>NW_016805866.1:6301641-6350650 GCF_001698545.2 Rhinopithecus bieti | reverse complement strand
CTCTCTTTTTCCCTCTCTTCCTCTCTTTCTTTCTCTTTCTTTCTTTTTCTTTCAGATGGAGCCTCACTCTATCACCAGACTGGAGTGCAGTGGTGCGATCTCGGCTCACTGCAAACTCTGCCTCCTGGGTTCAAGTGATTCTCCTGCCTCAACCTCCCAAGTAGCTAGGATTACAGGCATGTACCACCACACCCAGTTAATTTTTGTATTTTTAGTAGAAATGGGGTTTCACCATTTTGGCCAGGATGGTCTCGATCTCTTGAGCTCGTAATCTGCCCGCCTTGACCTCCCAAAGTTCTGGGATTACAGGCATGAGCCACTGTGCCCGGCCAATACTGCCTGGTTTCTTAAGCTTTAGAGGCTTTGTAGCCAAGGAATGGTGTCATTATTTCTAAAGTAAATAATTGAGCCATCCAAAAAAAAAAGAAAAGAAGAAAAGAAAAAAGAAAAAAACCCAAAACCCTAGAGAGAAATTGAACAATGTTGTACTTGCTTCCACTCTATTTCCATAGCAGCTGTTTATAGTTCTATGCCTCCTAAAGGCTATAATGAGAACATTGTAAAACAATCATTATCTTTTTTAAAACATTTTTATTGAAGTGTAGCTTACATACCGTAAAATTCACAGACTGTAAGTGCACAATTCAACAATTTTTAGTAAATTTATAGAGTGTGCAACCATTGCCACTGTCCAGCTTTAGAACATTTCCATCACCCTCCAAAATTCAGTCAAGCCCATGTGTAATCAATTCCCTTGGGCAGCACAAGGCTGAGACAAAAAGGAGTTGTTCCTGGGCAGTAGGTCAGTGCCATTTTGCCGAGTGTCTGATGAGCAGAATGGATGCTTGGACAGTAAACTTACAATAAACTTGCAGCAATTGAAGATACTGAGGTGGAGAATTACTTCTAGTGCACAGTACGTGACCATTCAAGGGAAGATGGGAGGGGCTGAAACTTCATGGGACACACCGATGATAGTAATGTAAGCAAATATTTACATAGTGCAAATGCTCTAATGTGTCCTATTCTAAGCGCTTTAATATACGTTCACTTACTTAACATAGACAATCACCCTGTGAGATACTGCTACTGCCACCCCCATTCTGCAGATAAGAGATCTGAGACCCAGACAGGTATAGTAGTAAATCAGCATATAAACATAGAATCAAACCCAGGAAATCTGACTCTAAAATCCACAGTTTCACTGACTACCCTCTGCTTCTTCTCCTTAGTGTTGCTTAGGTTAGCAAACCCCAGTAAATCAGTGACTGACATTGTCTGAGTTGGAGCCAATTGACTAGCAACAGTCAGTTTGAGGACCCAGAATACACAGACCAGGAAAGAGGCATCCTTGTGCCATGGTAAGGCTATTTCAGCTTGGCTTTTATACTGTAACACAAGCAGAGGTGTTGATATAAAGGAAAAGTTTTTTTTTTTTTTGTGAAGGCGGGAGGGAACTGGCTTAATGGGTAGCAACCAGGCAAATACACGTGCAGCAATTTTGTGTCTTGGAATGAGTCTTCTCTGGCCAAGGATCATGGTCTCCATTTTCGTGAACAAAGCAATATCCGCTAATGACTTTGCATCCATGTTAGCTTCATATTTTTTCTATTCCCCCTTTTTATGATCCACTCCATTAATATTTCTCTTTTCCTAGGCTCTCCCTCCCTACCTAGCCCTTACTAGACTCTTTTTCCAGATGTGGGTCAACCACTTCATAGTCTCTAAACATATTTTAGACTAATTTGTTTAATGGTTATATGTTCTTTTTGCTGATACTGGAGGATTTCAAAAGTCTAAGGAGACTTCCATGGATGCTGTTCCATGGTAACTTGAGTCCCAAGTTTATGAATATATGTCTTGGCAGCATTGTGAATTCAAGTACTTCCTGAAGTTCGGGGCCAAAATGGGAAATACAGCTGGGGCAGATGTTCTGGGATTAAAGTTGCTTTCTTGGTTTTAAAAGTTGAGAAATTCAGATATGTTGAGGGGACTCAACAAAGCTAAGCCAGGTGAAACAATGGGAGCAGCACCAATGCATACATTTCCATATACTTACTGCCATGGACTGTGAGAATTATTTTGGCAATACTTTGTAAAGTAGCTAGCATATTTGATGTCTAATAAGTAAACGAGGAAGAGGAAATGAAGATACAGTATTATACACAATAATAAATGGTACATAAAAGCTATCCCTCTGGAATAATAAACAGTCTTGGAAGACCTAGTTACAGAAAATTGATCCATCCGTAAGAAATTATCTAAAATCATCATCAAAATGGTGTGGCTTTAGGAACACATGGAAAATAATATCCATTATAATGGTGTTTATTTTTAAATATGTTAAGTTCCAAGTTATGTTAACTTTTATCAATCAAACCACATTATCGTAAAATGTTGTTTCTGCGATGACTAAATTCCTTCACAGAAAATAGACTCCTACCCATTGAACATCTATACAATTATCTATTCAGCTCAGTGCTTAATTTTTAGCTGTTATTTTCCAAGACGAAATGTATCTTTTCTGAAAGACAATTACAACAGTTTCCCAGGTTTTTGTTCATTCTTAGCTTTTAAACATTTTCCTAATTGAATGATTACACTGTATCATGTAAAAAAAACCTTCATCAATCATCAGTTTAAAATTGTGGCTCTGTAGAAAGCATGTTTTTTTTTTTTTCTTTTTTTCTTTTTTTACTTTTTTAAATATACTTTAAGTTCTAGGATACATGTGCAAAATGTGCAGGTTCATTACCTAGGTATACACGTGCCATGGTGGTTTGCTGCACCCATCAACTTGTCATCTACATTACGTATTTCTCCTAATGCTATCTCTCCCCTAGCCCTCCACCCACAGAGAGGCCCCAGTGTGTGGTGTTCCCCTCCGGTGTCCATGTGTTCTCATTGTTCAACTCCCACTTATGAGTGAGAACATGTGGGTTTGGTTTTCTGTTCCTATGTTAGTTTGCTGAGAATGATGGTTTCCAGCTTCATCTATGTCCCTGCAAGGACATGAGCTCGTCTTTTTCTATGGCTGCATAGTCTTCCACGGTGTATATGTGCCACATTTTCTTTATCCAGTCTATCATTGATGGGCATTTGGGTTGGTACCAAGTCTTTGTCATTGTGAATGTTGCTGCAGTAAACATACGTATGCATGTGTCTTTATAGTGGAATGATTTATAATCCTTTGGGTATATACCCACTAATGGGATTGCTGGGTCAAATGGTATTTCTGGTTCTAGATCCTTGAGGAATCGCCACACTGTCTTCCGAAATGGTTGAAGTAATTTACACTTCCATAAACAGTGTTAAAACATTACTATTTCTCCACATCCTCTCTAGCATCTGTTGTTTCCTGACTTTTTAATGACCGCCATTTTAACTGGCGTGAGATGGTATCTCATTGTGGTTTTGATTTGCATTTCTCTAATGACCAGTGATGATGAGCTTTTTTTCATGTTTGTTGGTCGCATAAATGTCTTCTTTTGAGAAGTGTCTGATCATATCTTTTGCCCACTTTTTGATGGGGTTGTGTGTTTTCTTCTTGTAAATTTGTTTAAGTTCCTTGTAGATTCTGGATATTAGCCCTTTGTCAGATGGATAGACTGCAAAAATTTTCTCCCGAATGGGAGAGGTTACCTATTCACTCTGATGATAGTCTCTTTTGTTGTGCAGAAGCTCTTTAGTTTAATTAGATCCCATTTGTCAATTTTGACTTTTGTTGCCATAAGCATGCTTTGGCATTCAGACCCAAAATAGTAAATTAAATGAATACTTATTGGGTATTTTCAGTGTGCTGAGTAGACTGTCAAGTATGAAACTCGCTAGACCAGGAGCAGAGGACCTCGTCTGTAGTCTTGAATTTCTAGCTATGTGGTTGTAAGCAAGTTATGTAAGTTTCAGTTCCTTGGTCGCTTCATCTGTTAAATTACTTTTCTTTTATTAGGATGCCTTTAGATCAGAGTTGTATGCAGCAGAAACCAATTCTGGCCAATTTAAGCAGAAAATGAATTCATTAATGGTTATTATAGGATAGTTCACAGATCCTTGGGGACAGTCAGAGACATATTCTTAGAAGTTAAGGAAGGATACATGATGTGAAAATGAAGCCAAAGTTGGCTCCTGGAGGACAGCGTTTTCTCATCTTTGTGTTTGGACTTTCCCACTTTGAACCATTTAACCAATCAGAAGTTATTGCTAAAGCCACCATCATTTCTGCCTGGGAAAACTGAATGTAGTTACTATAGTTACCACCACAATTGTATGCAAGGATATGGAGCAGCCTCTGCTTCTGTGTGTCCCTAGTTTGGCCAAAGAATGTCTGATTGGAATAGTCAATGACCTGTGCCTATGCCTCAGCTGCAGAGGGGCAGCACGACACAAGGATCTTGCATTGCTCCCTCTGAAAGGTGAGAACTGCTCTAAATATAAAAAAGAAGGTTCCTATGCTGCACAGTCCAAAATCTTGATGAAACATTTCAAATTCTGGCATCTTCTAGACTACTGATTACAATTTGGGGAATGATTTGCCTGAAAAAATCTTGACAATCGCCTGTTGTATTTCTAAATAGCACCCTGTTTCTCTCTCATTTATATGCTGGTTTAAAAGATAAATTATAAAGTCAACCTATTTACAATGAATGCCATCATGTCACAAACTAGGAGTATAGGTTTGCAATCCATTACATTTATTTATTTATATAGATCTCATTATCTATATAAATCTTTGAGATAAAAACTTTTATTTTGAATTGTCTTTACCTGTATCATATGTTGTTATCTTGACAATGGTTCCATGGGGTAGCCAGGGGAAGCATTAGTCATCCCTTTTATAAGTAAGAAATCTGTTACTTGACAAGGGTATGCCAATGCTATTTTGTGAGTGGCAAAGAGGATATTAGACTCTGTGTCTTCTGATTGCTCTAACCTTTGGATCAAGCACACCAGCTTCTGTTATTAAAGGGTAATCTCACCTTTAATTCATTAGATTGCCCCAGGAAGACAGTAAAGATGGCTAAACAAGTAAGAGCTTGAGATTTCAACTGTCATATTCTGTGCTCTAAACTAGAGCTTCTTAGCTCAGAAGGGGGACCCTCCTTGCATGGGTGTGATGAATGGGTGCTCCTCCAGTTCTCCAGGCTGTCAGGGCCTGTGGCATTAGCCTCAGGTGGACAAGCTCCCTCCCTGTCCTTTTCCCTATTGTATGCTGATTGCCCTGATTGGATAATGCTTGAGGAGGATGGCTCTAAGCAATCTAGTACAGATGTTCCAATCCACTTGAAAGATATTTCTCATGCATTTATTCATTCAACACTGACTTACTAAAGGCTCTGATGTTCCAGATATGGTGCAGATGTGACACATAAAAAGGTAAAAAACTCAGCTCCTGCCTGTGTGTGGGTAGTTTGTTGTCCAGCTGGGGGGGCATCAGACACAGGGGCAGACTCAGAGCAGGTAATCAAGGTGGTCATATGAGTAGGTACAAGGGCTATAGGAATACTTAGATGGGACTCTTAGAAGGGTTTGGTTGCAAGGGAGTGCATGGGGATCTTCTCAGAGAGGATGATCGTTTACTTGAACCTAAAGTAGTGGGAGGAATTTTCCAAGCAAAAGAATGATAAGTGAAGAGAGACTGTGTCCTACACAGAATGAGCCACTGTGCAAAGGGTGGAGAACCTAGAAATCTCCCTTCCTTTTAGGGCATGTGGACATTTCAATATAGCTGAAGAGCAGGTGCAAGGTGGGTAGGGCTCAGAGACCAGGAAAAGAAGTACCAGCTCTTGCAAGGCCTTCTAGATCACAAAGGGTCTTCTATGCTAAAATCACAATCTCTGATCTTATAATAATAAAATGTAGAAAAATAAAATGTTTATAAGAGACAATGGCTTAAAAGTCAACTCAAATATTTCCAGTGAGGATGCCAATAATCACTGCTATCTATTCAACATTGTGTATGTGGCAACCATTGTTCTAATCTCTTTCTAGCTATTCAATTATTCGATCCTTCCAACAAGCATATGAGGTAAGTAATATTATCCTAGTATTACAAATGAGAAAAATTGAGACCTAGAGATGTTGTTATAGGTAGCGTAGAACTGGGATTTGAATTCACGTAGTCTGTTTTCCAGTTTTTCTCTTAGATACAATAGTACACACTAGTACAAAATTCCACTTTAGATATTTCCATCATGAGAATATGTTTGCTGTAGGAGTTCATGTGAATAATGTTATTTTGAATAATTTGAAATTGCAAGCATTACAGCAATATTACTCATACTTCAGAATCCTCAGACTTACTAATATTATAATAAATGCACCCAATAAGAAAGCATACGTTTTGCCTCCTAAAAAATGGTTTATCTTATGGCACATAAAACTCTGAGCTTTAGTTTTCATATGAAAACCAAAGATGATAAGTTGGCACAAAGGTAATCATGGTTTTTGCCATTAAAAGAAATGATTTGAATCCATTTGCATTCATTTAATAGTTTTGCCACTAAAAGTAATGGCAAAAACTGATTACTTTTGCACCAATCTAATAATATCCTGCTATAAAATGAGATGAACAGGGGGCAAGTGACATGTACATAGCTCAAAATGTAATATCTGAAACTGAATCTGACACTACAAAGCTGGATATTTGCAATAATCTCACACTGCAAAGTGATGGGACATCTACTGACATATGTTTGTAAAACAATGGAGGTTGTGTTACCTTCTCAGCAGATGTCTCATTTAGCTTCAAATAATTTATTTATTCTTTCATTCTTTTTATTTAAAAAACTTGCTTCAAGATACTTTGTGTCTGCCTCTGTCTTGGGTGCTGGGGATATAAATAGTGACCATTACGTGATCTCTGTCCTCAGAAGTCTCAGTCTTGTGGAAGAGTCCAACGCAGGCATAAACAGAAATTACAAAGCAGTATGCCAAACACACTGACAGCGCAATGTTTAGGGTTTAATAGCAGCCCCTGTCAAGGGGACTCAACCCATCCTAGTGCTACAGGGGAAGATTTCACTGTAAAAGGGGTGCCTTCAGCTTTTGCCAGAATGAGAATCAGCATCACTGTAGTTAGAGCAAGATGGAACTGGTTACAAGAAGAGCAAGAGTCTAATCCTTCTCCTCTGCTAATATACAGCATTCACCAGGCAAGTTGGTGATGCCATTTCTATTTTTAATTGTTTCCCCCTCTGGCCACATTTGCCATATTCATTTTCATACTATCCAAAAACTTTATCAGGGCCGGGCGTGGTGGCTCATGGCTGTAATCCCAGCACTTTGGGAGGCCAAAGCGAACGGATCACGACATCAGGAGATCGAGACCATCCTGCCTAACAGGGTGAAACCCCATCTCTACTAAAAATACAAAAAATTAGCCGGCTGTGGTGGCGGGCGCCTGTAGTCCCAGCTACTTGGGAGACTGAGGCAGGAGAATGGAGTGAACCCGGGAGGCGCAGCTTGCAGTGAGCCGAGATCGTGCCACTGCACTCCAGCCTGGGTGAGAGAGCAAGACTCCATCTCAAACAAACAAACAAAACAAAACAAAACAAAAACAAAAAAACAGAAAACAAAAAACAACAACAAAAAATACTGGATCAGGTTCAGTCTGGAATTGAGGAGGTCCCTGTGTACCCTCAACAAAGCAGCCTTACCAGCGGTCATCATTCCTGGCATATGCCTCTTCATTTGTTCCCAGCAGCCAGTGCAAAGACATTCAGGCCCCTGAATGGGTGTGGAAAGTTTAATACAAATGATGTGAGGGTTTCCCATTGAGAGCCTTTGCTGGATACATGTCAGAATGAGATTCTTTCTTTCTTTTTTTTTTCCTTTTTTTTTTCAAGCTAGTGTTATCCCATCCAAATAATCCTTCAGAGGGTTTGTAGTCCAATGAGGGCTCCTAATACAGCACATATATTTGGTTTATTATCAAAAATGGTATTTCAGAAACATGTAAATAATTAGATAAGAGATTGTAACAATATCTTCTCATCCTGGGCTTTGGGGATTTACTAGAATTGTATAACATTTCCAACAATGTTATTATGGTTATAAAAATACACAGTTACCTGCAAGCAGCCCCTTTTGTATTGAGAAGAGATATGTCAACTAAGTTCTCATTTCCCTGTTTCCACACCATAGATCATTATTTCCTCAGTTCCAGTTACTTCCTGATGCTTCCCTTGAACTTGTAAGACATTTTCTTCATGATCTTCCCAAAAGATCAAGTGAATTTAGTTTCTACACCTGGTTTATGTGTAGAATTTCAAATTGCTCTTCTCTAGTCCCAATTATCCCATTCTTGAAGGCCCAAATCTTGTCTCATCTCTCTTATAAAGTTGTATCTGTGCTCCATTGCGGGGGCAGAGTACACTTGTGGTCCTCATTTCTCAGAGTCAGTGAGACTGTGCCATGGAAGCCAACAAACCCCCAATCCCAGAGGCTATAAACAACAAAGGTTGTTTCAATGTTCCAGTGCTGCATCATGGTCTGGCTGGAGACTGTTCTGCTTCGCCTCACTCTGGCACTCTGGCTTTCAGAGAAGCCACAAGCTGGAAACTTGTCAATTGCAAGGGCGGAAGGAGAGAGAACTCTGGAGAGTCTTGGTATAGCACTTACATGCTTTATCCAGAAAGGTGCACATGTCACTGTTCTTGGTACTGATTGGCTACTGCTAGACCCACGGTCCCTTCCAATCACAGGGGAGACAGGAAGTGCAACGATACCATGTGCCTGGAAGCAGAGATCATAAATATTTGGTAAACTGCACTAACAATAGTTCTTGGGGATTGACTGGGGGATTTGGCACTTACTAATAATGACTTTGACTCTGAGCAAGTGCTGTGACTGCTGAACTGCTGTATGCCTCAGCTTCCTCTTTTGTAAAAGAGGAGAATCCTTTATTCTTTGATGATTTCTAGAAAACAATTATTGATTGTATAACTCATCTAACAGATCTAATCTGCTATAACTCTTTGTTCTTGAATAGTGTGATGAGTGTGTTTGATATCCCTCATAAGAATGAAAGCTTGTTCTGTTGAATTGAGCTCCTTTAACATTTAAGGAGCATTAGATGGAAACCAATTTAGTGTACAGCGCTAGGCAAATGAAATTTGACTCTATGATCTTCTTCATTAAGGAAAGAAAGAAAAATTAGAAGGGGCATGAGTTGAATCCTCAGGGCTATTAGAAACATCTTTTTGTCTCAGAAAAAAATAGTCTCGCAAATATCTCATAAAATGTCCCTTAAAATTCAATTTTTGAAAGAGTTATTCATTGAGTTCATTCTTCTCAATGAGGTAATTATGTATAAGTCAATGAATGACGTTGGGCTCTATGGATTTGGTAATCATGTTCCAATTTCTGCTCGGTCATTTTTAATCGACACCTTCGTTGCATCTGTTGCTAAAGAACAGATTTATGCATTGTTTGTCATCAGATCAATGAGCATTACAAGCAATCAGGCTAAAGAGTTACAAAGGCCCACATTATTTTTCCTTAGGCATAAAACAGTCAGTCGGCTTCAAGTCAGAGCTGAGTAAATTATTCATTTTAATGTTGTTGATCTAGGCCCACCTGAAGAGATGGTCTTTTGATGACCTACAATAAAACTGGTATGACTAAATATTTCTCTCATCTCAAATCTTCCTGCAGTTTTTACGCTTTTGTGTACCATGAGCTCAATAATCTGTATGCATCAAAAGAATAGGCTGGATCACAAATAGCAGTCATTAATTGAAGTTGCTTTTACACCTAGTTTGCAATTTCTCATCTCCATAATTTAGAAAATGTGTATGTTTAAATCAGATGTGATGTTTTATTGCAATTTATAGGACTATTTAATATTGAGCTTTACAATTTTAAATGTATTATAATACTTTCTGGACTAACACTTGTCTTGCCATCTTTGAGCCGCATATTAACATATTTTCAGCTGCAGGTAAAATTAGTCTATGCCAATATTAGTGTATTTTGGATGACGTCTAATTAATCATAGCTCTTAGACCAAGATGGCTGTGACCTGGTTATTTATTGAAATGTTGACCCAATACAGACAATTGGGCAAAAGTCTTATGGTTTTTTTCTTTCCTGCAGTCAGAATTAAATCAATGATCCCAGAAGAAAGGAACCACCACAGTGTTGAGGAAAACAGGAATTGTGAGAAGTTATGGGATCAATTTTAACTTGATTTACTCACAGTCTCCTTAAGCACACTTTATAAGGAACTCACAACTATATTTTGTTTCCCAGACTCCTCAGGCTATTATGTCTTTGCTATGTGGCGTCCCCTGCTAGGCATGACTGCCTTTGTTTCCTCTTCTAACTCTGAGTCATCAAAGTTGCAAAACTCAGCTCCAGCAATATGCCTTCCAAAGTGTTTTCTCCAAATTTATTTCAACTTCCCAGTTCTGTGTTTCCATTAGATGGCTCAATAGTCAGCACCTGTCAACCATTTATGTGTCTGTTTGCTCTACTAGAATGCTAGCTTCTGGACCAAAGATCTTATGAATTATTTAAATATTGGCTGGGCATGGTGGCTCACGCCTGTAATCTCAGAATTTTGGGAGGCCTGGGGGGGCAGATCACTTGAGGCCAGGAGTTTGAGACCAGCTTGGCCAACAGAGTGAAACCCTGTCTCTACTAAAAATACAAAAATTACCCAGGTGTGGGTGGCGCATGCCTGTAATCCCAGCTACTTGGGAAGCTGAGGCGGGAGGATTACTTGAATCCAGGAGGTGGAGGTTTCAGTGAGCTGAGATGGTGCCACTGCACTGTAACTTCAGCTACAGAGCAAGTCTCTGCCCCCCTTCCCTACCTAAAAAAAACCTAAAAACCAAAAAATAAATCTTTACGACCAGTTCTTTGGCATGGCATACACTTAATAAATGTCTGTTGAATGAATGAATATTTGTTGAGTGAATGGGTGAATATCATAGAACCATGACTTTACTTAACTGCTCTATTTATTGGAAATATTAATTGTTAGCATGTATGGAATACTGTGTTCCAGGCACTGTTCTTTGCATGTTGTAACTCACTGATGGTGTGTAAAAGTCCTGAGAAATACTGTTATTATCCCACTTCACAGATGAGGAAACTGAGACAATAGAAGAGAAAGTGACTTGCCTAATGTCACTCATCCAGTAAGAAGAGGAACCCAGCATTGAAATCTGGACAGTCTAGCTCCAAAACAAATAAACAATACCACCATACTTTTACCTTTCATCCTATAAATTTCTAATAGCCAATGAAGAAAACAAATTGAAAACAAAATTCCTCCTTCCTGCTGTTGCTTATTCCTAATGGCTGTTCTTTTTAGCTCATGTAAAAAATAAAGTAGTAACATGTTTCGGTATTTAATGTAGCTTTAGTAATTTCAGCTCGTAAATTTGCTTTGGAAGCCTTAGTGTTCAAATATTAATCAAAGAGATGAAACCTTCCAAGCAACTGTTGTCAGAGAAAGATCAACTTTAGTTAGATTTTTACTTACTGACAAGTTAAAAATAAGATGATGGTAGCTTTCTTAACTCCTGAAAATCTGTTGGTCTTTAAGCCCCTTGTGAGATCCAAAAGAAACATTTTGCACTAAACTTTAAAGCAGAGATATATAAAAATCAGTAAATAAATGAAAAAGTGATTAAATTATTTATCAACGATTTACCAAAAAATAATCCTTTATGTAATCCTACAATTGTTTTCAAAGACAAATGATTTCCCCCATGTTTAGATGAATATACTTAATGAATACAACTCAGTATAATGATCTTCCTAAATATGCCCCTTTTGTTTCCTTTTCTGAGACTTCTAATATATTAAAAAATAAATAATGCCAAAAGGCTTTTATTAAATTGTGAAAAATTTAAAATTTCCACGCTTGTTAAAGAAATACTTTTAAGCACACACATGTGCAGTTATTTGCTTGTATTTTTCCCCTGATAGTAACAGGATTTATAAAGATGTTATTTTGTAGCTCACTTTGCTAGTTACAACATTTGGAGCATTTGGGATCAGTTACTTAAACTGTCCCTGATTCCTTTTCTTATATGCAAAATAGAGGTAACAATAAGACTTACTTTAAGAAATTAAAATACCTAGAACAGTGCTCATGGAAATTTCAGTAAATTGCGATTATTGTTATTACTGGCATTGAGCAATGTGGTTTCATAAAAGAACAAGCATTTAAAAACTGACAAATATTGGCCGGGCGGGGTGACTCACGCCTGTAATCCCAGCACTTTGGGAGGCTGAGGCAGATGGATCACGAGGTCAGGAGATGGAGACCATCCTGGATAACACGGTGAAACCCCGTCTCTACTAAAAATACAAAAAAAATTAGCTGGGCGTGGTGGCCGTGGTGGTGGACGCCTGTAGTCCCAGCTACTTGGGAGGCTGAGGTGGGAGAATATCATGAACCCAGGAGGCGGAACTTGCAGTGAGCCAAGATTTCACCACTGCACTCCAGCCTAGGTGACAGAGTGAGACTCCGTCTGAAAAAAAAAAAAAAAAAAAAGGACAAATATCATTTAATATGTCAGCTCATCTTCTGTGACCACAGCTATATGTTATTGTGCTCTGGTCACCACAAGAGAATACCAGAGACTGGATGGCTGAAGCAACAGAAATTTATTTTCTCACACTTCTGGAGTCTGGAAGTCAAAGATCAAGGTGCCAGCAGCCTTGGTTTCTAGTGAGGCCTCTCTTCCTGGCTTGCAAATGACCACCTTCCCACTGTCTTTACACAAGCTTTCCTCTGTGTGAGTGCATTCCTAGTGTCTGTTCCTCTTCTTATGTTAATATTAACATAAGTTCTATTGGATTAAGGCCCTATCTTTATGACCTCATTTGACCTAAATTATCTTCTTTTAGACCTTATCTCCAAATATAGTCACATTGGGGCTTAGGAGTTTGACATATGAATATTGGGGGGCACCATAGGGTCCATAACAAGGTAGAACATCATTTGGGGATATCTTCAATGTCTGAGTTTGAAGTTCTTTATATAAAGCCTAAGTCAAAATCTACCCCCTACCCTCCCTTCCCACTGGAAGGTTTAAAGAGGTCATCTGATTCCCATTTTAAATGAATGACTTCGGCTCCTGTTTGGAGTTCCACTCATTAATATGCTTTTCTTTCTCCAGTCCTGTATTAACATATATTTCCATCGGGTTTTCCATTGCTTTTATTTTATTTCTTAGAGGACTGCTGGGGAGCTTGATTACTACTTGATGCCAGGAAGTAAGAGATTCAGAAATGGAATAAATAGGGAACAGTGGAACATTTGTCTGGGCATGCCATCAGCCTCAAGCATGTTAAGAATGTTGCTGGAATGGCTTTGCCATCAGAGGAATTGGTTCTAGCACCACACATCAGTCCTTCACTTGGGGAAGCGTGAAATTCTTTTAAAAATAACAGAACGGTAGAATAGGCTCTCATTGCAACAAACTGAATATCACCCACAATTATAATAAATATGATTTGGAGAATGATGACATTTTAAATTGAAACCAAAGTGTCTCCAACCAGAAAGCAGTAATGACTAATTTCGCATTGTGCAGAATAACTCAATTGTTGGGGAAACCTAACTCCTATGCTTAGATTCTCATTGTTCTATTTATGATAACTGCCCAACGTCTCTGTTTAGTTATGATGTCAATTTGATATACTATGTAGTATTAACAACTCATCACATGAAACAAACAGCGAGCTAATTTTCTACAAGTGTGCAAGTAAATACTGAATTATGGTTAACCCTTAGAGCAATGCACTTGAGAAAACTTCCACTTTCCTTTTACAGTCTGCCAATCTTTAAAACAATTTCCACCATCCCATGTATTTGTATAAAACCTCAAAGGGAACTATCATTTTATTTTATTTAATATGGCTAGTAATTCTATTTTTAAGTACTATTATGATCTGGATAAGCTAAGTAATCTATAGGCCTTAATGGTATCTTACAGCCACTAGATCTTCAGGTAGATTTGATAAAACATTAATTGTTACCTATAGGAAGCCCTTGGCTGGCTATATTTTCGTAAGTCCTAAAGAGGTGGATCACTTGAGGCCAGGAGTTCGAGACCAGCCTGGCTAACATGGTCAAACCCCATCTCTACTAAAAAAATGAAAAAAAAAAAAACACAAAAATTAGCCAAGCATGGTGGCATGCATCTGTAATTCCAGCTACTTGGGAGGCTGAGGTGGGAGAATCACTTGAACCTGGGAGGTGGAGGTTGCAGTGAGCCGAGATTGCGCCATTACACTCCAGCCTGGGTGACAAGAGTGAAACTCTGTCCCCCCTCCAAAAAAAAAGAAGCTCTATTAAAACAATACCTTTTGACCCACATTATAAAAACAAAGTAGCGATATCCAAAATGAAGATGGTAGTAACAGACAAAAGTATCCTTGCATAGAAATCTAACTCATACAAATACGTGGCTTGACCAGTATTATTGGTAGATGGTTTTTAACAATTCTTACAGCCTGGATCTTCAAAATATGGGTCCTCTAATTTTCTTTCTTATTCTAGATCTGACAGACCCAAGTAAGTAGCAGACAAGTAATGCTAGAAACAAAATCAGCCAGCACATTTCTGGCAGCTGGGTTTTATGGCCAGGCCCTGGGGAAAGTGAACCTACATTTGTCTCCAAGAAAAGATGAGTAGGCCATAGTGGGAGAAACTGTGCATGAGAAAATCAGGGCAAATGTTAGTGTGATTCTGGCTATGCGTGGCTTGGTCTCTCATGGTGGAGTCTTAGTTTTTCTCTTTGGCTCACGGTTAAATGACAACTGTTTCAGGGAAAAACTCTCTCACACTACGTTTTCCCTCTGCTTTCGCACCACCACAACAATCATCAGGAGAGAAGCCTTCTGTGACCAAAGGTGTGGGGGTTTCTCCCCATACACCAAGCAACAGGCTCTCTAATTCAGTTCCGTAGGGTAGACACTATCCACCCAGAGATGGTGTCAGATCCCACAGATTGAGGACTCAGTCCCACAAGACCGCCCCCCTCCTTCCTCTCAGTCACCAGTCCCGGCCTCCAGAAATCCTGACCAACTGGCTTCAAGTTGGGATACCCACGACCCCTTCTTTGAGTTCAGTTAATTGAGTTCAGTTAACTGGCTAGAGCAGCTCACAGAATTCAGGGAAACACTTCCTTATGTTTACCCATTATTACAAAGGCTATTTTAAAGGATACAAATAAACAGCCAGATGATGAGACGCATATGGTGAGGACTGGAAGGGTCTCAAGTGCAGGAGCTTCTGTCCCCGTGGACTTGGGGCATGCCACCCTCCGGGCATGCAGATGAGTTCTTCACCTTTCTGATGGCCGCCATGTGTTCAGCTTGCCAGAAGCTCCTAGAACCCTGTTCTTTGGAGCTTTTATGGAGACTTCTCTGGTTGTGTATCACTGAAGCATGAATGATCATGTGGAAATGTAACTGGACACAAAGGATAGGATCTAAATCCAGCAAGACCTGTCTGTTCAGATTCTTCTTAGCCTGTCTGTGCAGTGTACTCTTCCCCAGAATATGCAGCAGGACCCTCTCTGGGATGAGGTCTTATGACCCACAATCAGATGAGAATCTTGCCCTGGGCAAGTGAAAGGAGGACAAGAGAAAGTCAGAGAGAAACGTTGTGCTTCTGAAACCTAAAGTACCCCCAACGTTGTAACAAGACGATAACGATGGAAAATGGAAAATGAGAGTTATGAGCTAGGAACTGTGAATAAAAACCTATATATGCATATGCGATCATAGTTTTCACACAAGAAACCCAGCAGTGACTATAAACTTTTGTAGTTGTTTCTGAGCTTTTTGGTCTCCTGTACCTTCCACCTCCTCTGTCTAATAACTGGGTCTGTGTTCCAGCCTCAACCTTAAAGTTAACTTCTCCAAGAAATCATTCACCTTCCCAGCATTTGGAATCACTGTTTTATGACACAATAGATATAAAATAATACATATACTATATGATAATCATGGGGGGATGGGGGGAAAGAAGGCTGACCAAACAGGGAGATTGTCTGGCTTTGGAAAGCTATCACGAGTTGGCAATTGTTAGAGAGTGACTCAGCTGTCTGGCTTTATCTACCTTTCAGACAGATTTAGGTGAGCTGGAGACAGATTCAACAATAAGGCTTATTCACACATAGGCATGCCTGGATCAGCCAAGTCTCATCAGCATACAGGAAGGGCAAATATCCATGATTGCATTAGGCAAATCCTACCTTTTCTCTGTTGAGATGCCACCAATTTAAACTTTCTAAGCTAAGAGCTGTCTAATTATATTTAAGCATATATTTCTACATATTTCTTCACACATTCATATGTTTTTAGTTTATTCATTTACTAAATGTTTGCAGTGTAACGGTGTCAAATGCATTTAATGATTTAAGGACATTTATACTCATTTTGCAGAGGAGATAGAGGCTTAGAAGGTTAGATGACTTTCTCCAAGTCATATTGCTGATTTATGCGAGAGAAGAGACCAGAGTTAATACTTCTTTGTACATTTCCCACTAAATTCTTACTTAGTTGTCTTTTTTCATTCAGATTTTATATAATTCCAAAATACTTAAGAGTATTGAGTGCCTTGTGTATACGAGGTTCCATTCATACAGGTCCAGTTTCTGAGACTGAGAAGAATACACACAGAGAATAGCAAGGAAGAGGAACGGAAGCTGACGGGCTCTTTGATGACTTCCGTGTGTCATGAGCCCATTCTGGGGACATGTGCCTCCACTTTCTTGTCATGCAAGACAGTTACATACCCTTACTGTTTATTTAAATTAATGATTTGTCACTCTTTTATTTGCAACAAAAGTTTTAAGTACTAGACTAAAATAATACAGTGCAATGACAAAGTAAAATGAAAGGGTTTTTTTTTTTTTTAGCCTTCAACTTAAACAAATTTGCAAAAACACAACCCCATTAAAAAGTGGGCAAAGGACATCAACAGACACTTCTCAAAAGAAGACATACATGTGGCCAACAAACATATGAAAAAAAGCTCAACATCGCTGACCATTACAGAAATGCAAATCAAAACCACAATGAAATATCATCTCATGCCAGCCAGAATACCTATTATTAAAAAGTTAAAAAACAACAGGTACTGGTGAGGTTGTGGAGAAAAAAGAACACTTTTACATTGTGAGTAGGAGTGTAGGAGTTCAATCATTGTAGGAGACAGTGGGTGATTTCTCAAATACCTAAGGGCAGAAATACCATTTGACTCAGCAATCCCATTACTGGATATACACCCAAAAGAATATAAATCATTCTGTTGTAAAGATACATGGACTTGGCCGGGCGCGGTGGCTCAAGCCTGTAATCCCAGCACTTTGGGAGGCCGAGACGGGCGGATCACGAGGTCAGGAGATCGAGACCATCCTGGCTAACACGGTGAAACCCCGTCTCTACTAAAATACAAAAAAAACTAGCCGGGCGAGGTGGCGGCCGCCTGTAGTCCCAGCTACTCGGGAGGCTGAGCCAGGAGAATGGCGTGAACCCGGGAGGCGGAGCTTGCAGTGAGCTGAGATCCGGCCACTGCACTCCAGCCTGGGTGACAGAGCAAGACTCCGTCTCAAAAAAAAAAAAAGAAAAAAAAAATACATGGACTTATATATTCATTGCAGCACTATTCACCATAGCAAAGACATGGAATCAACTTACGTGCCTATCAGTGATAGATTGGACAAAGAAAATGTGGTCCATATACAACACGGAATACTATGCAGTTATAAAAAGGAATGAGGTCATGTCCTTTGCAGGAACATAAGTTGAATTGCAAGCCATTATCCTCAGCAAACCAGTGCAGGAACAGAACACCAAACACCGCATATTCTCACTTATAAGTAAGTGGGAGCTGAATGATCAGAACACATGGACACAGGGAGGGGAACAACACACACAGAGGGGTTGTGGGGAGGGAGAGCATTAGGAAGAACAGCTAATGGATGCTGGGCTAAATACCTAGGTGATGGGATGCTCTGTGTAGCAAGCCACCATGGCACACATTTACTTATGCCACAAACCACATCCTGCACATGTACCCTTGAACTTAAAGTTGAAGAGAAATAAAGCCTTAAAAAAAGCCCATGCTGAACATATTTGAGTTTGTAAGAGTCATGTGTGAAGAGGCTGTTTTGAATTTACACAATGTGGTTCACTACCAGAAATGCTAGGAAACTCTCATTATAAAATTATTCACTTTATAACACAATGTCAAGTACAGGTACTTTCTTTTTAAAAAGAAAATATATATACTTTACGTTCTAGGGTACATGTGCACAACGTGCAGGTTTGTTACATAGGTATACCTGTGCCATATTGGTTTGCTGCACCCATCAACTCTTCATTTACATTAGGTATTTCTCCTAATGCTATCCCTCTCCCAGGCCTCCACCCCTCAACAGGCCCCGGTGTGTGATGTTCCTCAGCCCGTGTCCGTGTGTTCTCATTGTTCAACTCTCACCTATGAGTGAAAACATGCGGTGCTTGGTTTTCTGAAGTACAGGTACTTTCAAAACAGTGTTGTACCAGGATGATGGTGGATGATGGTGGACGATGGTGGACGGGTCATGGACTGCAGATGCTTTCCATGAGAGCATGTCATTCAGACTGGGCCTGGGAGAGCAGCATATGATATAAATGGCTTCGGTTTCTAAAATCCCAGTATGAGAGAAGTGTGTAAGATGAAATCTGATTGCATTTTCATATCAGGGACACCTTTGTAGACACCTGATTTCAAGGATTCATAAATATTAGGCCTGTTTCACAAAGAGTTGTTATAGGGCAAAATAAAATGTGACAGTGTGTATCATTACTCTGTAATGATCGGTGATGTTGATCCTTTTTTCAAATGTTTCTTGGCTGCATGTATATCTTCTTTTGAGAAGGGTCTGTTCATGTCCTATTGCCACTAATGAGAGGTAACATTTGTGGCATTTACTATTTTCCATGCACTATTCAAACTGCTTTTCATGTCTTTCTCTAGTAGAGCCTCGTGCCCTTTTTAGAGAGGATACTTATAATCCCTCTCTTTATATACGAAGAACCTGTAGCTTGGTGTAGCTTGGTGTAGTGCAATAACTGGTGTAATACCATTAAACTAGTAAGTAGAAGAACCAGGATTTGAACATAAGCAGGGTTACAATCTCTACGCCCTACTGTCAATTGCAAGAAAGCTATAAGCATTTTATATTACTTGCACACCAAATAGATCATTTCCCTGAGTACTGGTTGTCTGCTTTCATGTAGTGTTGCCACACCTTGAAGACGTGAAGTATCTTATCCTTGAAAGAAGAGAAAAGTCACCTTAATTGTGATTGAGATGAGAGACAGGGTGAAAGTAGGAACATTGTATAGAATAGCTGAGGTTTTGCTTCAGTCTCTTTGCTATATGGTATCATGGGCACATGTGCAAGCTTGGGTTAAAGGGAAAAGGAATTCAGTGGAGAAATTGAACTAGTCCTTCTCCTTGTCAGTGGGCATTATCACCCATTAATATTTGGTCATGTGGGAAGTAGAACAAATGAAATCTTTAGAGTCAGATAAATCTGAGTAAATTCTATTCCACCATTTTTCTGGCTAAGTCTTGGTTTCCCTATGTTCAAAACTATGAGCAATGCCTACGTCATAATGTCATTGAGGGGAGTTGCATATGTTTGTAATTGTCTGTGCATTTATCAAGCAAAATGCTTGGCACAGAGGTGAAACAACAAACAATAGTTATAGCTATTATATATATGATTATATAATAGTTATAATAATACATTTGTTTTCTATTAGCAGCTATTACTACCTTGCTAACTACTAGTTTATTTTCTCATTTTATCTTTCTAATCTCGCCTGGCTGCTCTGGCTCTTAATGACCTCTCTGGGAGTTGAATTATTTTTCTTTTCTTCATTTTCAACTGAGAAGATTTATTAACTGTATCATTATGGTTTGAATTAAAAAATATTTTAATCAAAGTGCTTCTAAAGTCAACCAATTCATATTTCTAGCATGCTCCTATTCCCTCTTTGATATTACCACCTTTTCTTAAAATGTGGCTAAGAGAAAAGGCTATGATGTTCATATAAGCTGAGGCACATAGTCCCTATCAAGGGAAACCTGCTCTGTCTTTTCTGCTTGTTACAGGTGATTTAGAGAACTCCTAAGTAGGATAGTGTGGTTTTAAAATGATGTGCTTGACCGGGTGTGGTGGCTCACACCTGTAATCCCAGCACTTTGGGAAGCTGAGGTGAGTGGATCATGAGGTCAGGAGTTCAAGACTAGCTTGACCAACATGGTGAAACCCCCGTCTATACTAAAAATACAAAAATTAGCTGGGCGTGGTGGCGCGTGCCTGTAATCCCAGCTACTCAGGAGGCATAGGCAGGAGAATCACTTGAACCCGGGAGGTGGAGGTTGCAGTGAGCCCAGATTGCATCACTGCACTCCAGCCTGGGTGACAGAGACTCCATCTCAACAACAACAACAACAACAACAACAACAAAATCATATACTTGTAGACAAAGACTAGACCAAAGAATGGCTTAAGGAAACTTCTATCTTAAAATTTATAATTATATTCAATTTGGATAACTCTATTCATTTTTCATGATGGCTCCCATCTCATTAGATATGTTTCGACAATTAAATAAGATAATACATATGTAGCACCCAGCATATAGTAAATATGTAGTCAAAAACCTAGCATATAGTAAATGCTATTAATTGCTAGCAATTACTAGTATTGTTTACTCTGTTGTGGAACTACAAGTACAGCTTTGCAAACAGTAATGATAAGTAACAGGCAAATTAATACAGGTGGTTTTCCTTCTGCACAGTTATTAAGCGGTTGCCTTTCTCAGCTTTAAACTTACTATGTTTTATTTTGTATTCTGGAGAAAACCACACTTCTTTGCCAGCTGTCTTCTGTTAGGCTCTGACAATAGTCAGACTTAAAAGGGGACTGGAAGGCAGGAGGAGGCATGGACCTCCTTCAGAGGACTCTCATGGATCTTCAAGTAGAGGGCACCTTCCCCAGTAACAGGGAGTGAGTGTTTTCTGCTCTTATCTGCTGTCCTTATTGGGGTCATCCTTGAAATAGCTCTTCTCACTGATGTCAAAAGTAGATTCCAAAAGCTGCAATTGCTCCCCATTTATAGTTTATCCACATGCTAGAAATAGCCTTTTAAAGCCTCCTCAACTTTATTAAAGCCAGCTAATCTAGGTCCTAACTCCATGGGCTCCCTTTTTTGAACCCCTGATGTGTTAGTACCAACTAGCAAGGACCCCTCCACCAGAATTCTAGGTTCAGGCTCTGCAAGACTCTTCTCTAAACTTCTAAATTTTAATAATACCACCCTCATCCCATTATTCACGAACGCTGAGGGAGACGGTTGCTCCCTCCAGTAATTACTTATGTGAATCCACAGTGTCCCTCTTGTGTCTTTCGATTCTGTAATACTTGTTTGTCCATGCTTTATAACAACTTTTTCCGTTAAAATAACTAGTGGATTTTTTTTCCCCTGACAAGACCCAGACTAATAAGTGATCCCACGTTCTGCTCAGGGGATAGCAAATATTGCAAACCTAGGAAAGCCTTTTTTATTTTATTTTATTTTTTTATTTTTGAGAAGGAGTCTTGCTCTGTCACCCAGGCTGGAGTGCAGTGGTGTGATCTTGGCTCACTGCAACCTCCACCTCCCTGGTTCAAGCAATTCTCCTGCCTTAGCCTCCTGAGTACCTGGGATTACAGGTGCATGCCACCATGCCTGGCTAATTTTT
The DNA here is from genome assembly GCF_001698545.2 of Rhinopithecus bieti. Lineage (NCBI taxonomy): Eukaryota > Metazoa > Chordata > Mammalia > Primates > Cercopithecidae > Rhinopithecus > Rhinopithecus bieti. The sequence goes on along the minus strand of NW_016805866.1, from coordinate 6,328,872 downwards.
TGTATTTTTGGTAGAGATGCGGTTTCACCGTGTTAGCCAGGATGGTTTTGGTCTTGATCTCCTGACCTCGTGATCTGGAAAGCCTTTTATTATGTGTAAACTAATCTCAAATGGTGGATTTAAGATTATAGAATATTAGAGTAATTAAAAGTTAGATCTATCTTTCTAATTGTGGTTGTGCACATTCTCTTCTCAAGATCTATATTGACATACGTGTGTGTGTGTATACATACATCTTAAGATTACATTGACATGTGTGTGTGTATACGTGTATCTTAAGATTACATACTATCTATCACTTAGAACCCTGTGATTTGAAGGAAAATTCTCTCAGGTTACAGTGCCCAAGAATATTCTTGGATTGGAGGAAGGTTTATGCTCTTTAAATTAAAATGTCAAGAAAATTAGAATGAAGGATTTTTTTTCCTACAAAATATTTGACTTAAACTTTATTATGTAACTTTAAATGAATATGTAGATTGTTAGTGACTTGGAGGCCTTCCTGTTTTTAACTTTTATTTGCATATTTTTTAAAGCTTATCTTTCTCCTCCAGCCCTCCGCCCCCACCCAGGTTTAGTCTATAGTCACACTTTTTTTTCTTTTTAAACACATTCCTTTTATATGTTCTTGCATTGTTAGAAACTAAAAGACATAATACTAATCTGGCAACTGTAACCCAAGTAAAGATTTCAGCATTACAAATAAAAGCATAGCAAATGTTGGAAAACACGAGAGAGGAGAAGGGGAGCCAGAAGTTAACCATGTTGCGAATGATTGACCTCAACACAATCAAACTGGCTTATCTTCTCATAAAGTTCAAATAAAGTCTAACACCATACGAGTTTAAGACTACCGTACCTACTGCACTGACTCTCTCTCTCTATATATATATATCCACACACACACATATATATATATACCATACAGATGTGTATACACACACATATACACACACACAAGTGTGTGGGTATTCAAGGAAATTGAAGAAATTTCATAGATACAGAAGCAGTGCTTTCCCAAACTAAATCACATTAAAGTACAAAATGCATATATATATAACTGTGTGTATATATTAATATATTAATATATTAAATATATATATTAATATATATACACACATATACATCTGTGTGTATATATACACATATATACACATATGTGTATTATATATATCTGTATATTACATATATGAGTGTGTATATATATAGTCATGCTTGAATAGCTTACTTACAGAAGTATTCAGAAAACTACAAATGAATCACTCAAGATGAGCCAACTATAAGATATATTGATTTTTTCTATGTCATGGGTAAAAATAATTTAGGGATAGGCTGGGTCTTTCCACTTCATTGGATCTGTTGAAATTGAATTGAATCTGATAATATTTGAAAAATGTTTAAAACTAAATTTAGTGGAAAGTATCAAGGTTTATTAAAGGAAATGAAAACTCTAATATTAATCACTTTAGTTAAGAAAACATGTTTGCGCTCAAGTGGGTACTAACTGGGTTATAATTGTAATGGAAAACAGAAATTTCTTCTTATGTGGTATATCTCAGTTTTAATTTAGAGCAGAGCCAAACAAAATTAATTACAACTACTTGGCAGTATATGCAAAGCCACATTCTATGCTTTCTATAGATACAATAAAAAATTACTATTACTTGTCTCCTTCCTGAGTACCTTCTTAAAATGTTTGAGTTTACTAGTCAAATTCATGGTATAGCTCCCCAAACCATTGATCAATTTACAAAACTTATTAGTGTACTTGTATGTTTCCTAGTATAGAGAACTCACTGAGGTTCATTGCTTTATTCTTTTTGTATTGGTTAGATGTTTCTAAAAGAAGCAGCGTGTTCAAGTGGAAAGTTAGGTTTAAGTCATTAATATGGTTTAAGTCTGTCTTACCACCCAAATCTCATCTTGAACTGTAATATGAATTGTAATCCCCTGGTGTTGAGGGAGGGACCTGGTGGGAGATGATTGGATCCCCATAGTGTTCTTGGGACAGTCAGTGAATTCTCAAGACATTTGATGGTTTTATAAATGGCACTTTCCCCTGCCCTTTCTCCTGCAGCCTTGTGAAGAAGGCATATATTTCTCCTTTGCCTTCTGTCGTGATTATAAGTTTCCTGAGGCCTCCCAGCCATGCAGAACTGTGAGCTGTGAGTCAAACCTCTTTTCTTTATAAACTACCCAGCCTCAAGTATTTCTTTATGACAGTGGGAAAACAGGCTAATACAGTCACATTTCCCCCGAAAGAAAGTATATAACAGAATTATTATGGGTTTTAAATGACACAATTTTCTAGAATATAATCTTCATGAGGACAGAAATTTTTGCTTGCGCTCTATTCCAACAGCCTAGAACAGTGCCTGGAACATAATAGGTGGTCAATAAATAGTTATGGGCTGGGCACAGTGGCTCACGCCTGTAATCCCAGCACTTTGGGAGGCCAAGGCAGGCAGATTACTTGAGGTCAGGGGTTCAAGATCAGCCTGGCCAACATGGCAAAACCCTGTCTCTACTAAAAATACAAAAATCAGCTGGGCATATTGGTGCACGCCTGTAACCCCAGCTACTTGGGAGGCTGATGCATGAGAATCACTTGAACCTGGGAGGTGGAGGTTGCAGTGAGCTTAGATGGCGCCACTGCACTCCAGCCTGGGCAACAGCATGAGACTCTGTCTTAAAAAATTAAAAAAAAAAAAAAAAACATAATAAATAAATACATAAATATGGAGTGAATGAACAATAGTTTTAAAAACACATTGTAAACTGCAAAGCTGTGTGAAAGTATTATTGCTCGCTGGTATGGTTTGGCTCTGTGTCCTCACCCGAATCTCACCTTGTAGCTCCCATAATTCCCACATGTTGTGGGAGTGACCCAGGGGAAGATGATTGAACCATGGGGGTGGGTCTTTCCCATGCTGTCCTCATGATAAGTGAATGGGTCTCATGAGATCTGATGGTTTTAAAAACGGGAACTTCCCTGAACAAGCTCTCTCTTTGCCTGCTGCCATCCACGTAAGATGTGATTTGCTCCTCCTCGCCTTCTGCCATGATTGTGAGGTCTCTCTAGCCATGTGGAACTGTAAGTCCAGTAAACCTCTTTCTTTTATAAATTGCCCAGTCCTGGATATGTTTTTATCAGCAGTGTGAAAACGGACTAAACATTCACTAATATACTTTGATGTCAAACGTGTTGTCAAATGTTATTGAAACTCACTCAATAGATAATTCCTGCCCTTTATTATAAAATAAATCCCACCTTGGACTTATTTGGTTTTGTGTCCTGCTTGGATATAAGCATTTTGCTACAAAGAAGAATTTGTTTAGGTACAGAAGCAGTGCTTTCCCAAACTAAATCACATTAAAGTACAAAAAGGTAGTAGTGTATATGTGTGTTTATATCTCTGTGTATGTAAGTCTCTCATTTGTGAGTATATCTGTGAGTATGTGTTACTGCTACTTTGATCTCTAGTCTCTCACACATATGTGAGATACTAGCTTGTGAGACTCTTAGAACCGAAGGACCAGCCAAATGTATAGGACTTTACTTTGCCAAGTCTTAATTCAGCACTTTCCAAGACCACCTATCATAGAAAGTTTAAAACAGAGAAGGGAAAAAGGGAAAGAGAACAAAACTAAAAAAGATTTGTGCATTAGGTAGAACTGCTTTATATAAATCTTGAGATAATAAAACAAATTACAAGATGAATTCACTTAGTCTTCTGTTTTTATGGCTTGCTGTGAACTGAGTTTTCCATCTTCTCAAGTTCCTATATGAGACACACGGTTTTTGTGGGAACATCAAACTACTCCAGAGTCTATGAATCCTCCTTTGTACTTTTTGCAAAGGCTGTATATTTTCTAACTCTATGAGTGGGAGGCACTTCTTTCCTTAGGCAATTTCATTCTATATAACTCTATCTAGAAGCCCAATATACTACTTTGCAGGCAGCTATGAGCAACATCCCTGTGATCCCTATGGATATAATGGATGTATTTTTTCATTCTTTTTTACTATTATTTTTAAAACCATCTTCCCTTGTGAATCAGTACTCTTGGTCATGCTCTTTCAACAAGCTTATGACTACCACGTGGTCAGCGTTAATAATGAGGATTAAAGATAACTTAAAGATGAGAATGTTTGTTTCTCTGCCTGAAATAAAGAAAAGGGTCTGCAAACTGACTAGGATTGATCACTAGACCTATTGTTGTGAGGGTTCGTTTTGCTCCACAAAAGAGAAACACATTTAAACTAGTTTAAGTCAAGTAAAGGAAGTAAGTGAAAGGAAAACGGGGAACATCATAGAATCCACAAGCAGGAAGTATAGGCAGTAGTACTCTTGAGTCTGGAGAATTAACAATCAAGCAATTTTCATTCATTCTCTTGCTCTCTTTCTTCCCTTCCACCTCATTCTTTTCTTGCTTTCTTTTCTCTTTCTTTTTTCCTTCAACAAGCATTTATTGAAATTTCTATCACCTCTTTAAGGAGCAAGGGAAACACCAGTAAACAAAACAAACTAAAACATTCCTTCTCTATGGATTCTATAATCTTTGCGTGTGTGTGTGTGTGTGACTGTATGAAAATAGTACATAAACAAACACATACAATATATGATATACTATGTCATAATACATCATATGTTGGTTACTGATAGAATCTGGAGAAAAATAAGACAAGAATGGGGATCCAGAGAGCAAATGCAATTGCAGTTAAGGAGCCAGTAATTCAGTCTCTCACTTCTATTTTTCAGTCATGATTTCCGCAGCTCTTAGCATTTGCTTTCTTTTGATCCGTTCACTCTTCCTACTTCCTCTCCTCAACTCCAGCTGTGTCCATGTATTCTATGGACTCATCTTGTGTCCACTTGGTCGAATTTCACATGGTCTTTTAACTCGAGTGCCCACCATTAACTACAGTATAACTTTGGATTTTCTTAGTACCAATCCCTAAGAGGCTCTTAGGGCTTCAGCTGGACTCTGTTTAGACAAAACCCTTACTAGAATGGCATAGGTCCATAGGATACTGTTGAGCCAATGGATGGAATCTCTTGGTTATGTATTTTGACTCCATTGTGTGGATTTGCCTACTGAGTCTTGAGGACCTCAGTATATAGTATAGTTGGCTGTCTGTATTCATGGATTCTTCATCTGTGGACACAACCAACTGCAGATAGAAAATACCTTTCTTGAAAATTGTGTCTGTACTAAAAATGTACAGACCTTTTTTAAAAGATCAAAACTCAGTTTTTTTAAAAGATCAAAACTCAGTTTTTTAAACTTCACTATAGAGACAATTTTATGGAAGAAAATTTTAATTTTGTTTGAAAGTCTGGAGTTTTGAATGTTAAAAACCATGGGCTTGATGACACAAGTTTTAGGTAGCAGACTGGAGGTAAACTTTCTCCCTTTGTTTTCCCAATTATAGAAGAGGCACTATGCATCTGGGTTGGGAGAAAAGAGGAGCGTCATCAAGGAGAGCAGTTGAGTGAAATGGTTATGGGGGTATCTGAGAAAGGGCTGCAAGCTCTGCTACATCTTCCCTCTCTGGACTGTATCCCAGATTGATGGTTGGGACCTAGAGCTAACCAATCATTTATGGGTCAGGGCCTTACTTTCTTGGATGGAAATTGGGAGGCGAAAGCCTCTTAGACTCCACTGCCTTCATCTCCTGTCCTGCCTGAGTGATATGGCAGCCACAAGTAGAAAGTGTGGTCTGTTCAATCTAGGAAGACTGAATAGTCCTATAATGGTCTTCAAATTTCCATTCCCCAGACTTGAAACCAGAAAGTGGAACAGAAGAGCATCTAGAAGTTTCTTGTGGTTTCCACCATGCTGAGAGATGTGAAAGTGGCTGAGAAATGGCCACAGGAGCTAAAAATACTTCATGGTGGTGATGCCAGTGACCCAGGGTTACCTCTGAAATGTCAACCAGTGATACCACAGGAAATTGGATGCTTGGCTGGGGCAAGATGAGAGGCGCTAAGACAGGAAACCCGACAGGGTGGTACATACCTTAGTAGATGAAGGATTATACAGGTGGGACTGGGCCAGGACCTGGACACTGTGAAAAATTCATGGAATTTGAATCAATACAGGGAAATAGGAGCAAGAGCAAAATCTGGAACTGAATGAGTTTACCAAGAACTGACTTCAGGTTAGGATTTTTGATAAGAGAAACAGTGACGATTCCAGGACAGAGATCAAGTAATAAAGCTACATTCTTGACACATCTAAGCTTGTGACCTGGGAGGTTCATGCCCAACACACAGGTCTAATGCTACACCAGCTTCACTTTACAAATAAAGCTTTTGCTATCGTTTTATCTAGGGTGATTCATCACATTTATCTTATAAATGGTACACATTTGATCATCTCCAGCACATGCCCCACAAGTAAATGGAGAGAACCCACATTTCTCTTCAGCTTGATTAATTTGGAGAATTATGTTTTTTATAAAATCATTCTGATTATATATCCCAAGTTATTGTAAACAGCTGTTTTAATGTCTTAGCCTCTGAGACTTCAGAGCTGATTTCCACATTACCTTTGATACACATATCTATAATTTAAGTCTGATGGGATCTTCAGCGCTTTAAAACAATATGCTTGCTCCTTCTTTCTTCCACCATCATAACTCTGCATTCTTATTTCAGCTTTAATTTGTACACAGCTAGAATACACCTTTCTGACCAGATGCATGAGTTAGCTACTTCACAAGAAAATTTTGAAATGCTGCCACCATGTCAAAACTCTGTAATAAACATTTAAGGATTCTACCCTCAACTCATCCCACCAAACTCATAAAAGCAGAGAGAGAGAATGCCATGCTCCTTTTCCAGTAATTATTCTGGACAAGACCATAAATGGCCAGCAGGATGTGATGAGAATGGAAAACAAATGGTTTCCAAATTTCTAAAGCTCATTGTACAAAGCATGGAGAAACAAAGAAAGCCTGCTCTCCATCCCCATCTTTTCCCCCTTTTACTCCTGCCAGGCATTTTCTTTGTTCTATTTTCTATCTCACTGAGATTAAAGTGCTGATCTCCCCTTTTGAAAATGATGTCACCTTTTTTTTTTTTTTTTGCCTTGGCAGAGAGCAAGTTCATTACAAATCTGCTGTGTGACTGATGGCTTTGAAGAGATAAGGCAGAGGGGGAGAACACATTTGGGAAAGGTATGAAACTCAAGAGACAGGTTGACAATTAAACAGGCAGTCAGAGAGATGATGAAGGATAAGGAGAAATAGATGCTGGGGTAAATATCTTTTCCATATTCTCTTTTGCAGCCACTGAAAAACTATTTTTTTTCATGATAGTTTTATCTGGAAGCAATGCCATAGATGAAAATTCATTTCATGTGTTTTCTGGTGTGATCCATGCACTTTTGATGACATTATTACAGGCAGGTCATCGTGGATGTATTTGATGTTCAGGATGAGGAAGACATTTCCTTCTGCCATTAGAAAAGGTAAGAGTTTGGTACTGAATTTGATTTACTGTAATTTCTGCTCATTGGACAATGTGGCAGTTTATGTAAGAAACATTTCAGATGTAAAACTAGATTGAAAGCATAATGCACATTCTAGCATCATGTGTATTATTTATAATTATTAGTGACAGATGCAGAGCCTGGGAATCTCAGAGTCTTTTATTCCCCAGGTTTAATCATACTGAAGGCAGTGGACATATATGTGGTTTGCATAGGCCAATTTACTGAAGTGTTTGACATCTAGAAATTAAACACACACATACACACACACACACACACACAGTCCCCTAAAGATGTATTTTCATCATACAGTATCTTGTGTGGATAACTTTGTCATATGTATACATCTAAATGGATGTTAAAAAGCCCTTGTCTTGCTGGGCATGATGGCTCAAGCCTGTAGTCCCAGCACTTTGGGAGGCCCAGGTGGGCAGATCACTTGAGGCTAGGAGCTCCAGACCAGCCTGGCCAACATGGCAAAACCCAGTGTCTACAAAAAATACAAAAATTATCTGGGCATGTCAGCACATGCTTGTAACCCTAGCCACTTGGGAGGCTGAGGCAGGAGAATCACTTGAACCCGGGAGGCGGAGGTTGCCGTGAGCTGAGATCGTGCCACTACACTCCAGCCTGGGCAACAGAGGGAGACTCTGTCTCAAAAAAAGAAAAAAGAAAAAAAAAAGCATTATCTTTCCTATGGATAGATATTTCTGCAGATGAAAAGTTTTTTAAAAATATGCTTCTGAGTTAGGAATGGAAGTAGGATGTTTCAGAGAAGTAAGTAGTGGATAATAAAATAGAGGAGGGGCCCAGAGACAGATGTTTGCCAGGCTGTGGCATATCTGATGAGATCACCAGCCATTCCTTCTTATCTTCTGTGGCTCTTCTTCCCATCACCATCACTCACCTCCCGCCATCACTTGTATGTAATAACAGAAATATTTATGATCGCATCCTGCGTGTCTGAGAGCAGGGTGTGTAGGTGGTAGATGTGCTTGTCACTCCCAACCCTGAGGCCTAAAACATATTGCATGAATTTTGCTTTTAGTTTCCCATTGGTCTTGAGGAAATCCTTCTAAATAATGTATGCTGTGCTGTTATTCCTCTGTTCACCCCTCCCCAGTATCTTCCTGAGCTCCTGTTGCCTCCAAAATAAAATTCCAGCTACTCAGGTCTCCACCTTCTGGTTCCTGCCAATCTCTCCAATCTTGCTTCTGGCCATTTTCATTACACATTTACTTGAGTCCTAATGAAATGCCTGGTGCTTGAATGCACTTGGCTGTGTCATTCCTCTGAGCACACTCTTTCCTCTGACTGATGAGATGCCCTCTTGGTGCTTCACCATCTAACAAACATCTATCCCCATTTCCTTCTAGTCTTGAGTACAAGTATGACCTCCTCTGTGAAATTTTCCATGTACTCAGAAAGAATTGATCACTCTTTTCTTCTGGCCACACCTTACCTACTACTTCTACTTTGAGTTTAGTATCTTTATTGAATTTTTGACAATTTATGTGTCATGATCTAGGTGATTGGGTATACCCAGCATCTATAAACCTGCCCAGCTAAAAGCTAGGGCTCACTTTATAAATGTTTGGTGAATAAATGGATATATACATCCTGGTGTTTGAATTCAGTTTAAAGGATTTCAGGCCTCCATATCCGCTTTCTCAGTTAAGGATGTACTCTTTTCCTTAGAAAATAAAACCCCAAAGACTATGAGTTAATACAAATTAATACAATATTTAAAAATAAAAACGAACCAGACAGGAAGCTGTTGTGAAATGGCATGCCTTCTGTAAGAGCAATACATTTTCTTGTCCATACATTATCATTTCTTTCACAATTCATTGTTCCTGAACATTATCGTTCATCACGTATAAGCAACTGATCCCTCCAAACTCTCTACCCTACCATTCTGATTCTGTTTGTAAGCACAAATGAAATACTTTCAGGCAAAGCAAAAGTGACAATTAAAATGTCTTTAATCCATGCAAATGCATCATTCCAGAATTGGAAGTTACTGTCTTCTTGATAATCTAGAAAGGCCCTTATGACATGTGTCTTTCTTCTTGTGTGTTTGTTTTTATTTTGTTTTGTTTTGTTTTTCCAGTAATTGCTTGAGTGGCTGAGTTAGGTTTCAGTCTGAAGCAGATGGTGGTTGAAACTGATCGAGGCACAGGGCTATGGCCTCCTACTTGGGCAGGTGTGTTACAGTGTTGAACCAGGGATGAGGTGAATGCCAGGAGCATGGATAATAAACAATTATCTATTTTTTAAAATTTTACATATTTCTTATTGATTCAAACAGCTTATCAAAATGTTTAAAACTTTCTGATTTTCTTAACTTATATTAGTACCAGAATCAGCACATCAATGACAAGTATCACATGTGAAATTGCAGAAGCCAAGGACTTTCTACCATTTTGAAAAATTAGAGGAGTAATAGAAATCTCAATGCTGCTGGAGCAATGATAATTATTTGATTATCCATACATCAGAAAGATTTAGACATTTAATGAGTGCCATATATTTTTATAACTAGCACTTCTTTTAACATGAGCCATTTTCAGGGGTGGTAGATAGTCAAATTCTCATTTGAGGTATAGGAAATAATTTCAAAATGTAGTAGTAAGAAGAAGAAGGGTTCGGAGTGTAATTCAAACCATGGTCCTGATACCATGCTACTTTACTGCATCAAACAGACTTCATAAATATCGGGTGGAACATTTAGGCCACATAAATATCCATGAAGACCCTTTTTGTATAAAGAATAAAAAAGTGTTGGCTAACAGCAAGATGACTGACTGGATTAGGGCACTTCATAAATGCTTTATCAGAACTCACTGTAGCTTTCTCAGTTTCTCAGTTTTTATCATTATCCCCGAGGTGTGCATATCTGATTTAAGGAGACTGGTTAGATATGCAAGCACTTTTTTATTTTTTTTTTTTAAAGAAAAAAAATTTATTTCAATCCCTTTTTTAAAAGCTTTTTTTTTTTTTTTTTCCACATACCAATAATATGTAAAAGAGAAATGCCACTCACTCTTACTCTCAGAAGATATTTTAAGAAATCTGCTTAGTGGGTTCATTGTGGAGTAAGGCAGATCCAGAGATGGGGATTCAAGTGCAAGTTATTTATTTGGTATGTGGTTCCTGGAAATGCTGATAATGAAGAAGTAGAATGGGGAGGAGGGGAAGTCCTCAGAAAGTCCAGAAAACTTTCTTTCTAAGCAAGTTTCCAATGAGAGATTGCAATTCTATCCAGATGGGTTCTCTGGGGCCCAAAGCATCATAAGTGGATCTGCAACATCCCACTTCCAGGGTGGGGCAACTGGGACATTTTACACCAACTCCCAGTCAGTCACTGGCTGAGGGTTGCTCCTGGGGACTCTTTTTTTTCCCCAGTACTGAAACAGGCAGAGTGAGATCTTATGACTAGAGAAGAGCCTCAGGCAAAGAGAAACAAACACTGCAAGTTGAAAATTAGTCCTGCAGGCACTGATGTGGTAAGGCCCAAGGGCATCTGGCCCTTACGGCCTCAGCTCCATCTGCAGCTACCATTCACTTAGTCAGAAATGGCTTGAGTTCCTTAGATACTAATTTCTGCTGTGATAATGGTGAAATACTTTCTGTGGAGAAGAAACCTCCCTGCAGGACTTCCCACAACATCAATAGCAATGCCATCATCATGGCCTCTTAAGCCATTCACAGATGGTTCAAGAGTGTTAATCACAAACCCTTAGACAAAGACTCTGGAAAGCACCTTATTCTTGGGCAATACCCCACAGGCATTCATACAACAGACTTAAAAATTCATCCGCTGGCGCTGGTCCGGTGGCTCATGCCTGTAATCCCTGCATTTTGGGAGGCCAAGGTAGGTGGATCACCTGAGGTCAGGAGTTTGAGACCAGCCTGGCCAACATGATGAAACCCCATTTCTACTGAAAATACAGAAAATTAGCTGGGCATGTTGGTGGGTGCCTGTAACCCCAGCTACTCGGGAGGCTGAGGAAGAAGAATCCCTTGAATCTGGGAGACAGAGGTTGCATGCAGTGAGTCGAAGATTGCAGTGAGCCGAGATCACACCGCTGCACTCCAACCTGGGCAACAAGAGTGAAACTCCATCTCAATTAAAAAAAAAAAAAATTAATGAATGGCAATATAATTATTGCAAGGACTTGTGATTCATGTTGATGAATATCTAATAGGTGTTTCATGCGTATTTGTGGAATGAATTATTATCATTATTATTATTACTAGTATTTTGACCCTTCTTGCAGAATCACACATGCAACTCTTATTCTAGAGAGCGCGAATCCACTCCCCAGGCCAAGTTGTGATTGCTTTATCTGAATTTACCTGCAGACTTGCTAGGAAGTTTGTATCTTGGACTCTGCTGACTGTGCTAAGGAGATTTATAGGAGCCTGATAAATAGTACTTATATCACAACAGACGCTTTACATTTCTGCCGTGCTGGAATGAAATTTCCCGGCCAGAGCCTTTTCTAAGGCCATTTTTTATGTCAAACTGCAGTCAGTCTGGAGGTGGTGTTGAAGATGGTTATGAATGTTACAGAGCGAGCGAGGCAATGCATTAGCAAAGAATTTCAGTGAAAATGAGTATAAAGGGAGGGGTCTTGGCTCATCAGTACAAGCAGGAAATCCCCATGAAGAGGCTGATTTCACTGGCAAATTTAAATCTAACCTATAACAGACAAAAATGTCTGTTAGATGCTTACTACCTTCAATAATTACACAAATTTAGTTTCCCTTGGTCTTGTTGTCTCACCGCATTCATATTTATGTTGTTATATGTATATACATCTTCATAAGCCAAGCCAGAATTTTTTTTGGAAATAAACAATAGTTAATTGATCTGAGAACTTGTGATGGCAAACATAGAGATTCAAAGATACTTAGAAGAAAGCAAGACTTGTCATCTATGATCTTTGCTTTCTTCTCTTGTAAAGATAGATTAATACCTGGCCTATGAATTCAAAGAAACAGGTAAGACTTTCTAATGTGAGCCAAAGTGGTTGTTTTGTATAGTGTTTTACAGTAGTTCCTGGGTAGATTTTCCACTTCTTTTCTTTTGTAGATTTGCTACAAAATTTTAGCTCAATCATCCAATGAGACAATGTAGTTTTTGTTGCTTGTTTTGGTAGCAGGAGAAAACAAGGAAAGGGGCAAGAGTACCTCCATCTTTTTTTGTGTTCTTTTCTGTGTTTATTGTTCAGTTTTGTTTTGTTTTGGGGAGTCTGAAACTCCTCTATTACCCTTTTCCCTGAAAGATACAGAAAGGTGGGGATATCCATGGTTGTAGCAGAACAAGTAGATTCCAGAAAGGGGCTGTATATTTCATTGACCCATTCTTAATTCCTAGTGGCAAAGAAATAAATGAGAGAAACACTTTGAATGTAGGTTCTAGTGCTCAGTTCTTAAGTCTAAGTCTTTACCAGAAACACCTGAACCCCTTCATCAAAAACAAAGATTAGAAATATTTTGAATATCAAGATTGGATAGGAAGCAACATTTATACCACTCTCTTGAAAGAACCACATGACAAATGCAACTGATTAGGAATTGTAATTGAATGGAGGAGGGAACTATTTCCATTGTTTACACTCTATCAGTGACCTGGATGCTACATGAAATCTTAATAAACAAAACAAGCAAACAAAAAAAATCCCCACTTGTTTATGTATCCATTCATTCAAATTTTTCAGCATTAGTTTAAGAAGTTTCATCTGTAAAATTATGTATTTAAGACAGAATGCTACATTTCTCTTTTATTCATATTTCCAAAATTTGTCACATATGGAAAGCTTCAGTTTTTCAGTAGAATTCTTATTTATTATCAAAGACAGCTTTTGTGAGGAAAGCAACACTTTTTTTTTTGACAAACTCAATTTGTTTGCATATAAAATATAATGTGAAAATTAATATTGTACTGTGTTTGCAATACTGTGAAAATACTGGGATCTTATTTTGACTAATTATACATCTTAACTTGTCCTATAATGAAACATTTAGCTGAGATGTAGTCTTGCTTTGCTCTTTCTTTTCAGTAGAGGTGTGAGTTTTTCTCTTTTGGCTGTGTTCCATTTTGTGCAATACGATTGCATTTTCTTTTAAAAAGTCCTCTGCTTCACAACCAACTTTCACTTTCTTGTGTAGAGTTCATATTCACTCTGGAGAGGTTTGCAAATCATAGTGAGATGACAGCTTTACAAAGAGCCATGGGATTCTTTGAGATTAAAAATAACAATTGGATATTATACATATTAAGGGTTGCAAATTATGGCCCATGCCGAATCTGCCCTGAGGCCTCTTTCTGTTTGGAACTCAAGCTAAGAATAGTTTTCATATTTTTAAATTATTTAAAAAAATAATATTTTATGATACACAAAATTATATGAAATTAATTTTCAGTGTCCATAAATAACATTTTATTTGAATACAGCTGCACTGATTCATTTACATATTGTTTAAGACTTTTGTGCTACAACACAAAAATACTTGAGTAGTTATGACAGAGACCATATGGCCAGTAAAGCCTTAAATATTAATTATCTGGCCCTTTACAGAGATATTTGCTGACCTTGGTCTCTCTCTTTCTCTCTTTCCTTTTTATATATAGCTATAGATAGGTAGGTAGATTTATGATCTATTCATCTATATATATGTTTTATCTGCCTATGATCTAGCTGTATCTACATCTCTATATCTACGCTCTATCTGCATCTATTTATATCATATCTATCAAAGAGAAGGAGAAAATGACATTCAATTAAGAAATATAACTGCCATTTAATCTCAAATGTGCTTGGACATATTTATACTAAAATGAGCAAAATTTATAGTAATCAATATCTTGTTCTCATTTATTCTTCATGTGAAAATAGCACACAAATAAAGACAGAAGATCCATCCCATTTCATATGAACACATTATCAGCCCATCTTCATTTACATGGCTATACCACCTTCAGGCAAAGATGAGCTTTGCACTATTAGGCAGATACTGAAGTAAAAATAAACTTCTTTTCAACATGTGATTTTTTCAGCTATCATGTCTTTGGCTCACACAGACTCATAAAAAGCTTTAAATTTACTACATTTCTAAAAGGATACAGTTTGTGCAGTCGGTAACTGTCACATTCTATATAGACATTGGTGAAATACACTCACAAAGCAAATCAGTTATTCCTCTCCTTTGCCCAGAGATGGAAAATCATTCGATCTCATAAAACCTTCTTATTTTATTTTATATTTTTATAGCTAAAGGTATGAAGCTGAATAGTGACTTGGGTGGTATTTGTTGCTTTTAAAATGTCCTTTCTTTAATTTTAATGTCAGCATAGCAAATGGAGAACCACTATTGTTTGTTGCTTGATTATAATCACTTTCCTGAACTAGGAAAATCATAGAGAATGTGTGTGTGTGTGTGTGTGTGTGTGTGTGTGTATGGGGTGGGAGGGTGGGTGGTCTGTACAAATATATAAAATACAGCATTAAATTTACATGTAGTTTGGTTATAAATTGTGAAGAGGAGAAAAAAACTTTTGTTATTTTTTTTAAATCAAGGTCACTGAAGAACTGTGCATATTAGTACTTTAAGTGGATGGTGCTTTCCAATTACAATTAATAATAAAACCTACTTAGATTTTAAAAATAATTGTTTTGCTAGCTAATTCAGGCTAATGTCAAGATAATCCAATCAGTGTAGACATTTAACCATCATTCAATTATTTTAACTACAACGATGTTACAGAGTTTGAAAGGCAAGTGCACATTACATTTCTGCTAAAATAAACACTTCCCATTTCTTATTCTGGAATCACCTTGTAGGCAGGCTTACATAATAACAAGGACTCTTTGAAATCATTATTTGCTCAGTGTGCTATTAATAATAATCTTTTCATGTTGAATGAATTGAAGATGAAGATCTACTCTTTAGCTCTGACAGTTAAGTGTAATCTTTTAAGAATGTGGGCAAGAGGCAAGAAAGGAAACATGGGGATTTACATTTGTGAACAGTGCTGATCCTGAGAAGACATACTCATAAGGCACCATGAGCAGAGCCTCCATGTAAAGTCAGAATTGTCCTTCCTGTCTACACAGTTAGTTCAACTAATCTTACTGGGGGGACCACATATTGTCTCTATTTCATCACCCTTTCCCTCTACTCACTAGACTCTTCCTCTCTACCCACAAACACTACAGGACGTTCTTTATTTGAATACAGTGAAACTGACTCTGTAAGCTGCCCCTTCCTTACTGATAAACAACTTTATCCAATGTTAGGTCCTTTCAATTTGTTTCAATTTAGGATTTTGAAATAGTTTGAATGCTGTTGGAAATGATACTTTCTGTTATAGAAAACAATCCATTGGAACATTATTCTTGAATGAAAAAAAGGTTATATATTTCCTCTTAAAATAAGATGAATTCCTCTAAAAAGTAATTTTGTAGGAGAAATATTAAGAAACACTATCATCTGAATTTTCACAACATCTCATATTTCCAGTGTCCTGCTAAATCTAAAACAGATTCTTTTATTTTCTTTAAAACAAATTTAAAAAGAACAAGTGTCTTTGCAAAACAGGAAAAAAGTATTGACTTAAACATACAAAAAAACCAATATATGTTTTAACCACTTGGATACATGTGTTTTAACAGTAGATTTGTTTACATCATCAAATTCTTTCTATCTTTGCTATATTGGTTTTTCAAAAGTAGACCCTAAATATTATTCCTACTAAGTTTCAGAAATATACAAATAGATACAATATTTTCTGTCCTGAACTGTTAGAATAACCTCTCATGTGATCATATAAACACCAGCCACATTCTAGTTCAAAACGCTTTGGAATTGAAAAGCAGTTTTCAGTTCCTACTTGTAGGTGGGTGATAAAGTCTTCAGGCTTGTTAGGGCTAAAAGCGCCACACATTTTGAAGATAAATTAGTTTCATTTTTGTTACTGTATTGCCAGCTTCTCTTCCAAATTACATTTTTAATAAATTTGATCTATAGCCATTTTGAAGGGTGAAAGCCCATAAACACATCTTTCTGCTTTAATTGCCTTTATAAAGCACTTACTCAAAAGGGCAGTTTTCTTCCCAATAGTACCACCAGTTTTGTAAGTGAATCTGCCTGCCTCTCAGGATAAACTGAAACTCACTGCTAAAATGAATCCTGTACTGTGGGGTGTTAATATATTCGTTCACACAAATTTTTATTGCAACAAAAAGGAAAATAATTGCCTTTTCAAGGAGGTTGTATGACATTAACAGGTAACATTTATATTCCAATTTATTTACAATTATATTCTACATATCATGGTCCCATTGTCAGATCAATGCTGTTTGTGACTTGCAGGCAGTTAAAAAAACCACACCCTTTGTCATAGAACAACAGGCTTGAGCAAGTTTGCTACTGGGCACTGAGCCACATGAATCCATGTATCTTTCTCTTCTCTATTTGTGTGTACACTCCTCCCTGGGTGATCTCATCCAGAGTCATGAACTTGCATTCCATCTACACACCCATTCCTCTGTCATTTGGATCTCTACTCTCATCTCTCCCTGAGTTCAGACTTGTACCGCCTACTGGCTCTTCACTTTGACCGGCTAACTGATGCTCAAATTCAATGTATCGAAAGCAGAACTCTTAAGTCTTCCTGCAACCTGTCTTCCCCATCTCAGTCCCTACCGTCAACATTTCATACTAGGACCCAAAACCTTGTAGAAATCTGTGACTCCTCTTTATCTCCCACATTCCTCATCTATTAGCAACTCCAGTGGTCTCTAACTGCATAATACAAATATGTACACACAGAATCTGACCATATCTCAACATCTATTCTGTGACTGCTCCAATTAAGCCACAATCTTCTCTCACCTGGATGGTAACATACTACTGAAGGGGTTCTGTGGCTCTGATAATTCTCTAAACACCGGCTATAGTGAAATATATTCACATATTTTAAAATATGAATTAGGTAATTTCTCAGCCGTGCTCAAGACTGGCCAATGGTCTCTATCACACTCAGAATGAAGTCCAAGCCCCATGGGCTACAGTGGCACATGTGAGGCAATCCTTACCTAATTGCTCTTCTCACCCCAGTCTCCCCCTCATGCATATTGCTCTAGCCATGTTCACTGACCTTCATGCTTTCTGTGAACAAACCAAGCCCACTCCTGCCTCAGGCCTTTGTACTTTCTCTTCTCTCTGTCTGGAACACTCTTCCCCTGGTTTTTGGATGGCTCACTTTCCTACTTCATTCATATTTCAGCTCAAATGTCAATTCCTTCGGAAGGCCTTTCCTTTCTAATCTAGCATCTTCTACTCCATCTGTCACTCTGTAATTGTGCCCTTATAACATTTTTTTTTTTTTTTCTACGTAGGTCTTATTGCTCTCTGAACTTTCATTATACTTATTTATTTTTCTATTCATTTATGGAATTTTTCTTGTCTCTCCCAGCAGAAGGTTGGCTCCATGAAAGATAGGAGCTAGTCTCTTTTCTTCCCCACTGGATCCCTTTTGATTTCTGCATCCTTTGAAGAAACAAATAAATCTTCCCACATAGGGATATTCGATTCCACTATGGTGTAGACAGCCACTAGGTATGGGATGTGGAAGATATAAAGTAAACTCAGACACTGAAATACTAGGCCCAAGTCAGCAGATGCACTTCCTGCCTCAGTCACGATTTCCTCAGCAATTGCAAGAATGTGGGAGGGGAGAAAGGGGGAAGTAAAGAAAGAAGTGTTGAGGCGTTGGCATTCTGGGACGAATACTAAGAATATGTGGGGCAAAAAAAAATTACTGTGAACATCTCACTTCCAATAACACATAAGAAAGCAATTGAGTCAAACTGGAAAGTGAAAATCAGAAATTCATGATTTTTAAAAAAAGTTTCTGATTTCCCATGCAAACTCAGAAGTCATTACATTTTGGCAGTTGTAAATATTGCTAGGAAGCATTTTAACAATGCAGACTTTTGAGCCTCTGGGATTTGGGTTTGTTCTCCAGAGGATTCCAACGCAGGTGGTCCATGTACATGTTTTGAAGAATGGGGACTGGGAGCAGTGAGTGCTCTAAACTATTTTATTTCAATAAAGAAAGGAGAAATATTTTCTAGCTTCCTTTCGATGCACAATAAAAATATATTTTTGTCACATATTTATTTATTATTTTACTTTAAGTTTGGGGTACATGTGCAGAAGGTGCAGGTTTGTTACATAGGCATACATGTGCCATGGTGGTTTCCTGCACCCATCAACCCATCATCTAGGTTTTAAGCCCTGCATGGATGTCTTAATGCTCTCCCTCCCCTTCCCCTCCACCCACCGACAGGCCTCAGCGTGTTATGTTCCCCTCCCTGTGTCCGTGTGTTCTCATTGTTTAACTCCCACTTATGAGTGAGAACATGCAGTATTTGGTTTTCTGTTTCTGTGTTAGTTTACTGTGAATGATGGCTTCCAGGTTCATCCATGTCCCTGCAAAGGACATGAGCTCATTCATTTTATGGCTGCGTAGTATTCCATGGTGTATATGTGCCACATTTTTTTTATCCAGTCTATCAGTGATGGGCATTTGTGTTGGTTCCAAGTCTTTGCTATTGTAAATAGTGCTGCAATAAACGTATGTGTAGATGCACGATAAAAATATTTTTAAGATCATCTATGAAAACATCAATCATGGCTGATTTATTTCAACATATTCACAAGGCATTATTTTCATAAACTTATAATCAATTTTCAAGAATGTCATTAAAACAGTTTTAGCATTGCCTCAGCCCCTCCATTGGTGAAAACTAGGACGATTACAGCATCTATATCACATGATTATTCAAGCATGTTAAGTGATGGAAACACTTAGAAAAGTGCCTGGCCTATAGTAATCTCAGTAAATATAGCAATTGTTATTATTATTACTAATTGAAACCATGCTCTACAAAACTTTTAAAGTTTCATTCATTTGACTATAATCTTAATTGGTTTACAACAGCTTTTGCTTAGGGTATAAACTGATATCTAAATTTTTATACATTCTGGTTAGGCACATAAATATTCTGTATCAGAAAAATCACAAAGTTTACCTCAGTCTGTGTGATAATTAACTCAATTTTAATCTCTAAGGGTGAACTGAAATAGGTATTTCTTTTGAATCCACACTGCTACACTTTTAAAAGTCATGAATTTTTACTGTAAAAAATCAGGAAATGCAGAAAAATATTACCTATAATATAACCTGTAATCCATTAATATATTCCATGCAAAATGTCATCTTATGGTCTGTATAAATTTTTTTGTTGAAACAAAGTCTCACTTTGTTGCCCACTCTGGTGAGCAGTGGCACAATCAACTCACTGCAATCCCCACCTCCTGGGTTTAAGCAATTCTCATGCCTCGGCCTCCTGAGTCGATAGCACTACAGGTGCCCGCCACCATGCCCTGCTACTTTTTATATTTTTAGTAGAGACAAGGTTTCACCATGTTGGTCAGGCTGGTCTCAAACTCCTGACCTCAGGTGATCCACTCGCCTGTGCCTCCCAAAGTGCTGGGATTACAGGCGTGAGTCACCGTGCCCAGCTGCATAAAAAAATTTTTATAAAAGTAATGCCAAAACTTTACATATTTCTTATTTTTTTCAATAAAATAGACTTAAAATTTATTCTATGTTAATTTTCACTTTATTAATCTCGTTGTTCAATTATGTGACTCCTGGAAATTAAAAAGACGGTGTGCCTTTATAGACAAAGTGCAGGCACTATTTCATCGGGGGAGAAAAGGAAAGTACGGTGCCCTGATATAAATCCGTCAGTGTGCCCTTCCAGGATTCCTCAAGGAATGAAAATTTTCCAGGTGTACGATCCCCAGAGTGATCTTTGAGTGAAGACAGCAAGTGTGTCCTACCTAGAGCTTCCTAATGGAACACTTTAAGGATAGCTGCTAGTTTAATTATGCGCAATGCGTTAACATTTGAATAGTGGCAAAAGAGAAGTCAAGTAATACTTAATCTGCTTTAATTATGTATTATTTTAGAAGAGGATATTTTCTTAACAGGAACTCTCACTCAAAATTGCAGCTTTGTGCTTTTAGCATAGATACTTAACGCACAGCCCAGTTACTGAGTAGTCACGTGGTCAGACGTACCTTTGCATAATATTGTAGAGAATTTTCTTTTAACTGACAAGTGAGTGGAAATCATGCCAACATTTCTTTCTTCCTTTTAAAAAAATTGTTTCAGGCTTGTGCTCTACAGACAATACACCCATCCTTCAACTATACAGCTTCAATATAATTGTATTTCCCTTTATTTCTCACTTTTATGTCTTTGTTTTGAAAGGCAATGGTGTGTAGATAAAAGCTTACGAGTAAGATAGACAGTAAATTGAATTTCACCTCTCTGTTTGTTTACTGTGTGACCTTGGGCAAGTTGTTTAACCCGCCTAATTCTCAATTCTCTAATGTGTAAAATGGAGAATTGAATTTTATATTTTATATTTCTGTTATATATTTATAATTCTGTTGTGAAATTTGAATAATAAGAAGCATAGAGATCATCTGTCACCTTATGCTGTCTCAGTATAAGTCTCTTTCCTTTCCTTTTATTGTATTGTACTTTTCTACATATTTCGTTGTGTACTTGTCACATATTTTAAATTTCCTCATCTCTTTTGCTTTCATTATTTCCAGGATGATCTCAGCGACGTAAGATACGTCTGGGCCCATCCGACTTACCAGTCTCTCACTCTCTTTCTTTTTGCTTTTTGTTTTTTCATCTTTACATTTACTTTCTTTCAAATCGAACATGTTTTTTCTTTGGAGAAAATCTGAAGGTGTCATATACAAGTACATAACAAACAGCTTCACCTCAGTCCCTTATCATTTTAATTTATTTTTCGTCTTCCTATGGTGATGAAACCTAATATATAACATATTCATATGTGTTCCCAACTTATCTAACAAACCATCTCCTTGCAAGTTTTTCTTGACCTAAATGGTACAAAACAGCCTTAGCTACGTTCTTTGTCATGATACCAAAATACAATCCACTGAATACCTTATGGCCCAGGACTGCATGGGCCACATCCTGCCTCTTGTCAGACTAGCATCTTTTCCTGGAAAACCAATTTTATCAGGACAGTGATGTTTGTCACTTCTAGTTCTTCATACATTCTCAAACATCCTTTAAAAATATGATCACTGCATTATTTTATTGTGTTAGCTATTTCACTGTTATTTATGATTTTTTAGCTGAGATAAGATATACAGTTTAGAGTCAGTCCACGGGGACTGAGGACACCTCTCTTTTTCAACTCACTGGTTATCCAGTCTCCAGGTTGTGGAGTGAGGTCTCACATTCAATCACTGGATTTTTCATCTTGGGCTTCTTTTCTGTTTTTGAAGCCATATAATTTTCTTTAAATGTCTTTTCTTAAAATTGAAACAGTTAAATTATCCAATTTCTTTTCCATTTTTTTTTTTTTTGCCATCCATTTGCACTCTGAACCCATCAACCTCTCCTCTCTTCATGAGCACAATAAGATGTTTTAGCATGCGCCTTCATTTTTGCCTTACCCTCCTTTTTTTCTTTCCTTCAGTTTGACTGTACCAATACAAATGGCCCTCATTTTGCTCTCTGATTTATGCGGCAATTCCTCATCCTTGTTTTCCCCTGACTGCTCTCATTAAATGTATCTCAAACTAAAAGTATCTTCAGGCTATGAATTGTTTGAGCTTCATTTCTTCTTCTCAGAGTGCTTCCTCTAGAACTTTCTCGATGGACTCCGATGTCCTGACAAAGGAATAAAATTTTTCACGCCTTGGATATTTCTTCTAGAATTTGAATCATCTTCTTGTTCTGTAGGAATAAGGTTATCTTCCAAGTGTATTTTCTAATATATGCAGCTTTTATGGAAGGTATTAATGATTTGAAAAGTTGAACTTTTCTTTTTCTCTTACACATAAACTCTCACAGTCCAGTGACTCATCTTTTAGAAGTAATTTTTCAGCCTTTCTGCAGGTATATATATGTAAACATTTTAAATTCTGTATTTGTTTTAGATTGGTTCTATATCTTTGCACCCTTTGTTTAGTTTTATTTACTTTTAGTCCTCTCAATTTTTTTTTCTAAGTAAATCTTATATTCTCTTTAAATGCAGCTGTTTTTCTTTTTTAAGGAAAGGAGACATATCCTTAAATAACCTATCCATTTGTATTTCTTGGTGCCATTGTCTGAGAGGAAGAGGGGGCTGCAGCATTTGCTATAAAATCAAATCTCTCTTTTTCCACAATTGACATCCATAATCATCCATCTCAGGGTTAGTTCATTTACCTCTGAAATGTTTACATGCCCCGTCAGCTAATGTGATGGTTGCAGATATACTCACTCTCAGTACAGCTATTTCCCAATTTCCAGACTCACAATAAAACAAGTTTATTTAGTTTGAGTTCCAAAGGCTGTAACTCTAGCTTCTGCATTTTAATTATCTGTTTTGATTATCTTATTTTCAATTGTGATGTGCTCGTATTTATCCTTCAGGATCTTGTGCCAAACCTCTTTTTTCCTTTTCATGATTCCTCATAATCCACAGACTTATAGAAACACAGTATTCCTTCCTGTTTTTCTCTTTTTTGTTTTGAATTTGAGTTTCATTTATTTTGGACTTTCCTTTGATTTATTTAGTGATAATTTTGTCCTTTCCCTTATGTATTTTCTTTTTCCTCTATAAACTTCCCCCCAATTTTTGTTCCAATGTACACATTCTCTTTCCTTCTACAAAATCTTGCTTTTCTTCTTTTATTTCACAGCTCTTGATCATTACTCGATACTTCATATACTTGTCTTTTATTCTTCTTCCACTATTATGATTTAAATTATTAATTTTTAATCATCTCCTCATCTCTACCTAAAGCTACTTTGAATAATTTTCCATATCAATTGATTCTAGGACTCAATATTTTCGTTGTGTATAATTTTATTATCATGCGCTTTTAGGACTTTTCATAAACACTTCCCCTTCATCACAAAAATTACAAAAGGTACAATAACAGCTTAGCAGCTAGTATTATGCAGTGCTTAATAATGTTTAGGAAGGGCTTAATACTATTTATGAAAAGCTTTCTCTATGCCAGGCCCTCTGCTATGTGTTTTACCTGGCAGAATTCTCTGACTCAGCTACTGTTAACCTTTCATTTTATAGGGGACAAAACTGAATTTTGCAGAAGCTATCCAAGTTAGGGTTTAGTTTGCTGAGGGTCACACAGGAGTAAGAGGCAGATCTAGTATTCAACCAGCTAGTCGGACTCCAAAGTCCCCCCCAACCCCTGCCTACCCCTGCCAGGAATAAATCTTCCTCCCAGAGTAAGCTTTATTTAGGCGTCATTATAGTGTGGGGCAAGACATGAAATTAAAGGCCTAGAGAAATCACTTGGATACTGTGATACAGGCCAGACAGCATACAGTGGTGAGCACATTCATCCAAGTGGTGCCGCTGCCCTTCTTCTCCAGCTGAGATCTGCCATGTGCTCGTGAGGATTGGTCAGGATTTGCAAGAGTTCTTAATCAGCCAAGGTAATTAGAAATCCAAGTATTTTGCGTGTGACGTTTCCCATTGGAAAAGTTGTATCTCCTTAAAAAAATTATACATCATGCTGGCTAACCAAAGACATCTGTATGTGTAATACAATCTGTGGAATTTGACACCTCCGTTTAACTGACTCCTAAACCTATTATATCCCATGGATACCATTTTTCCTCTAGAAAAACATAATCAGGAATATGGTGCCTGTCACACCTCGATTCTCACCCTGAGAATATGCTCTAGAACCAATGAACTAGGTTCAAATCTCAGCTTTTCCACATGACATTATGCAGTTTACTTAACCATTCTGTGCCTCTGTTCTTTGCTTATTAATATAAAATAGAAATAAAATTGTCTGCATCAGAGAATTTTAAATAGTTGCCTTTAAAATAATTTTCACCAGTTTCACTGGAGAGTGGGGGAGTAAAACTTCTCACCTGCCATGCCAACAGTCAGTTCACCATTGGGTTTTTATGAGGATTGAGTACGTTAATATTTGCATATTTAATAAAATACTGGAAGAACAAGAATAAGAAAAGATCACTAGGCTTTAACTCAGGATCTCTGAAATTTGAATTGAAGTTTTTAATCCACTTGCTATATAACCTTGGGAGAGTCACCTAAATGCCATTTGTGTCCTCATCTGTAAAATGTATTTTGTTTTGAAAAATATATGTGTTATCTTATTATCTCAAGGTATTTGAG
Organism: Rhinopithecus bieti; assembly: GCF_001698545.2. NCBI lineage: Eukaryota > Metazoa > Chordata > Mammalia > Primates > Cercopithecidae > Rhinopithecus > Rhinopithecus bieti. Next base: position 6,304,066 of record NW_016805866.1, on the reverse strand, counting down.
GATCCCTCATGTCTATTCTTTACAGAAGCAAAATATCCCATTTTTCCATTGTATAGTACAATGCCAACTCCTGAAGATGTTGCTCTACATGGTCAAAGGGTCAGCATACTGCAGGCAACCAAAGGTCAAGACAAATTTACAAGATCCCTCCATACTGCTGTCACTATCCAGCTTACCAATAGTGCCTTCCTAGTTAGTGTCTATCTGGTCTCAGTAAAATAATACAGAGTCACACAAAGGACATGAGCTTTTGGAGCAGCCTTATGCACACTGAGTTCTATTAATGATGTGGCTATAAAAGGAGGCTGAAGTAGTCATGGCTGAATGTTAATTTAACTACAGCCATATATAGTGCAGTTTGGAGCGTAGGAAGAAAAGGTATCCTATTAATATCTATGAATGTGTTAGGACTCCCATGTACCAGTCAGGGTGAGTGACATAGCAGTCCTAAAGAACAAACTTTATGAGCCACAAAGTGTTCTTGGAATTGAAGATCTGGGAAAATCATGAATATTTCCCCAAGACTTTTACCTTTGAGAATAGCAATACTGTTCCATAGCATAGTGCTTGATATTATTTAAGAATTAATTTTAGAATGGTTTCTTCTAGTTTTATTGATCAGAGGCTGAAGCTGCTTGTTTAAAAGGAATTGTTCGAAAGTGTCTAAGTTGAAGGATTGAGAAAAGGCTTTTGGGTTTATGTTGGCTAGGTCAATGAGAAATAGCTCAACAAGACAGGAAGATAAGAGAAGACCACACTTCATTAACAAGACTTTCTTTGGTCGCTCATCAACTTTATAATTATTGGAGTCCTCTAATAACATTTACCTTCTGCTTCTCTTTCAGCAGGTTTTGCTTCGTATTAAACTTATTTATGTGTCCTCAGATTGTGTGTTGCTTATAGTCAGAAAATGTCTTTGCCCTAGAGTTTCTCTGCACCATCTAGCACAATGTCTTTCAAGTGTGATGAGTATAACTGTTTGTTGAATGAACAAAAATACACGTGTCTTTACACAGGTACACATATATACTCATCCTGAGACATTACCTACTTATGTTCCACTGATCTCAATATATGTTTCGGTTCATATGACTCTAATACTCTTAATTTCTTTTAGAATAGGTTGAGCCTTGTTTAAAAGAAGAGGGAGAGTTTTACACACACACACACACCCCCACCCCCACACACACAGACTTAGCACACCCTTGGCAGAATTCTTGATCAGTCAAGGCAATTAGAAATCCAAGTATTTTGTATGTGAAGTTTCCCATTAGAAAAGTTGTATCTCCTTTAAAAAAATCATACATTGTGCTGGCAAATCAAAGACACATGCATGTGTAATACAATCTGGGATTAGACACCTCCATTTAACTGACTCCTAAACCTCTTATAACCCATGTATACCATTTTTCCTTACCCCAAAGAATTCATCAAATCAAAATCCACAGAAATCTGAAGGAACTAAAACTTTTTAAATTCTGTCTCTAATTAATATTCATAGATCTATGGTTATACAATATTTGATTCCAAAGTCATTTAAAATGGATTAATGGAACAAAAGCTTTATGGTTACTAATAAGGACTAAATGTACATTATGATCATTAAATAATAGAAATTCCTAGAAACCTGATTGTATACGTATAGGAAAACTAATGCAAAACTACAAAGTTTCAAAGATGATTTTTTGAAAAAAAAAAAATTCTTAACCAAACACCATTTCCCTTGATAGATTTGCTGCCCATGGTAATGGAGTCAAATACCTGCAGAAGAACATAATCAAAACTCAAAGGAAAGTAAGGAGGAGCAAGTTTTTTAAAAGGAATATTGTTTGCCATCCTGTTGTTACTCATTCTTGTTGATAATTGATTTTGTGCTTAAATCTCATAAGAATAAACAGTTTTTAGCAATGCTTTAAATTCTTAGCATTTTCTAGGAAGCGGTTGTGATCAGTGAATCAGATCTGACTTAATCTGATGAATGAGTATTATTTTCAATAGAAAAGCCAAGAAGCGCTGGATAGTATTCGAATGCTTCCTAAACCCTATTTCAACACTTCTCAGATTGAACTTACTCTTTTCCTCCAGATATGTGCTCTTCCTTTTATGTCTCCTGTCTCCATCAATACATTACCTTCCTTCTAATCACCAGAGCTAGACAGTCCTGGTTATTGTTGATACATTCTTTCTCATCCACAGCCACATTTAATAGATCAATTATCCTCTGAAAACTCTTTCCTGCCTTGCTTTTCCCACTGCCACTAGTTCAAGCCTTTGTCATCTTTTTCCTACTGCAATAATCTCTCACTGGCCCTTCCCTCTCAATTCAACTTTCTATAATACCACTGGATTTATCTTCCTAAAACACTAATAAGCTTACATTGCTTCCCAGGTAAAAAAAAAAAAAAAAAAAAAAAAAAAAAAAAAA
>NW_016805866.1:6253764-6301515 GCF_001698545.2 Rhinopithecus bieti | reverse complement strand
AAAAAAAAAAAAAAAAAAATAGAAGAAATGATTTCTAAAAGCACAGATGTCTCTCCATTTCAATCTGGGTGCCAGCAGGCATATTTTGTTTAGTCCATGGTCTAAAATTTTTTTGATTGGTCAACATTTAATAATTTGTAGAATCAACTTATGATATTTACTGCTTTTCTTGAAAAAGAGCAACCAGCAATGGTAGGTTGGGATTTCTCCCTTTGGACTGATTTGCTGTCCCCACGTATTCCTGTAAATGTAAGGCTTCTCTATGTCACTACAGTCCCCATCGCTCCCTGTTGTCCCCATGTCTCCTTAGCAATGACAACTTCTGTTGCTTTCACTTATCATATCTTTTTTCACTGTAGTTTTTCTTATCCCCAGCCCACTTCCTCCTACTGTATGAGAATGTCCATGTTTCTTAGCACAGCATTCAAGGCCCTTATGTGTTGGCTTCATTATCCTCTCCTCATTTTATCTTCCTCTATATCCCACTTTGTATTTTAGCCATATTAGACTGCTACCTGTTCCTAGAACATGTATGAGCTGGGGGTTTCAAGTACAGATGGACTCAGACTGTTTGGGGTCAAATTTCAATCTTTATTAGCTCTGTTATCTTGCATAAACTACCTACCCTCTCTGTGGCCTGGGTATTTCATTTTTGTAGTGGAGATGTTGGTTCCTACCTTCTACAGTTATGATACTGATTTAAGAGAGTTAATACATAGGAAACTTTTGGCACTTAATAAATGCTCAGTAAATTTTAGGTATTGTTAATTTCCCACCAAATATTTAACTCATGAAGTTCCATCAGTTGAGCATATCTTTTTTTGTTTTGTTTTTTGCCTGGTGCACTTCTACCTCTTTAATGGTCAACATAAGTGCTACATTCGGGAAATGTTTTCAATTTCCCCCATCAGAATTAATGACTCCTTTTGTTTATGTAAATATTCATAGCCTAATTTGGTTATACCTCTTTTATGGATTTACCATATCTCCCACTGGATTTTCAACAACTTCAAGGAAAGGAGCAGATCTTACGTGTGACTTTATGTTCTGAATATCTAGATTAGTGCTGTACAAATAGTAAATGTTCAGAAAAAGTATTGCTTGAAGAGAAGTGAATTTTGAGCTTGTCTTTGATGAATCAAGTAATTAGAAGCTGAGTGAATCTTAAAGAGAATTATGTACAATTCACTTACTGGAAAAGTGGAAAAAAAAACCCAAATGGATGTGGAAATTAAGTAATTTTACTATGGACAATTAATGAAGTAGAACAAGGACTAGACCCCCAACACCATCACCCTGAACTTGCACTTCTGTTTTTTGTTTGTTTTTAAAGAAAAGTATTAATGAGGAGCCCCTACATTACAATAATAGTGGGGTCATGCCGGCAGGTCTCCTGGAAGGTAATTGTCTGCCAATGTTATGCCAGCAAACCACATGTCAGGATGAAGATGGTGGCAACAACCATATTGCTGAGGGACTATAATTTATAAGGTACAAACTTGCCATTGTCAGCATCTCTTCTGTGCAGCAGACTTGTACCATCTTCCCACTCGTCTCAAATCACTCATTCATATGCTGCCCTTATTTCCACTCAGAGGACATGAGCTGGGGAGGGAACTTGAGGGTAGGGAGCCCTTTTCAATCTATTTTGTAGCTCCGGTATCTAGAAGATTTCTCAGCAAATTATAAACACTCAGTGGATTTTTTTTTTTTTTCAGTAAATCTGTGGAACAAAAGTCTCAAGAAGTAGAACACGGAGCTGTGGAGATAGATCACAAGATAGAGTCAACAATTTGCTAGGCTCATGTAACGACTTATTGCTGAGGACTCACTGCTGTCTGTTCATAACACTTATCTTCGTTTCTTTATACTCCATACTGGACTCAATAGATAGAAATGATTAATTCCCAGTAGAACTTTTCTATGTGTGCTCTAGGCTATTTTTTTCCACTTTCTATTATAAATTTAGTTTGCCACTACACCCAATTTTTTTCTTTTCCTGCTGTGGGCACTATTACAATACCTAAAAACTCTCAATTTAAGTAGCAGTTTGTGGTTTCTCCCAAAACTAAGAGCCAGCATATAACAGCAAGAGGAGATATTTCAACAGTAGCTGATCACAAAATAGATGTTAATCTTGAGACCACATCTATATCTTAAAGTGTTCTTGTGCACATAGGTTAAAAAAACACATCCATGTAGGATGGTTAGATTCAAAAGCCTAGAAGGTATAAGTTTAGAGAAACTGTGAGTACTGAAAAATTTAAAAGAAATTGGAACCTCAAGGTTTGAATGGAAAGCCTATTTCTTTGCAGAAGGAAGGGGAGGGTGGTGGGGTTTGTGAATGCTTTTTATTTTCAGCCTCAGATGCTCTCATAAGAAAGAAAACCCAAGACTAGGTGAGAATTGTGTGGCTTCATTTTGTCAAAACATATTGCTACTTATAAGATTAGGGATGCTGCCAATAAAATATTTCTTCAACCCCCGAGGTTCTACAAGAATAGACTCTTGGATAAGATTATTGTTAACAGCACAAGTGTTGATATAGCCACGAGTTAATAGCTACTGGCAAACAGCAGCCTTTTTTGTTCTGTGTGAATAATTCTTCCTCTACTACTCTGCCAAACTAAGCACATTTGGTGTGTTTTCAAAGTGGCACAGAGGAGGTCAATTCATTAATCATTCTCAAATAGTGGGAAGCATAGACTCCTGTCTAGGAAGCCACTGGAAATGCAGTCTTTTCTGTTTTCCATTTTTAGTTAGTAGGTGATATTCTTTCCCTTAAAAATTTCTTCCTTCTTTGTCCTACTTCCTCAATGTCCTGTACATTTCTCATCTCTTTATGTGAGAATTCAAATGAACTGATTATTTTTAAGTAGAGAATTGAGTGGGATTTGATAAAATAGGATATTTTGTTTTAATCATGTTTTACTCTATTTACATATAGTGTATAAAATACTTGGCCAAAATGAGTTTTTCCAAATTTTACTCCACTAAAAAAGTCACTTCCTTGGGCACAATGTATGCTCAGTGTTGGGTAACCACACATCTATCTCAGGTAGATGGGATGTAGATGGAGCTAATTTGAATATCACCCCCTCTCCATCCTAGGCTAACCTCACAAGCATGGGATTTGGCGGCAGATAGACTTGGGTGGATGTCTGGCTCCAATTCTTGCTAAATATGAGACATTGGCTTACAAAACTTCTCAAAGCTTTGCTTTCCTCTCTCTAATCTGGGTCTAATTGTACAACCTATCTCTCAGAAGAGTTGTGAGGCTACATTTGATTATGTATGTCAAATATCTCAGCAGAAAGAGGAAATTTCCTCCTAGTTTTCTCTTTTCTTTCCTTCTTTCCCCTCCCTCTTTATTCTTTTTCCTGCTCTCTTTCTTTCTTTTCTTCCCTTTCCTTTCTTCATCCCCCTTTCCTTTGTTCTCATCTCCCATATCTGAAATGCATCCCTTTGCTCTACTTTCTCATATGAATTCCACTAGAAAATGATTCATACATATTTTAATTGATTAGGAGTCTGTAAACAAATGAAAACAAGGGACTTTTCCTCTAACCTTAATTCTATTTACATAGAAAATAAACTAATTTTTTAGTATAGAATTTTTTTTTTTCCCTGAGGCTTCTAGCTGGAAAGGACTTCAGATTTTGGATGACACTGACACAGCTGGCTCTTTTGTTTGGTGGAGAGAATTATAGAGCTGAACACTGAGTGTAATATCAGATGGAATTCAAGAGCCTTTCCTCTCTGCTCTCTGGATCTCCGTGAAATATCCTGTTTGTTTTGAGGGTCAAAGTGAGTTCTACTCAGTAATTGAATGCAGAGCATAAAATCCTTGCCCATTTTCAATTCAAAGCTTCCAAAGCTGATCAGGCAACAGACCTCTGACATTTTGTTTGTTTTCATGTGAATATAAAACTCAAATATTTAATTGATTGTGAGCCTCTATAATATGTAGTTTGCCTTCATTTACAAGCATCTCCCTCCCTCTCCCCTTACCTGTGCTCTGAGTGCCCGGCTTTCCTGCAGTCCTCAGCCTTCTTTGCCTTCACCAAAGCGCACAGTACACTTGTCTAATCTTTTGCATGCTCATTATTCAGAATGGGCAAACAAACAAATCCACTTGGGAAAACACTTTTTAAATTTTAATTTTGTCTTATTTCCAGTGCTCCTTCCTGCAATTATCTTTGGTTTGTCAACATGTTTTGACTTCCTTCAGGTTGTAAATTTGATACATGGTCACATTTCTCAAAGTATAACGCCTGATTCTCTTAATGGTCTTCTGAGAAAGAATCCGAAAGTTCTTTCTAGTTAAGTTACATCCAGTTACTTGACTAAATATCCCAAGTGTTCACTGGCTTAGGTGCTAAAGACATCACCCTTTCACGTTTCCCCAGAGATATGATACATACCAATTTTGGCTTGATCATCCAAGTAGGAATTGGACATCATTGTAAACAGTTGTCTCCAAAGAGACCTGGCTGGCCCATGTGTGACCCCAATGTACTCTCTTGTTCTTCAATTGCCTTTAGGTTTCTCCAGACACTTCCTATATTTGCAGTTGATTTTCTTTTGTTTCTTCACCATTGGTTTCTTATGCCTATATCTGCTCAACTCTTTATCACTTTCTTTTCCATTTTTTATGAGTATTTATGGCTTGTACTTCTTACAAAGATAAGGCAAATATGAATAATCTTACTATTTAAGAAGCACACAAAAATGACAATCAATGGAAAATATAGCTCAGTCTAGGAACACAAATGGATTCTTTCATGACACCAAACACACTTGAAGGCAGGGCTGCAGTGCTATTCCCATCTCTCTGTCTAGGCCCTAACACAGTACCAGCTACAGAGTAGGAGCTTTGTAACTGGTTAATGGATGGCTAATGGACTGCAGTGTGGATTCCCCTTCTTTTCTTAAAATCAGAACCTAACACAGGCACAGTGAGATGTTTGCTATGTAGGTGATGATTTCATATTAGGACAAGATTGCCTTTATTTGGGGCAGCTTAAGGGATATTCTATACTTGGGAATTCAATTATACATAATTAGTTATAAAATGGTAGTCATGCACACCTATGCATTTAACACAATAATGGATCGGTAAAAATTTGTGGTTATGTGACGCTTCAGAATTTGGGATTCAGTCCCTATAAGAAGAGTCTTCAAAGGGTAGAACAGCATTTTTAGTACTGAAAACCTCACGTCGTGGAGTTCTTTTGACTCCCCAGATGCTGGTCATAGGCCCAGGATTTTTAGCGTTTACACTCTCTAGCTGTAGAAACTTGAGGAACCAACCACTCTGGGCCTTACTTTTGCCATTCATAAACTAATAAACATTAAAAACTACCTAAATTAGATGATTTCCTTGGAAAGGTGTTTATATATTGTTTGATTTATTGAGTTATGGGTTAAGCATTTAGTAACTAAGTGTGAAACATTTAGTTATGTGAGGCATTTAAAACAATGACTGGCAAATAGTAAGCACATAATATTAGCTCTTGTTGTAGTTATTACTAGTAGTAGCATTACTGAATTGGTGCCATGGGTATGTGGCCCACACAAGGAGAGGTATGCCTTGGTAATAGTTTCTACTCAATAATTAGGAAGAGCATCAATCCATGAGATAACTACATCCCTTTACATTCCTTATTCATAGGAGCTACACAATACTTTTGCAATAAAATGTGCCTTAAAATTTTTTTTTGGCATTACTTGTGGGGGATCAACACAACCCCCACCTTTTCCCTGCCATGTTCTTCCCAAGAACAGAAAATAGCTTCTAAACTCTCACTGTACTTTAGAAAATGCAAAGAGACTGTATTTTTCAGGCAAAATTATACATTTTCTGCGGCTTCTACATGTTTTCTGGTAGCTGTCTCAGAACCTACTGCCAGACTTAAGGACATTCTTGAAGTGGGTGCAGTAATGGAGGATAAAGCAGGAATGAAAATTCTCTGAGCATTGCTGTTTGTGTGTGGTCCCTCCTTTCCCCAGAGCCCCACCCTGCTGCTCTAGGAGACTTGCCAATAGCATTTTATCAAAGGGAAAGAATCTCCAGAGTGGCATTTCCCTCCTTAAAATGTGAGAAAAATCTGCCTAGAGAGGAGAATTTCAGGGCTGATGGAAGGGGTGGAATGGAGGAGGTATTCTAAATTTCTTATTGTCAGTTTCCAAGAGACTCCTCTCCATTCTCATAAATAGCCAAAGTGCTCATGTAAGAAGGAGAAATGACATTCATTTCAGCTGTTCATCAAACATTCATTGAGGATCCAAGCAATAAAATGCGGTGGCAAGAGGAAAAAAATGCTACACAGTCCCTCTTCTTAAAGTAGTGAGGAAAAGAGGAACTGTATAACTGAAACATAATAGCTAAGTCTTTAAAATATAAGGCATGAGAAGAGAAAGTCCTAGTAGGTCCTGAGTGAGGCAAGGAAGGTGTGAAAGAGGCAAGGAAGGTGTGAAAGAGGCAAAGGGCTTCTAGGCAGAGGAACAACAGATTTGAAGATGGAAGCGACTGAAGCAGCATAGTTTTTAGGGAGCTAAAGGTGGAAGCTAAAGAGGCCACACACAGGTGTGAGTCGAGAGGCAAGGCTGCACAGGTAGGCAAGGAAGGTATGTGTGAAGTTCACTTGCCATGCTAAAGCATTTGGGAGTTTTTAAAATTGTCCAATGGGAAGCTATTAAATAATTTTAAGTAAGAAAAAAAGTTAATTCTATTTTGCATTTTAGAAACATGATGCTAGCAAGAGTTTTAGGACCAGATTGTTTATATGAGTGAGTGTTTTGGGGGGCTTGGGTGCACTTAGGATATACTGATCAAATAGGAGTGTGTGCGAGTAATTCTACTGAGAAATGATACAGCCCTGAACTATGCCAAGAAACGGGGGATGCAAAAGATAAGATGGTGTGAAATGTGAAAAGGAAGTCCAGAATGAACATCTGATCCTCACCTGGGCTCTCAGGTAGATGGTGATGCTTATAACCTGATACAGAAGGGTGGGTTGGGCTGGGAGAGAATAGCTCCATTTTGTTCTTGTTCAGTTTGAGCAAGCGCTGGAACATTCACACAGGCAGACAGCAGACGTGCTTATCAAAAGCATTTTTGCTGCTTATTGGGTTATCAGGATGGACATGCATGGACTAATTAATGTGCTCCAATGTGAGCTGTAGAAAAATGGAATGAGCAATAAATTGAGTCGTCATATAGCCAGCACTGTATAGAAGGTGAGAACATGGACCCTAGAGCGACAGTGCTTACATTCAATCTCCATCCTCATAACTTAACAACTGTTCAACCTTGAGCAAATTGTTTAGCTTCTCTGAGTCTCAGTGTTATCTTTAAAACGAAGACAATAGTAGTATCTGCTATAACCCCGTTATCAATAGTGAATAAATTAAGGCCTATAAAGTGCCTGGACCAGTGAGTCACACAAAATTAAGTAATAGTATTGTTAGAGATTTTTCGCTTCCTTCCTTTCCTTCCTTCCCTCCCCTCCCCTCTCTCTCTCTCTCTCTCTCTCTCTCTCTCTCTCTCTCTTTCTTTCTTTCTTCTTTCTTTCTCTTTTTCTTTTTTCTTTTAAGATGGAGTCTCACTCTGTCACCCAGGCTGAAGTCCAGTGGTGTGATCTTGGCTCACTGCAACCCCTGCCTTCTGGGTTCAAACGATTCTCCTGCCTCGGCCTCCCAAGTAGCTGGGACTATAAGGGCGTGCACCATGCCTGGCTAATTTTTGTATTTTTAGTAGAGACGGGGTTTCACTCTGTCAGCCAGGATGGTCTTGGTCTCCTGACCTTGTGATTTGCCCGCCTCGGCCTCCCGAGAGATTTTTATAATGAATGAGAAGGACCAGGAAATATTTTTGGTGGAGAAAACAAAAGCTTTAAGAAGAGCCTTATGGAGCCTCATCATTTAAAAGTAGACAAATAAACTGGCAAAGAAAAAAGGATGAAACATGGAGGCCAAGAGAATGAACAAAAAGGTCTAGAGAGAATTATGGTATTGAAGCCAACAGAGAAGAGATTTTCTGAGAGTGTTCAACATGGGCAAATGCGGACACACGATTCAATTAAGGTTAAAAATTAGGAGTGTCTTTGGATTTATCAACATTAGTATTTTCAGGGAAGTGAGCCTGTTTTCAGCAAGAGGATCATGATCAGTAGGCTGAGAATGAATGAAAGACAAAGATGTGAAAATCTTTTCTATGTGGTGCCCTTTCAGGAAGCTTGGCAATGTGAGGGAGAAGGGAGGGACAGGTGTGTCTGGAGGGATAAGGAAAGCTGAGGAAGTATTTACATTATTATTATTATTGGTAATTTTTGTTGTTTTTAGTGTGGGAGAGACATAACTATGCTTGCAAGGGAAGAGGAAAATAAGCTTGAACATACATGAAAGAGAATATATCAAGCCAGATTCCTAATAAGAAAGAAGAATTTGCTTTCAGTGAGAGCAGAAAAAAGGCCTGAAACAGCTGCTTTGCCTATACTGTCCAACTGTCACCCGAGTTCCTGACAAAGTGCTAAAAGGCCTAACAGTCTCTGTTTTTGATATCAATGCTGTTTTACTATCTGATGTCAGTTATAGGTCAATCTATATTTTGCCTCTCCCTGTAATCCTACAGCTCTCGTCTGTGCTGCCCCATACAGTAGCCATGAGCTCCGTGTGTCTATTTATTTTTCAATTTAATTAAAACGTCACATTCTCAATTGCAGTAGCCACATTTCGAGTACATATATGGCTAGTGGTTTCTGCATTAAGAAGCATAAATACAGATCATTTTCCTTATAACTAAAATTTCTTGGACAGTGTTTTTCTAGGTGATGAAATAAACACCATTTCTCTTACTGGGGTTTGTCACATGTGAGGACCCCCTGATGCTGCTCATATCATTACTCTATTGACCTTGAACCCTGACCCTGAGCAGGGTCCTTGCTACCTGGCTTTCCCGCTGTGCTTGTGGTCTTTCATTAATTCTCTCTGTGGGACTCCTCTGTCTTTTAGTCTTTCACAGCACCCTAGGTTCCCATGATTCTCTCTGAAATTCCCTTTTTATTGGCCACAGCTGCCTCCCTTGAAGAACATTGTAAACACCCTCTTGCCCACTGACCTTGGAGATACTATGTCAAACTGTTCTCTTTGTCCAACCCTGCAGTCCACCATCCGTTTAGTCCTACTTCATATTCAGTACCTCTCCTTACGCTCCTCCAGTTTTAAGTCAAAGGCTGCAAGCGAAGTTCAGCACGTGGACTTTGGATTCCGATAGACCAGCTGGTACAGCATTTTATGTGTGTAACATGGACATGGTTCTTAACCTGTTAGAACCTCGCTGACTTCAGTGAACTGGGAACAAAAACATTATCTGCTTCCATGCGTATTATGAGCATTATGTGACACAAATTTGCTTTGTAGCGTGATTCATGCTAAACTGCACACTGTATTCTTTCTTCCTCCCTTCCTGTCTCCCTCTCCCTTCCCCTCTTTTTTTTTTTTAAGTAATGTCAACTTTTATTTTAGATTCAGTGGGTCCATGCGCAGGTTTGTTATATGGATACACACACACACACACACACACACACACACACACACACACACACATATATATGATGCCGAGGTTTGGATATGAATGGTCCTGTCATTCTGCTGGTGAACATAGTACCTAGCAGTTAGTTTTACAACCCTTGTCCCCCTCCCACCCTTTCTCTCTTTTTGCTCTCTTCTCCTCTGTCTTGAGTGTGTCCCCAGACTCAAGGTGTCAGAGGTTATATTTGACTGTGAGTACAGAGGTCTTGTAAAAACACATGCACGCATATGTTTGTTGCAGCAGTATTCACAAGAGCAAAGACATGGAATCAACCTAAATGCTCATCAATGATAGACTAGATAAAGAAAATGTGGTCCATATACACCATGGAATACTATGCCACGAACAAGGAACAAGATCATGTCCTTTGCACGGACTTGGTTGGAGCTGGAGGTCATCCTTAGCAAATTAATGCAGGAACAGAAAACTAAATATGGCATGTTCTCCCTTATAAGTGGGAGCCAAATGATGAGAACACAGGGACACGTGGAGGGGAACAACACACGCTGGGGCCTTTCGGAAGATAGAGGGTGGGAGGAGGGAGAAGAACAGGTAAAAAAAAACTAACAGGTAGTAGGCTTAATACCTGGGTGATGAAATAATCTGTACAACAAGCCCCCATGACACAAGTTTACCTATGTAACAGATCTGGACATGTACCCTTGGACTTAAAATAAAAGTTAAAAGGAAAAAGAAATTCTTATTAGTTGTCCAGAAGTGCCTAAACAACCATACTAGAAGTCAAGTAGCCCTCATCCCTGCTTCCAGGTGCATGTACTCACTGCAGTCTTGCAATTTAAGCTGCTGTTTGCTGCATTCACTGTGTAGGCGCATCCATAGACAACCGATTGCTTGATTTAAACTGTGTTTCTGTCTGAATATAATCTTTACTAAAGCCTCTGGAATCAACAATTATTCATGTAATTTTCAAAAAAAAAAAAATACAACCAATAGCCCTGTCGTTAGTTCCTTTCCACAGTTCTGACTTTACATATGTTCAAGTCAGAATATTACTGAGCATAATACAATTGCATAAAAAAACATATTTCAGGCCAGGAATGGTGGTTTATGCCTGTAATCCCAGCGCTTTGGGAGGCCAAGGCAGGCAGATCATTTGAGGTCAGGAGTTCAAGACCAGCCTGGCCAACATAATGAAACCCTGTCTCCACCGAAAATACAAATATTAGTTGGGCATGGTGGCGCAAGCCTGTAATCCCAGTTGTTCGGGAGGCTGAGGTAGGAGAATTGCTTGAACCCGGGAGTTGGAGGTTGCAGTGTGCCAAGATTGCGCCACTTCACTCCATCCTGGGTGACAGAGTGAGACTCCATCTCAAAACAAACAAACATATTTCATAGAGGATCAATGGATACTGTTTTGTAATAATGTGTCTTCTTAAATGTTTTCTCCTTTTTCATATTCCTGGTGTCCATTTTTAAGCTAAGTAAATCTACACATGACTTAAAATATTTATTTGAACATACACATAGACATTTGTTGATATATTTGTATATCATAACCTGGAAATGCTGACTGTTTCTGCTCATTTTTAACCTTTTCACATTTTGTGGTTTTATTTGGTCTCGTAATTGCTTTGCGTGCTATTTAAAAACAAGAAAATATTAAGAAAAAAGTGTATAGCTCAAAGACAGCTCGACATATTAATGACTCTCTAACTTGAGGACCCCCTGAGTAACGTCAAAACCCATAGTATCATAAATAGTCTTATTGTAATGTGAACATAAATGTTGCACATAAAGTCATGACTCTTGAATAAGGCACCCTGTGAAGAATGTTCAAAGACCTACCATACTCTAAGGGTAAGCAATACCAGTGCTAGAGTTATGAACATCTGTTTGGAACAGTTTTCCAGTAAGAACTGTTCCTTTTATGAGGAAAAATCTGAAGAAAACATCAAGTGCTTACCATTACATCATGCTAGAGATTTTCTACACCTCTGTAAGGAACAAGGTTATATGAGCTTACCTCCCCCTGCCCGCATAAACTGTCAATAAAACTGCCCTCATGTCATGCACAATGGACATTCCTGGAGTTTCTACATTGAAAGAAGGAAAACTCAGCCAGACCCGTGCTGGAAATTGTATTTAAATTGTATCTTTAAATACACGTTTAAAATTAAATCTGTACTATGTAGGCCCCCAGTAAGCAATCTGTGTTGGAGGAAAGAGGAAGCCAAACAAGTCAAATAAAATAAAATAAATAATTCTAAAGCATATATGATCCACAAAGCATTTTAAAAGGAAAATGGTTTTCAGAACCATTAATCACATTATGTAGGGCTTGCTTTTATCCCTTGCAAAATTCCAAAGGGAGAATTTCTCCGGGTCAAAGTATAACTAACAAAAGAAGCATTAGGCAAGAAAGCAATCTCCCTTTTGGTGGCATATTGATTCTATGAGAGAAAAGCCACCTAATCAGCACGATAAGTAGGGTACAGAGTGGGGCAGTTTAGTAGCAAAGACGCAGGATTTGAAGTTCTGATTCTAACACTCAATTATGAGCCCACTGGAGTCACTTAAATTGGCTTAAACTCACTTTCATTATCTTAGAAACAAACAGACAAACAGACAAAAAGCCAGGACCACTGTGACACCTGAACAGTAGGACTATTTTATTTTGAGAGCCAAATGACATATGCTCGTAGAAGTGCTTTGTGAAACGTGAAACACTGAAATGATTGCTTTGTAGTTTTAAAACAGTTTCGGAAAATGAATGAAAATTTTGAACAAACACAAATCCTGCATTTGGTATTCAGGTTTCATTTAAATAAACTGTTAAGTATTAGGTATGTAAAATAGATAAAAATATTAAATAAAATATTGAGATATTTTATAGGATTTCCCAATTACTAAAAAGGGATCTACTTTTCCAGTATTCCCTTAAATTACCTATTGTAACCCAAAATAATTTTTTTTTTTTATTTCATACAGTGCCACAAACCGGGGCAGCACATAATACAAATTTCTAAATTCTGTTCTACAAAATGACTGTTCTTCTCCTTCACTCAGCACTGTTTGATAACCCAAAAGTAGAAAGGACTCAAGATGAGATGGGGTGGGAATCCAACCCACTGCCTTCTAAGCACGAGGTTTTCGTCAGCAGCACTCCTTTTTAGTACAATAGAGAAATACTTAGCAGAAACTAAATAAAAATAATTATCGTACAACGTGGTGACTATAGTTAATGACAATATACTACATTCTTGACATTGCCAAAAGAGTAGATTTTAGTTGTTCTCACCACAAAAAAAAAAAAAAAAAAAAAAAGGGAAAGGATGTGAAGTAATGCATGTGTTAGCTTGATTTAGTCATTTTACAATGTATATGTATTTCAAAAAATGTACGTGATAAATATATTTAAGTTTTATTTGTCAATTAAAAATTAAGTAGAGGATATTACCACTTCCCATGTCAAGGCTCTGTCACACATAAGTGGATTCCTTTTGAAGTATGTTTGCTCTCATGAGCTCATGTATATTGTTATTCTAAAAACAGATGAACTCTTTTAATAATCTGCCAAATCTATTTTAACACAATAACTAGGCCTTCAGGGTACATCTGACTTGACCCTTTTCTGTACAGTAAGTCCTCAATTAACATCATCCACTGATTCTTAGAAACTGTGACTTTAAGCGAAAGATACACAGCAAGTCCTCAAATAACATCATTTTCTTCAACATCATTTTTTTATAAGGTTGATAAAAAAATGGTTTTGTTGTGTGTCATTTCACTTAAAATGTGGCAGTTTCCAAGAACACACTGGGAACGTTAACTGAGGACTTCCTGTAGTCTTGTCTGTTTTGTCCCACGGTCTAGCCACTGGCCACATGTAGCTCTTTATATTTAAATTTAAATTAATTAAAATTCAATTAAAAATTCAGTACCTGAGTCATATTATCAGTATTTTAAGTGCTAAATAGCCATCCCCCTGGTTATTGCTACCATATTAATTAATGATTCATTAGATACCATACCATCTAATGCTACCATATTAATTTCTGGCAAGAACATTTTCTTCATTACAGAAACTTCTATTGGACTATGCTGGTCTAGCTTCTTTCTACTTAGTCCATGACAACTTCATGTTAAAAAAAGTGTAAGATAAATACATATGAAAAAGCCATTCATAGGAATAGAGAGTTCTGATCTGCAAATGACTGGAAAAACCAAGGGTTTGGCCCAGATTTCTGCCTTCCTGTGAGTGAGATCATGTAATTCTTTATAAGGTGAAGTAACTCAGGCCCAAAACCACCAGGGGACAGGTTCAAGTTTATACAAAAAGGGTGTCAGACCAAAGTTTTGAAACTCGGTTCACGTTTTTCCTATTGCAATGCTTCTTTTATAATGTCACACTATTTCTTCTCATTCACTACATACCTGTAAAAGACAAAACGCAACAGGCTGCAGTTTTATTGACTTTGACAATCATTCTTTGTGAAATTTAAAGTCAGTTAGAGCATGTCTATAAAAACACACTCATGATAAAGCCATAAGTAAAAATACCACCTCATTTTCATATATGATTCAGGAAAAAATAATTGCTAAAATTATTGAGCAGCTATGTTCTATATACAGCAACACATACCTTAAGCACATCATTTTATTATCATACTAAACAACCCCGATAAATTAGTATTATTATGCCAGTTTTATCGATAAAGAAACGGAAACTTAAGTAACAAATGTCTCCAGACTGAAATCCAGGTGTGTTTGACTCTATAATGCATATTCCCAATCGGAGCCCTCTATACATAATCCCTTGTGAAGAGTAAGCTGCAGAAAATGTTCTCTAACTTTTCATTCAGCTCTAACATTGCATGAAGGTTTTGTTTGTGAGTGAGAGAGAGAGTATGTGTGTATGTGTATGTGTGTATTTGTGAAAGAGAACACATTTTTCATAGTGCTCATATATTTTGGCTCAAATTTCCATTTTGATAGACTTATTTCAGGAGAATTAATTCATGTAATAAAGATAACAGAAGAGGAGAAAAGAGTGAAGAAGAAAAATAACAAGAACTTACTAGTTTATTAAGGATAGATTTATCACATATACAGAGCACACAGTTTCTTACTAGTACCTCTGCTCCTACTCTCTGTCTCTCTTTACATGTTCATTCTAAGAAAAAAGAGTTCAATTTTTAAATTGTGGGATAATATGTATGTACAGCAAGAGAGATCTGTGCTTATGATTAGCAGCATAAACATAGTATTCATCTTTTCCCTCCTAAACAAAACCATGGAAACATATTTATTGAGTGTTTCTAATGTTATAGAAATTGTGCCAAGTTTTAGAAAAATAAAAATAAATTCAATGGCATCCATGGACTAAAAGGCATATCTAGCATGTAAAATAAATAATGAATCTAAACAATCTAAACAACCAAATGACAACACAGTAAAAAACCTTGAAATAAAAGACTTTCTGGGACAAGTATCTGAAGAAAGATTAAAACCGGAATATGGACCACCATGCTGTTTGTCTAAATAAATATTCATTCTACTGAAAGGGTCACTGGTAGAAAGAGGAATTAAGAGACTATTCATTTCTAATGAGTGCCTCATTCTATCCTGGCTCTTCCTGGGTAAATGGAGGAGAATCTACATGAAATGTCAAAGTTCTTTGTGCCAGGTGTTTCTTAACATGTACGACCTAAGGAGCAGTCTCCTTTTAGTACAGGAATGATCTAACTCCTATCTCATCCTATCTTGAAACATATAATAAAATAGATACAGATGTTAGCTGGTATCCAAACATACTGGGTAGGACTATCGTTATTCTCAGTATCAAAATGTTAACATAGCACTATGAAAATAAAAATAACTTTGCATTTCAACGAAATTCTTTTATGTTAAATGTTCACAGGCTGAAAAGTTGTCTGTAACTTGATTCAAGCAACAAATGGGACATATGAATAGGAGAAATGTGCCCATCAACATTCTTATTTCTAGACCAACTGAAAACTATGTTTATATTGCTTTCCAGGTGACCACTAAAATAACTTATTCTTTTAGAATTTTTATACTGATGTATCTTTAAGTTGATAAGTGCTGAAAGACTTGATCCTTTCAAACCATGTGGAATCCATACATTGGTATGTAGGCAATAGAGAGCTCCCTTTAGCACCTGATTAGCATGTGCTATGGCTTGAATGTGTTCTCCAAAGTTCATGTGTTGGAAACTTAATCCCCAGTGCAACAGTGTTGACAGGTGGAATCTTTAAGAGGTGGTTAGAATGGATTAATGTCATTATCACAGAGGTAGGTTCTTATTGAGAAAATGGGATTGTTGTAAAAGCTAGTTCATCCCCCCTCTTTTTCTTGTGCTGTCTTGTCATTCCACCTTCCACCATGGGATGACACAGCAAGAAGGCCCTCACCAGATGCCACCCCTTGATCTTGTATGTCTCAGCCTTCAGAACTGTAAGAAATAAGCCACTGTTCTTTATAAATTACCCAGTGTATGGTATCCTGTTACAAAACCCAAAACAGGCTTAGGAGGCCTTGTTGTGGCCTCAGCACAACTCACACTCAGAGAAAAAGGCAAGAGGAAAGACAGCTGCCAAACATTTTATTTCTATTTTTCCTATTATCTTTTCATAAACCCATATTACTACCAAATTGTTACACCAACTAAGAATATTAAATATTAATTTAAAAGAACTTGAGGGAACTCATATTACAACTTCATGGTAAATTTAATTTAAAACGCTGAAAGCAAATTTTTTCCCTGTATATTGTATTTGCGTTTCTAGAAACAGGAGCATGCAAAATGATTCTCATTTTTATTAAATGACTATCTGTAATTGCAGGATTCTCAGAGAGTCAGAAAGTGAAGCCCACACTCCATGAGAAATGGACAAGTTCTTATTATTTGACAATTTATTTTCCCAAGACTTTCTAATCATTTCACCCAACAACCAATTGAATCTATTTAAATATAAACTTCCCTTGCAATACTGCATGGCTAAAAAACATAATAGCTCTAAAAATATTTTCTTTAAGAAAGACAAAGACGCATTAAAAATCAGTTAAAGTCATAGTCATATTTTTTTAAAAGGGAGGGGAAAACCTACAATCATTGTAAATCCATTTTATTACTTGTTTATTTTCTTTTACCTCAGCACATTCATTTGACAAAATGCTTGATTGTAGTTTTCCAATAATCTTTAGGAGATTCAATTATGTAGATTTTATTTTATGAATTTTCTTTTTTGTTGAAGAAGAGGAATCCTGTTGAAGAAGGGACAGTGATCACTTGCAATTCATAGGAATTAACAGAGTAAGAGGCTAGGCATAAAAATACATGGAAGGCAGAACTGAGGGGGGCTTTAATTTAATCATTTTAGTCATTTGATTCAGAAAATTTAGACCTTTGGCACACACACCTGACTTCTCAGTGAAGACTGAGTATGACTGACAAGTCAAAACCTCCTTCATTCTCTTGCAACTCTTCAGTCAGCCAGTAATGCAGAGACCACTAGAATGTTCAAACATTATGACTTGATGAACTTCTTTAGAATCATGCAAAATAATCATGCTGTTAGGTTAATAATCCTTGGAAGTTTATCCTCAATCTTTGAAAATAACTTGGGTTATTAGTGAAGATTGCTCTCTTTCAGTTAATGCATTTGGCCATAGTGTGGACTTGTCCCCTCAATTTTGTAATGGTGAAACAAAAACAGAATGGATGTCAGCCTAAAATGATGGCATAGCAATCTCTTTAACTAATAACCAAGATAATTTATTCATGTTGCTTAACTTCTTTAGAAACCTCAACAAATATTTATTGATCATCTTCATCAGAAAATGAAGTTTTGAATAATGAACTAACAGATGATAAATGAACAGTTAAATGGCAAGTTCATACACTCTTTATAAAACAATATAGTTTTTTGAAAGAGAGCATATTCAGATTCATATGCATGAATTAAAATTAAATCTCAAATGCTTTATGAAATTTTAAGTTACACAAGAATACTTGCAACTATCTACATTCCCATTTTCCTATTAATAGTTGCCTTGGTTCAGGCCCTTGTATTTGGAAAACTCCCCTACTCATATCTGTATTTTCAGCATTTCTCCTGTTAGTCCCTTTTTCACATTGCAATAAAGCGAGTTACATAAGCTCAATTTGATTTTCATACCTCTACTTGAAACTCTCTGTTGACTGTAACAAAGTCAGAGCTCCTGAGCCTGGCCCACAAGGCCACCCACAACCTGACCCCTTCTCTCCCTCATTCTCTAATACTTGTCAAGTCACAAATTAAAACTCTTTAGAGTTTCCTACATACACAGACATATGCATGCACACTTACATACACACACACGTGCACATGCACATATGTACACCAGGTAGATAGAACAACACTTCAACAACTATTACATGAATTAATGGAACTTCCTATTTCAACAGCAAGCTGAGCCAACAGAAGCCAGCAATAGTAGCAGATGGTCTTCAGGCAGTCAGAACAAGTTTTCTGATTGATTCCCTGTGAATTTATAGTAACTTGGACTGACCTTTTGGCTGATTAAGCTTCCTGGAGTTTTTGGTATGTATCACAGAGATTAGACAAGTGGAATCTAACGTGTGAAAAGGGCCAGTAGATAATTCAAAATCATATCATAGGAATATTAGAAATGTGTGACCCTAATTTGCACCTCAACTTGGTGAACTGTAAGAAGAGATGATTTTCATTCTATGTTATTCTGAGGCTGCTTTCTCAGTTCAATACAACATGCTAGCACATGATAGCTTTCCTGGAGCTTCCCAAGAGGGTGGGTATATGTTTATTGTCTTACTGAACTCTTCAGCCTTTCTTAGTGACTTGATAATTGCATGATTAAACAGGGGTGAATTTGATCATTATTAATTTACTTATATACTTAGAGAGCTATTTTCATCTTATGTATGGATCAGAATGTCCATTAGTTGATGTATACAAAAATATGTGGGGGAATTACAATTGCTTTGCAGAATATACTCTAAAAAGTCAAATATTACCAATATATTAATATTTTCTAATGTTAGCCAGGAAAGAAGACAATTGAAGTGAAACAAGTACCATACCTTAGGTCTTAGGCTTAAATTACTCTTACCTGTATGAAATAGTCAATTTATATATGTTTTTTGATTTTAAGCCGGCAACTTATCCTTTCAGTGCTGAGAAATCTAATGTAATGAAAACGAGACTTGCAGCATTTTAAGCAGTATTGATAAAAAGAGCAAGCAAAGTCTTAGAACCTTAAATTTTCTCTTTTCAGATCTCTTTATTTCAGCATTCCAATTCAGCACGTGAATTTCTTGGGATTTAACTTAAAAAATTATTTTATAGGCATTCTCTGGAATACATCTCAGCCTATGCTTATTTGAGGATAGTGGCCACAATTTTGTTGTTTGTTAGTTCTACATCTATTTATCTTAAACTCTAGCTGTTTCATGCCTCCTATTTCATATCCTGAATGGTCCTAGTCATGAAGCAGCAAAATCAGGGCTTTTCTTGAAACACGTGTGTAATTTCCAAGCTATTTGTTTTTCAATGAAGTAAATGCAGAGGATGAAAATCATCCATGGGAATCAGGATACACTTGCAGAACAATTTCAAAATTAATGAATCTTGTGCATCTATAATTTCAATACAAGTGACAAATGTATACAGGAGAAACAGATCTTCTTAAAAGGATAAAACTTCTATTGAAAATTGAGTGACTAACATGTGGGGCATTTGTACAGGTACAAAGTCATACCTCAAAGATTTCAATGAAACTCTCCTCTGCATAGTATAAGAGGCAACACAGCAGGCCGGAAAATGTCCACTGTGCTGTTCCACAAAGCCCAGTTCCAGGATTCAAACTTTACCCAGGCTAAGAGAAAGGGTGCAAAGGTGCTGGTTATTCCAAAGGGCCTTGCAACAATCTGACTTTGACTGTGCTTAAGCCAGAACTCTTTGAAAGGATTGTGGTTGTAGTTTCCATGGCAATAAAAATTCCAAGTAGCAAGAAGGTCATTCACCAAAAATTTTATACTACCTTCCACCTTCTTGAACTCATTTTTTTTTTCCTCAGAAAGAGAAAGAAGACTGGTTACAGAAAACGCAGTTGTTAGTTTTAAGCTGAATATTAATATTTAAGATCAATTTAGACATCCGCATGGATGGGATGCAAAGTTGAAGGGTGGATAGTTTGGTCTAGGAAAGTCAACAAGAACTGNTTTTCATAAACCCATATTACTACCAAATTGTTACACCAACTAAGAATATTAAATATTAATTTAAAAGAACTTGAGGGAACTCATATTACAACTTCATGGTAAATTTAATTTAAAACGCTGAAAGCAAATTTTTTCCCTGTATATTGTATTTGCGTTTCTAGAAACAGGAGCATGCAAAATGATTCTCATTTTTATTAAATGACTATCTGTAATTGCAGGATTCTCAGAGAGTCAGAAAGTGAAGCCCACACTCCATGAGAAATGGACAAGTTCTTATTATTTGACAATTTATTTTCCCAAGACTTTCTAATCATTTCACCCAACAACCAATTGAATCTATTTAAATATAAACTCCCCTTGCAATACTGCATGGCTAAAAAACATAATAGCTCTAAAATATTTTCTTTAAGAAAGACAAAGACGCATTAAAATCAGTTAAAGTCATAGTCATATTTTTTTAAAAGGGAGGGGAAAACCTACAATCATTGTAAATCCATTTTATTACTTGTTTATTTTCTTTTACCTCAGCACATTCATTTGACAAAATGCTTGATTGTAGTTTTCCAATAATCTTTAGGAGATTCAATTATGTAGATTTTATTTTATGAATTTTCTTTTTTGTTGAAGAAGAGGAATCCTGTTGAAGAAGGGACAGTGATCACTTGCAATTCATAGGAATTAACAGAGTAAGAGGCTAGGCATAAAATACATGGAAGGCAGAACTGAGGGGGGCTTTAATTTAATCATTTTAGTCATTTGATTCAGAAAATTTAGACCTTTGGCACACACACCTGACTTCTCAGTGAAGACTGAGTATGACTGACAAGTCAAAACCTCCTTCATTCTCTTGCAACTCTTCAGTCAGCCAGTAATGCAGAGACCACTAGAATGTTCAAACATTATGACTTGATGAACTTCTTTAGAATCATGCAAAATAATCATGCTGTTAGGTTAATAATCCTTGGAAGTTTATCCTCAATCTTTGAAAATAACTTGGGTTATTAGTGAAGATTGCTCTCTTTCAGTTAATGCATTTGGCCATAGTGTGGACTTGTCCCCTCAATTTTGTAATGGTGAAACAAAACAGAATGGATGTCAGCCTAAAATGATGGCATAGCAATCTCTTTAACTAATAACCAAGATAATTTATTCATGTTGCTTAACTTCTTTAGAAACCTCAACAAATATTTATTGATCATCTTCATCAGAAAATGAAGTTTTGAATAATGAACTAACAGATGATAAATGAACAGTTAAATGGCAAGTTCATACACTCTTTATAAAACAATATAGTTTTTTGAAAGAGAGCATATTCAGATTCATATGCATGAATTAAAATTAAATCTCAAATGCTTTATGAAATTTTAAGTTACACAAGAATACTTGCAACTATCTACATTCCCATTTTCCTATTAATAGTTGCCTTGGTTCAGGCCCTTGTATTTGGAAAACTCCCCTACTCATATCTGTATTTTCAGCATTTCTCCTGTTAGTCCCTTTTCACATTGCAATAAAGCGAGTTACATAAGCTCAATTTGATTTTCATACCTCTACTTGAAACTCTCTGTTGACTGTAACAAAGTCAGAGCTCCTGAGCCTGGCCCACAAGGCCACCCACAACCTGACCCCTTCTCTCCCTCATTCTCTAATACTTGTCAAGTCACAAATTAAAACTCTTTAGAGTTTCCTACATACACAGACATATGCATGCACACTTACATACACACACACGTGCACATGCACATATGTACACCAGGTAGATAGAACAACACTTCAACAACTATTACATGAATTAATGGAACTTCCTATTTCAACAGCAAGCTGAGCCAACAGAAGCCAGCAATAGTAGCAGATGGTCTTCAGGCAGTCAGAACAAGTTTTCTGATTGATTCCCTGTGAATTTATAGTAACTTGGACTGACCTTTTGGCTGATTAAGCTTCCTGGAGTTTTGGTATGTATCACAGAGATTAGACAAGTGGAATCTAACGTGTGAAAAGGGCCAGTAGATAATTCAAAATCATATCATAGGAATATTAGAAATGTGTGACCCTAATTTGCACCTCAACTTGGTGAACTGTAAGAAGAGATGATTTTCATTCTATGTTATTCTGAGGCTGCTTTCTCAGTTCAATACAACATGCTAGCACATGATAGCTTTCCTGGAGCTTCCCAAGAGGGTGGGTATATGTTTATTGTCTTACTGAACTCTTCAGCCTTTCTTAGTGACTTGATAATTGCATGATTAAACAGGGGTGAATTTGATCATTATTAATTTACTTATATACTTAGAGAGCTATTTTCATCTTATGTATGGATCAGAATGTCCATTAGTTGATGTATACAAAATATGTGGGGAATTACAATTGCTTTGCAGAATATACTCTAAAAGTCAAATATTACCAATATATTAATATTTTCTAATGTTAGCCAGGAAAGAAGACAATTGAAGTGAAACAAGTACCATACCTTAGGTCTTAGGCTTAAATTACTCTTACCTGTATGAAATAGTCAATTTATATATGTTTTTTGATTTTAAGCCGGCAACTTATCCTTTCAGTGCTGAGAAATCTAATGTAATGAAAACGAGACTTGCAGCATTTTAAGCAGTATTGATAAAAGAGCAAGCAAAGTCTTAGAACCTTAAATTTTCTCTTTTCAGATCTCTTTATTTCAGCATTCCAATTCAGCACGTGAATTTCTTGGGATTTAACTTAAAAAATTATTTTATAGGCATTCTCTGGAATACATCTCAGCCTATGCTTATTTGAGGATAGTGGCCACAATTTTGTTGTTTGTTAGTTCTACATCTATTTATCTTAAACTCTAGCTGTTTCATGCCTCCTATTTCATATCCTGAATGGTCCTAGTCATGAAGCAGCAAAATCAGGGCTTTTCTTGAAACACGTGTGTAATTTCCAAGCTATTTGTTTTCAATGAAGTAAATGCAGAGGATGAAAATCATCCATGGGAATCAGGATACACTTGCAGAACAATTTCAAAATTAATGAATCTTGTGCATCTATAATTTCAATACAAGTGACAAATGTATACAGGAGAAACAGATCTTCTTAAAAGGATAAAACTTCTATTGAAAATTGAGTGACTAACATGTGGGGCATTTGTACAGGTACAAAGTCATACCTCAAAGATTTCAATGAAACTCTCCTCTGCATAGTATAAGAGGCAACACAGCAGGCCGGAAAATGTCCACTGTGCTGTTCCACAAAGCCCAGTTCCAGGATTCAAACTTTACCCAGGCTAAGAGAAAGGGTGCAAAGGTGCTGGTTATTCCAAAGGGCCTTGCAACAATCTGACTTTGACTGTGCTTAAGCCAGAACTCTTTGAAAGGATTGTGGTTGTAGTTTCCATGGCAATAAAATTCCAAGTAGCAAGAAGGTCATTCACCAAAATTTTATACTACCTTCCACCTTCTTGAACTCATTTTTTTTTTCCTCAGAAAGAGAAAGAAGACTGGTTACAGAAAACGCAGTTGTTAGTTTTAAGCTGAATATTAATATTTAAGATCAATTTAGACATCCGCATGGATGGGATGCAAAGTTGAAGGGTGGATAGTTTGGTCTAGGAAAGTCAACAAGAACTGCAGACACGAAGGGACCACTTCCTACCCACTCTCATCCACCAATTTCTGATGCCAAGGATTTGTGGGTCAGAAACACCAGATTTCCTTTTTTCTTGTGGAAATTGTGATCTGAATTCCAGAAGGAAGCTTAAGAATAAAAACGCTTGTATGTGAGACAATTTATATAGCAAGCACCCCTACCACTTTTGTTGGTGATATAGAGACCTTGCTGCTCAAAATCTCTTTTCAAAGAGTCCAATGAAGTTATGCCCCCAAATATAATTTTATCACTTCTAGTAACACCAAAAGATACCATTAGCAGATGCTTGTGAAGTATTACTTCAGATTTTTTTTAAAGGTTGAGAAACAGCTTTATTTAGAAGAAATTTAACTGCCTAATAACCTTTGAGATTAATGTCTCTTATGTAATTTGCTTCTCGTAAGTATTTCTTTCTCTCTTTTTTTTTTTTTTGGAAATCCAGGCTCGTAGTCTTTTATTATTACAAACTAGCTTACAACTGGGTAAGTAAAGATTTATTTCTGTAAGAAAATTTAAATTGTGTTCAACCCTGTAAAACACCTTTATATACTTATTTGGTCAAAGAGAGAAGGTGTGATAAAATGAGAAGCTTGTGGGCTCTTCAATGGAATAAATATTCATTCCACAACATTTTTTCTTATGAATATTAAATGTTATTTTCACATATACAAATATGAAGAAAATTTCACATAACTATCATTAAAATATCAAACATTCTAACAAAGTAATGTGAAAAATGAGTACTTTCCAGGTTAATCCACAAGTATATAAAGAGTAGAAGAAGATTGGTTGGGCATGATGGCTCACATCTGTAATCCCAGCACTTTGAAAGGGCAAGGCAGGAGGATCACTTGAATCCAAAAATTAAGACAAGACTGGGCAATATCAAGAGACCTCATCTCTACAAAAATATGTTTTAAAAATTAGCCAGCTGTTGTGTCTTGTACCTGTAGTCCTAGCTACTCAGGAGCTTGACGCAGGAAGATCTCTTAAGCCTAAGGGTTTGAGGCTGCAGTGAGCTATGATCGCACAGCACAACTGCATTCCAGTCTGGGCAACAGAGAATGATCACATCTAAAAAAAGAGAGAGAGAGAAAAAAAAAAGAGTAGAAGAAAATTATCCAAAAAGAAAATATTATGAAAATAGTGCTAAATGAAAAGAAGTGGCAGTAGCAATCAAAATACTATTTTTTTATTATCAAACATTCAACAGTTTTTTACAAAGTTAATAGTCCATAATGGCAAGGAAATGCTGAGATAGCTATTTTGACCTACCTTAGATAAGGATATGCATTCTATGAGCCTATCTAGAAAGCAACTTTAGTTGTTACTAAAATCTTAAAAAGAGATTTATACGCTCTAGTAATGGTATTTCTAGGATTCTGTATTGAAGAAAAGACTGGGAATGTGAACAAATATGTATATAAAATATACTCTTAATAGAATTTTAGTAGTAATAAATATCCAACAATAGGAAAATAATGTAATAAATTATGATGCAGCTATGTGATGTATTGGTGATAGTAAAAAGTAGTTTTAAATAATTTAATAATTAAGGCCATCACTTCTATCTTCATAGTTGGAGATAGTCTCATGAGAAAAAATGGGCACATGTGTAGTCTTTTTAAATTCGTTAAATAGATAAATAGACATGGATAGATAGGTTCCAGAGTATAATATTTTCCATGAGGAAGAGTGTAAAAGAATAGGTGTGATTTGACATAAGAATGCTTTTCCTCCTGGAGAACTCTTGAAGAGGGGAAACTAAAATGTACAAGAAGCCCAGGCAGGTTCCTTGAATGAAAGGAATACAAATTTCAGCATTTTCTTCCCAGGATTCCAAGCTCATTTATAAGCCATCTATTGTTATATAACGAAGGCACCCCAAAACTTAGCAGCATAAAACCACCACCATTTTAATTGCTCCTAATTCTCTTAGAAATCTGAGCTGGGATCAGCTGGTGGTTCTACTTGCTGGTTTCACTTGGGATCACTCATGTGGCTATAGTCAGCTGTTGACATGACTTTGACTGGATGGTCAGTATAGCCTTATACATGTGTTTGGAGTCTGGGGCTGCCTGTTAGCTGGGTCTTTCTCTCCACATACCATTTCATCATCCAGGTTGCAAGCTCAGGCTTCTTCATGTAGTAGAAACAAACACAAGTGTCTCAGAATAAATAAGGGCTCCTGAGGCCTTGTTCAGAAGGCACAAAGCATTGCTTCCACAATATTCAGTTGGCCAAAGCAAGCCACAGGGCTTGCAAATTCTAAGGAGGGAGAAGTAGATTCCACCTCTTGATAGAAGAGTGACAGAGGACATATATACAGGAATTGAAGCAACTACTGCACTTATCTTGACAATCTGCAATAGACGTCAGTACCTGTGGGGACTGCATCAAAGACAATTTGCTGTAAAGGACCTCAGAGAAAAATTCCTCATTAGAAGGAGAAGATCAAAACAGTAATCAAGCCACACTACCTAAACAGTTAATTTGCCATGGAATGTGAGTCAGGTTTGAAGGTCCTGTGGATTCAGCAAAATGTCTAGCTCTGGGGAAAAAAAATGAGCATCTTTAATGTGCACTAACATTTCTATAATCTTGGAGCATGAAGTGTCAGGTAATACTAAGTACTCTACAGGAATATGGGCAAACAAGACTGCTATCGCCATGCCAGTAAAGCAATATTCACTGTGTAGTACACGCATTCAGAAGGGTTGTCATTTGGCCGAGATAGAATGATAACATGCAGCAAACTAATTAGACTATCGAGCGCTTTTTCTCTTCACCTGGCTTGACGGAGTGACTCTCCCTTGCCACTAATCTTGGTTCATGAAAAATCAAGGAGGAGAAAGGTCTTGTGTGAAAGATTTTGGACTTCCACTAACAGGTAATAAATAAGAAAGAAAATAAATTGCTAACATCTATTAATTGTTTACCTTTTTTGGAGGTATTGATATCATCTCATTCAGTCTTCTGAAAATTTAAGTAAGTTAGAAATAATACATCCCCTCTTACTTTTTCAAATATGCATATGAATTAAATATATGCATATTTAAATATGTGTTCCTTCCCACCACATTCTCCATTCTACTGTTTTACTGTATTGTACATGAAGACAGGACTGGGTCTCAGTTCAAGGGAAGTTCACTTCCTACAGACTCTTCCCTCCCCTATGAACTGTACTCAGGGACAACTGAACCTGCTACTGAATATCTGACCAGCCTGGTTCCTCATGTTACCTATAGGCAAAGCATCCATTGTAAGTACTACAAAGATGCGTTCCTTGCTC
Organism: Rhinopithecus bieti; assembly: GCF_001698545.2. Classification (NCBI taxonomy): domain Eukaryota; kingdom Metazoa; phylum Chordata; class Mammalia; order Primates; family Cercopithecidae; genus Rhinopithecus; species Rhinopithecus bieti. The sequence goes on along the minus strand of NW_016805866.1, from coordinate 6,274,782 downwards.
CATTGCTCAGGCTAATACCTTTGCCAACTAACAGTGCTGGGGAGAGCACTGAGACGGAGAAAATACAGGGGGTCCGATGTGACTAAGACTGTGTATTCATGCCTTTGTGCTACCTTTGGTTGCCCCATGAATCCTATAGCGCAAGTACCTGCTTCTTGACTCGATTCTATAATTCATAGGGTTACTGTTTTATTGAGCTGGCTCTTTAGATCCAAACCAACTTGTGCATATAAGGGCTGGAGTATAATACATTCTGTAACAATATGTGTGCTATTTATTAATAATTATATATCATATAGTCTGTAATACAGAAGAACATTGGCTACGCTAATACTCAAGACAAAGGGGCTGCTGTGAATCTGTTTGAGAGCAGACACTGATGTCACAGAAAATATCCAACATCACATATTGTGTTGTTGATTTAAAGAATTTAAAAAGTGACTCATTTCTGTACCTCCTTTGGGGTGGTATGAAATACAAAGCTCTCTCTGTACTTTTATTATTTATGGGGAAATTGAGGCAGTGAGAAGTCAACTCACTTTGCAGAGAGCACATAACTCTTGAGGGTAGTGGGGGATTTAAACACAGGTAGAGTCTGACTCCAGAGCCTGCTCTATGTGAAGCATGACATTTTTTCAGGAATAATGAGGGGACCAATATTGGCCAGCACATGAGGGAGAGAGAACTGCAAAGTAAATATGGCATGATGACTTCTCCAAGATGGAAGTGGACCAGGTTGAGAGGATGACGGGTTACTTTAGTCATGCTGAGTTTGAGATGCCTTTACGATATTCAAGTAGGCATCAGGAACCCATAATTTGACACCAGTAGTTTTCTTACAGAATCACAATTGTTAGCATATTTGAATAACAAAGAAAAAACTGAAATGATTTAATAACTTTAATGATTTAATCCCTGAATTAACCAGAGTCCAATATGCACTTTTGGTTAAGTGCTTAACATATTTAACCTTTGAGTTGATCAATGCGTGGATTTAAATATATTTCCTCGTGTCTTTTCGTACTTCCTTCAGCAATGTTTCAAGTAGATTCAGTTAGGGAAGAGGCTGAAACTGCTGTTTCAATTCTATTAGTGTGAGGTCTGTACAGTAATCTGAATGTTTTCATTTTAGTGGAATTTCACTGTAACTAGTGTATCATATTCCCAACATACACAGCCCTTTCCTCCTAACTTCATCATGGCCTCTTTATTTCTCCTCTAAGCTATCCTGTGTCCGGTGTTAAATTAGCAAGCAACGGGAAATCCCTTTAAAGGCTAGCTACTCTGTGAGTGCTATCGCCTGACAAGAAGCTATCTAAAAAAGAACTGCAAGATTTTAATCCTACTGGTTTTGTAGACAGTGTTAGGGAATGAGGAATTGGCTGCCACTCTCCAAACTGTGATTTAGAATTTTTCTGTCTTCACCCTTGCACACATTTCAGGGTTGAATTGTGTTTTTATTCATGATGAGTGCCTTGTGTATGAATACTTTTATATCTTCTATACTGAAATATTGGAGATACTGGGGTCTAACTTTGGGCTTATATGGAGAAAGCTAACAGAGAAACATCTGGAGTTTCAAGATTGTTTGCGAAGGCCAAGAAAGTATTGCATTAATCAGTTTGTCTTCCTAAACCTTGTAACTCCTTTCATCAGGCTCCTTTCAGTCTTGATTTAAGTGAAACAACTGGCTGAAGCATATGAAAGACTTCATTGCAAACGAAACAAAATTCAAGTAAAATAAAATGACCTCTTCACATGCAAAACCTGCAAAACTGTAAAGAATACAAACAAAAACAAATATAAAACCAAAAAAAACCCCACACTTTAATCTTTCTGTTACCTTCTCTTCACAAGTGGTGATTTCTGATAAACCCTTTTGCCCCAGTCTCCATCTCAGTGTCTCTTTAAAGGGGTCTACCTGTGATAATATCGTTAACTGAAGCTCAGTGGATGAATCCCATTAAAGGAAGGCTGCTATTGCTAAATCAAAGCATGGAGCCTCTGCCGTTCCCAGTAGGCTGTGCCAGCCAGGTGCAATGTTTGGGTAATCTTTCTCCACTCCAATCTCCTCATTGATAAGTGAGGAAACAGAGGCCCAGAGAGCTGTAGGGACCCACAGTCATGCTGAGCATATGGGCAGGGGCAGGGCCCATGAATTTTCTTTCATGGTGGTGCTTCAGGACTCCTCTAGGGTCAATCACAAAGCCTCTAAAATTCACACAAATACTAAATGAAAGTCATATAAAATGAATCCTATAGATATTTTAAGATTTGCAATAATTTTGGATACATTTTGATTCATTTTCTAATTTTCTCAAAGTCATGTCCACTTCAGTGTTCAATGTAGCCCTTCTTGGTGGATTTGTGAAAAGGAGTTTTGTAAATTAGATGAAAGCAGACTAGCTCTGGCAAACAACAAGCTTAATCTGGTTAAGCTATCTCTCTTGCAACTTAGTAAAACCCATTATGATAGGACTTTGGGTCTCAATGAAAATGAAATTCTTTCTACATTTGTGACTGACCAGCAGGTCTTTCAGATGAGCACATATCCTTGATTAAAGGATTTAAGTCCTGCTATGAGCTAAGTCCAGGGCTGCTGAGGTTTGCAGCTCAAGTGCTGTGGCTCAGGGCAACTTAAGATTTAAAGTATTCTGGTTCACAGCAAGTTATGCGTAGTTTGCCTAATCCAGTGATTCTCACCTGGGAGTAATTTGCCTCCCACAGTACCTCCAGTTATGTCTGGAGATATTTCAGTTGTCTAACTGGTGGGTGCTACTGACCAGGGATGCTGCTAAAATCTTACCATACACACGACAGTCACCCCAATAGAGGGTCACCTAACCCAAAATTTCAGTAGTGTGGCTGTTGAAAAAAAACTGGCCTAACATTGTTAACTTACTGACTTCACACAATGGCAAATGACACTAGAAGGGGGCCTGAACCAGGAATCTCAAAAGTGGATATTGCTATCTTGAGTGAGTTCCTCTGGCAGAGGTTCTAAAGAATATTTTGACTTGCTAACTGTGCTTAAGTGGTTAGATCTTAATTCCTCTTAAGGGCTGATCTCACCTAGGCCAATTAGCTGGAGCTCCTGCTCATATAAATGGGTGTTCCATAAGCACAGGCAAGAGAGGATAACTTCATGTTGAAATAAAGCTTGTCAAATTAGTTGAAATTAAAAACGGCTCAGATGGCTGTTCCCTGTTGAGATTTAAATACTATTTGAGGTTGAAATGTTACTCAAAAGAAGTATCTAATAAATAAAAATGGCAGCAAATTAGCTACTTTCTGCTTTTCAGAAAGATTAAAACTGAGCATTCATTTTCAAAATGGCCTTTTAGTTTCTTTAAGCCTAGTGGGTTTCATTGGATTCCATATATATGGTGCTCACATCTTATTTCCTGGAAAGAACATTCCACTTTGGTAACATTTCTATTCTACTTTGGTCCCATTTCTATTTTCTTTCTCAAATCTGACATCCTCAACAAGACACCAAGACATCGTTAGGAAACCATTCACACCCCGTCCTGCTATATTGTGTATCCTCAAAGAGGCCTCTGGCCACTTGGTTTGCCTCTTTTGGATACAGAGTGAGTAAGTGCAGTGAGGTTAGAGGTGAGAAGAGAGATATGAAATCAGAATCATTATCTAGCTCAGAAAGGTTTGTTCGTTTGTTTGTTTGTTTGTTTTAGAAAGCTAAGTTAATAAGGTAGAAAATGATGGGGTGGGGGTGCTGTGGGCGAGCGGGAGTGGATACAACTGAGCATGTTGGGAAATCCTATAAAATAGACACTTTTAGGGCCAATGTGCCGTAAAATTCCAGTAATCCCAGCACTTTGGGAGGTTTAGATGGGCAGATCATCTGAGTTCAGGAGTTCGAGACCAACCTGGCCAACATGGTAAAACCCCATCTCTACTAAAAATACACACACGAAAAAATTAGCCAGATATGGTAGCAGGTACTTGTAATCCCAGCTATTAGGGAGACAAGATTATCGCTTAAACCCAGGAGATGGAGGTTGCAGTGAGCCGAGATCATGCCACTGCACTCCAGCTTGGGTGACAGACCAAGACTCTGTCTCAAAAAAAGAGACACTTTAAAAAAAATTCTGAATATATGAACTAATTTTCAAACTTCGATTCAGATAGCGGATCATACAGCCTTATTGCTCTTGACTTCAATTAAAAACACCCATGTGTCTCTCAGCCTTTTAATTCTCCCAAGGAAACGTTACGTTAATATCCAAATATCCTTTGCTTGATCTCTTGACTTTTTTTGTATCAGGGTAAAGTTAGTTTCAACAACTTTCAGAAGGCTTTGAATGAATAGAAACCAAGATCCATTTCTGAATTCAAGCTAAATGTTCTTATCTGCAACAAATTTTAAAATATTCAAGTTTAATCTTCTGACATAAACTCAGAGAAAAATACCTCCTTAATTGAGCTAAGGAACCAGTCACCACAGCACATTCGAACAGGAGACCTACTCCTTAATATTAAGGAGCCACCTCGGAGCTGTTTATTTGCTTCCCTCAAAGCCACCCAGCTGTTACTCCCATTTGTGGTCTTAGCGCTAATTGCATAATGTCCCTAATTTATATCCGCTGGTAGATCTGATCACCACATTACCTGGAGGGTAAGCTTTAATTAGGGAAATTTCTGAACAAATTGTCTAAAGAGCTTGTTTAGTGTGATTAAATGCAAGAACGTTCCCCTTCTCTTTTAAAATGAGCATTTACTTTATCCTGAAACTTTGCGGATAAGAAACAACATCGGTTCTAATTAAGGCCTATAAAATGAACAGCAACATTACCCATGAAAATGAATTGAATTTTGTTGTCTGCAGTTGAGATATATATGACTCAATGCTACATTTATTCAACAGCTTTGGGCGTTTCTACTTTGCCTCTGTCAGAACTAACAAGGTGAAACGGCAAACTGATTGAAAAAGGATAAACTGTGAAAAGATGATACACTAATGCGAGATACTAATTCAACTGTGGCTTATGAAACCAGATTAGAATCATATGCATTCTCACCTGAGCATCTCCAGGCACTTGAACAAGCTAACATTAAATTAAACCTTCCATATTGTTAATAGGTAACCAGATACCATAGGAATTAATATGCAACTGTTGTACATTTAACTGAAGTGCAAAGATAAATATCATAATAGGATCAACAAACTTTGATAACTCAAAAACAAAGTCAGCTCCATTGTTTAGATGAAATATTTTGGCTAAATGTCAAAGTCATCACAAAGTGCAAGAAATAAGTATGGCTAGGAGAATTTAGAAATTGCAGTCATTTGGTTATCTGCCTCTGTGAAAAGTGTTTGCGTTATTCCTAATCATCAGACATTTTATAGATGCCTCCTTCTGATGGATCTCTGTTAGAAAATACATTAAGTTTAGAAATTGTATTCCCTGTGTGAATACACAAGCAGGACATAGTAAAGTGTGATTGATTATTTGATTCTTTTGAGTAAATCTTTGAAAAGGACTGTTTTTTTCATCCTTGTCACCAACTTTCATAGTGAATATTAGCTCTGGCTAAATGTTAAAATCACTTTTTAAAGACACCAAATGCTTTACCCCAGACCAGGTAAATATGATTATCTGAAGTTTTCAGGTAGATATAAGAATTTTTAAACGGCGTTTCCCCTGCTTCTGATGTACAATGAGGGTTGAAAAACTGCTGAAATATATAATCATTGACTGACTGTACTTTAAATAGCAATCTAAATTACAACTCTGGATTGAGAGCCAAAGAACCAAGGCTGTCATTCCATCTTGGCCACTATTTTATCAGGTGAACCCCAAGCAAATGGCTTAACTTCTCCAGGATCGAATGATAGGCGATCTCTTACAGTTTTATTTAAGCCAAGGAATTACGTTAGTTTTATTTTCATCATATGTCCATTACCTCTAGTGTATAGTGCAAAAAAAGAGCAGATGTCTCTTTTGATTCTTTGATGTCTCTTGTTATTAGGATATTACCTATTTTGAAATGATTTCAGTCAGTAGAGAGTAAAGAGAATTCTGTCCCCTGCAGGAATACCAGGGAAGTTACTGTGTCTCATGACAAGCTCAGGAGTCCTTAGTGTAGCCTATTTTACCAATTAATGACATTTCCCTGTTCATCATGGGTAATAGTGATATTGCAGTTTGTTCTGTGAACTCAGGTTTGTTAAAGGGCAATTGAATTTTTTTTTTTTTTTTTTGAGATGAAGTCTCACTCTTGCCCAGGCTGTAGTGCAAGGGCCACGATCTTGGCTCACTGCAACCTCTGCCTCCTGGGTTCAAATGATTCTCCTGTCTCAGCCTCCCGAGTAGCTGGGATTACAGGTGCCTGCCACTATGCCCAGCTTTTTTTTTTTTTTTTTTTTTTTTTTTGTATTTTTAGTAGAAATGGGGTTTTACCATATTGGCCAGACTAGTCTTGAACTCCTGACTTCAGGTGATCTACCTGCTTCGGCCTCCCAAAGTGCTGGGATTACAGGCGTGAGCCACCACCATGCCCAACCGGGCAACTGAATTTTGAATAAACCAAACACGTGTGAAAATTATGGTTATACATAAATTCCTATACTTAGCCGGGGCTCACTCATTGACTGACTTATTCATGGTTTGATGAGTTCAGGGATTGATCAGTTGACTCATTGATTCATTGATTTATTCAATGCTTCCCTAATTTGTTCATTCAACAGGTATATATTTTCCAGGCAACAGACTAAATAAACACTAGTCCTACAAGAGTCAGAGGGCCCCAGTGGGATTGAGCCCTCGTTGCTCCTAATAGGAATCTACTCATTAATTTCACACTTCTTTTACTAGTTTTTGTTTCTTTGCTTCTCAAATTTCCCTAGGCCAATGGGTATCAATTATAGGCCCGTTAAGGGAAATATTGCAAAAAAGAAGCTATCCTTCCTCTGGAGTTCCTTAGAAGATAGGACATTCTTGCTAAGCAGCAGGTAGCCATCATGTCACCATAATGAAAGAAGAAAGAGCCTCTTGAAATGAAGTCAGTAAACAAGAGGGCCTAGTGTTAGAAAAAAATAAATCCGATTCCATATCAGATTGCTTGAACCCCTGGATCTAGCTGTATCTGTGGCTACAACTTGTACTTTTCACTTACATGAGCCAGTAAGTTACCTTGTTTGGCTTAATTAAGTAAGTTGATTTATCATTTGTAAATAAGTATTGAGACTGATTCTTTACCATCTTGTCTCTAAAAAGGTTACTTCTTCACCACTCCTTGCTTAAATTCATTCATTAACTCTGACAAGACATAGGTTTAATAAAAAGATAGTCTTTCTTATCTTGTCACCTGTATAATACAGCAAGAGATTTTTAAGGTATTATATTAGTGAGTTTGGCCTGCCATAACAGAATACCACAGACTAGGTGGCTTAAACAACAGAAATGTATTTCTCACAGTTCTGGAGCCTGGGAGGTCCAAGAGCAAGGTGCTGGCCATTTGGTTTCTGGTGAGGACTCTTGTCCTGGTTTGCAGACAGTGGCGCTCTGGAGGTGTGAGCACATGTAAGCACATGAACTTTCCTCAGATGCATTCTTTCTCTTCTTCTTAGAAAGCCACTAATCCTATCACGAGGTCCTCACCTTCATGACCCCATCTAATTCGAATCACTTCCCAAGTGCCCTGTCTCCAAATGCTATCACATTAGTGGTTAGGGTTTCAAATACCACTTTTAGGGTTACACAAATATTTTGCCCATAACAGGTATCTACATAATATTAAACATATGATCAACTTTTTGAGCTCAATTTTCAAATTTCTATGTTTGCACACCATGTAATTTATGCTTTCTGTTTAAAGTATAAACATTTTTTTTAAGTGTAAGCATTCTGCCCACCCTCCCTTCCATATGTATCATTTTGAGAAACAATCTTACTTAAAAGAAATTTAGGAAATTGAAAATCTTTTGATACATCTAAAAAATACTCATCTAATAAATCAGAGGAGATTAGCTTATTAACTTTACATCCCGCTTGGTCTTTTTTATTTCTTTTTTGGTAGTTATTTTTGTTGTTCTTAAAGCAAGTACGCTGTTGGATTTTTCATTGTCTTTAGATTAATTACATAGAAGTAATTGCAAAAGATATGTAACTTGTGCTTTTTTTCATCTTATATCTTAAGAATCTTTTATGTCATGATCTTGTCTTGGTCATCACTTAAACATTTAAAAATTTGGTTAGCATGCTACTGATAGGGTATAGTAGAGGTTATGCCCTTTGATTACTTTCATTTTTTTTTTAGTAACAAATAATATTGTAAACAATATACCTTTGGTGTCTGTATTTAGCAATTTTCAGGATTATTTGCTTCATTTTACTAATGAAAATATTATGAACTTGTTTGAAGGGAATATCTATTCTAAAATGACAAATTAATTTGTTGTACCACCAATATTGTAAGTTGTTTTCATGTAAACATACCTTTGAGTGTTCTAGGTGTTATTTCTAAGATTTTTTTCTGATTATTAAATAACACCTCTTCATAGCCAATGATATGAAGAGCATAGACAAGTATAAATAACTAAATAAAAATTGTCCATAATTTCACTACCCTATGTACTCTCTTCTCATTGCTTTTTATACATTTTGTTCCATAAAATTAATATCATACTGCATACATATTACATAACTTTATTTTTTTATGTTAACAGTACACCAGGAGTTCTTTCCATGGAATTTACTAAAGTTTACTTTTAAATCATTGCAAGCATTAAATTTTGTAATTATGGCTGATACTAGAATTAAAGCACTTTTTTATTAATAGAGGCCATTTCTAATTTTCTCACAAATGTTGCAATGAGAATACCTTTATGTATATTTTTAGCAGCATACTTTCATTACTTATTGAAAAGAAATGTTTAGGATAGAATTGCTAAATAGTTGAGTCCTGAATAAGGTATTGACACATCATACCAAATAAAAATGATCATTTAGAAAACCTTTACTCAACAATTATCATGTTAGTTTTTACAATCATAACCAATGCAAAGACCAGTAGAAGATAAAAAAACACTTCAGTCTCAGTTAAACAAAACATACATATACACACACATTAAAATGACTTTCTGGAAAGTCTTACATTAATACTTTTAAAATTTCTATTTTTATGCATCAAAAGTACATGAGCATATGGATACAGCAGAATAATAATAATAATAAAAACAACAGTAGTTATCAAAACAAAGCATGTCATATGTGTGTATTTATCCAATAATCAGTTTTAGTGGTCATATTAGAATAAGCCATAACATTTTAGAAAGAGCATTTGGTAGAATTTTATGGACAAGTTTACATGAAAGTATTTCAAAGTGCAATATGGCAAGACAAATTGTATTGCAGTAGTTTCCCATTAGTAAAAGAGAACCACTTTCCTAAGTAGCTAAGCAACTAACTAGATGTTTCAGTATATGATGACTCTTTCCTGTTATTATCTCAAATTTATTCTTTGGTAATGGAAACCGTGTGCAAACAATTCCAAGTCTTACTTCAAGGGTCCTAAAAAGACATCCAGGATTAACAGGAAAATTAGTTGAGATTTTTTAAAATGCAAGTAACAGATAGCCCATTTACATTTCACCCAAATGAGAACTCTAGGAATGCTGCCAACTCTGGCACTCCTGCATCCAAAGAAAGGTGTGTATGATCTCATCAGAACCTCTACCTCTCTTTCTCTAATTTTCTTGGTATGAGCTTCATTCTTAAGCAGTTTCTTTTCTTGGTGGTAGTAGAATAAACAGCCCTTGGTTCTTCTCAGTTTACTTGGTCCTTGTTATTTACTATCTCAGTAAGAAAGGAAATAGAACTTCTTTAGCAATAGTTTCAGCAAGCAATGACCCTAATTGGCTAGCTAGGGTGCCATCAAGTCCTATGCCAATATCTGTGTGTTCTTATTGGACGTATCTGAGTCATCTACTCTCAGTATCCCACAAAAGATGGGGTAAACATTCAAAGGTCACCAACATCAAAGACCAAAGGCAGATAAATCCATGAAGATGAGGAAAACCAGCGCAAAAAGGCGAAAAATTCAAAAGCCAGAATGCTGCTTCTCCTCCAAAGGATCACAACTCTTCGCCTTGCCAGCAAGGAAACAAAACTGGATGAAGAATGAGTTTGACGAGTTGACAGAAGTAGGGTTCAGAAGGTGGGTAATAACAAACTCCTCTGAGCTAAAGGAGCATGTTCTAACCCAATGTGAAGAAGCTAAGAACTTTTAAAAAAGGTTAGATGAATCGCTAACTAAATAACCAGTTTAGAGAAGAACATAAATGACCTGATGATGCTGAAAAGCACAGCACGAGAACTTTGTGAAGCATACACAAGTATCAATAGCCAAATTGATTGAGTGGAAGCAAAGATATCAGAGTTTGAAGATCAACTTTATGAAATAGAGCATGAAGACAAGATTAGAGAAAAAAGTATGAAAAGGAATGAACAAGGCCTCCAAGAAATATGGGACTATGTCAAAAGACCAAACCTATGTTTGATTGGTGTACCTGAAAATGATGGGGAGAATGGAAGCAAGTTGGAAAACACTCTTCAGGATATTATCCAGGAGAACTTCCCCAACCTAAAAAGACAGGTCAACATTCAAATTCAGGAAAGACAGAGAACACCACAAAGATACTCATCTAGAAGAGCAACCCCAAGACACATAACCATCAGATTCACCAAGGTTAAAATGAAGGAAAAAATGTTAAGGGCAGCCAAAAAGAAAGGTCAAGTTTCCCACAAAGGGAAGCCCATCAGACCAACAGTGAATCTCTCTGCAGAAACCATACAAGCCAGAAGAGAGTGGGGGTCAAGATTCAACATGCTTAAAGAGAATAATTTTCAACCCAAAATTTCATGTCCAGTCAAACTAAGCTTCATAAGTGAATGAGAAATAAGATCCTTTACAGACAAGCAAATGCTGAGAGATTTTGTCACCACAAGGCCTGCCTTACAAGAGCTCCTGAAGGAAGCACTAAATATGGAAAGGAAAAACTGGTTCCAGACACTGGAAAAACATACCAATTTGTAAACATCATCAACACTATGAAGAAACTGCATGAACTAATGGGCAAAATAACCAGCTAGCATTATGAAGACAGGATCAGATTCACACATAACAATATTCACCTTAAATGTAAATGGGCTAAATGCTCCAACTAAAATACACAGACTGGCAAATTGGATAAAGAGTCAAGACCTGTTGGTGTGCTGTATTCACAAGACCCATCTCACATGCAAAGACACATATAGGCTCAAAATAAAAGGATAGAGAAATATTTACTAAGCAAATGGAAAGCAAAAAGCAAACAAACAAAAGAAACAGGGATTGTAATTCTAGTTTCTGATAAAACAGACTTTAAAGTAACAATTATCAAAAAAGACAAAGAGGGGCATTACATAATGTAAAGAGATCAATGAAATGAGAAGAGCTAACTGTCCTAAATATGTATGCACCCAATACAGAAGCACCCAAATTCATAAAGCAAGTTCTTAGAGACCTACAAAGAGACTTAGATTTCCACACAATAATAGTGGGAGACTAACACCCCACTGTCAATATTAGACAGATCAACAAGAGAGAAAATTAACAAGGATATTAAGGACTTGAACTCAGCTCTGGACGAAGCAAACATAGTAGACATCTAGAGAACTCTCCACCCCAAATCAACAGAAGATACATTCTTCTCAGCACCACATCACACTTATTCTAAAATTGACTACATAATTGGAAGTAAAACACTGCTATGCAAATGCAAAAGAATGGAAATCATAACAAACTGTCTCTCAAACCACAGTGCAATCAAATTAGAACTCAGGATCAAGAAACTCACTCAAAACTGCACAACTACATGGAAACTGAACAACTTGCCCTTGAATGACTACTGGGTAAATAACAAAATTAAGGCAAAAATAAATAAGTTCTTTGAAATCAATGAGAACAAAGACACAATGTACCAGACTCTCTTGGACACAGCTAAAGCAGTGTTTAGAGGGAAATTTATAGCACTAGACAGCCCACAGGAGGAAGTGTGACAGATCTAAAATTGACACCCTAGCATCACAACTAAAAGAACTAGAGAAGCAAGAACAAATGCAAAAGCTTTCAGAAGATAAGAAATAACTAAGATCAGAGCAGAACTGAAGGAGACAGAGACATGGAATGCCATTCAAAAAATCAGTGAATCCAGGAGCTGGGTTTTTGAAAAGATTTAACAAAATTGATAAATCAGTAGCCAGACTAATAAAGAAAAGAAGAGAGAAGAATCAAATAGACACAATAAGAAATGATAAAGGGGATATCACCACTGATCCCACAGAAATACAAACTACCATCAGAGAATACTATAAATACCTCTACACAAATAAACTAGAAAATCTAGAAGAAATGGATAAATTCCTGGACACATACACCCTCCCAAGACTAAACCAGAAAGAAGTCAAATCCCTGAATAGACCAATCACAAGTTCTAAAATTAAGGCAGTAATTAATAGTCTACCAACCAAAAAAAGCTCAAGACCAGATGGGTTCACAGCCAAATTCTACTAGGGAACCATTTCTTCTGGAACTATTCCAAACAACAGAAAAAGAGAGACTCCTCCCTAACACATTTTATGAGGCCAGCATCATCCTGATACCAAAACGTGGCCAAGACACAACAAAAAAAATTTTAGGCCAATATCCCTGATGAACATCAATGTGAAAATCCTCAATAAAATACTGTTAAACTGTAGATAAGCACATCAAAAAGCTTATCTACCACAGTCAAGTCAGCTTCACCCCTGGGATGCAAGGCTGGTTCAACATATGCAAATCAATAAACAAATCACATAAACAGAACCAATGACAAAAACACACGATGATCTCAATATACACAGAAAAGGCCTTCGATAAAACTCAACACCCCTTCATACTAAAACCTCTAAATAAACTAAATGTTGATGGAAGTTATCTTAAAATAGTAAGAGTTGTTTATGACAAACCCACAGCCAATATCATACTGAATGGGCAAAAGCTGGAAGCATTCACTTTGAAAACTAGTACAAGACAAGGATGCCCTCTCTCATCTATCCTATTCAACATAGTATTTGAAGTTCTGGCCAGGGCAATCAGGCAAGAGAAAGAAATAAAGGGTACTCAAATAGAAATAGAGGAAGTTAAATAGTATCTGTTTGAAGATGACACAATTGTAGATTTAGAAAACCCCAGCCCAAAATCTCCTTAAGCTGATAAGCAACTTCAGCAAAGTCTCAGGACACAAAATCAATGTGCAAAAAATCACGAGCATTCCTAAACACCAATAATAGACAAACAGAGAGCCAAATCAGGAGTGAATTCTCATTCACAGTTGCTACAAAGAGAATTAAATACCTAGGAATACAGCTTACAAGGGATATGAAGGACCTCTCCAAGGATAACTACAAACCACTGCTCAAGGAAATAAGAAAGGACACAAACTAATGGAAAAACATTCTATGCTCATGAACAGGAAGAATCAATATTGTGAAAATGGCCATACTGCCCAAAGTAGTTTATAGATTCAATGCTATCCCCATGAAGCTACATTGACTTTCTTCCCAAAATTAGAAAAAAACTATTTTAAATTTCATATGGAATCAAAAAAGAGCCTGCAGAGCCAAGACAATCCTAAGCAAAAAGAACAAAGCTGGAGGCATCTTGCTTCTTGACTTCAAACTACACTACAAGCCTACAGTAACCAAAACAGCATGGTACTGGGAACAAAACAGATATATAGACCAAAGGAACAGACAGAGGCCTCAGAAATAATGCCACACATCTACAACCATCTGATCTTTGACAAACCTGATAAAAACAAGAAATGGGGAAATGATTCCCTATTTAATAAATGGTATTGGGAAAACTGGCTAGCCATATGTAGAAAACTGAAACTAGATCTATTCCTTACACATTATACAAAACTTAACTCAAGATGGATTAAAGAATTAAACATAAGACCTAAAACCATAAAATCTCTAGAAGAAAACCTAGGCAATATCATTCAGGACATAGGTATATGCAAAGACTTCATGACTAAAACACCAAGAGCAATGACAACAAAGGCCAAAATTGACAAATGGGATATAATTAAACTAAAGAACTTCTTCACAGCAAAATAAACTGTCATCAGAGTGACCAGGCAACCTACAGAATAGGAGAAAACGTTTGCAGTCTATCCATCTGACAAAGGGCTAATATCCAGAATCTACAAAAAACTTAAACAAATTTTCAAGAAAAAAACAACCCCATCAAAAGTGGGTGAAGGATATGAACAGACACTTCTCAAAAGAAGACATTTATGCAGCCAACAAACATATGAAAAAAAGCTCATCATCACTGGTCATTAGAGAAATGTGAATCAAAACCACAATGGCATACCATCTCTTGTCAGTTAGAATGGTGATCATTAAAAAATGAGCAAACAACATATGCTGGAGAGGATATGGAGAAATAGGAATGCTTTTACACTGTTTGTGGGAGTGTAAATTAGTTCAACCATTGTGGAAGACAGTGTGGCAATTCCTCAAGGATCTAGAACCAGAAATACCATCCCATTACTGGGTATATACCCAGAGGATTATAAAAATCATTCTACTATAAAGACATATGCACACGTATGTTCATTGCAGCACTATTCACAATAGCAAAGACTTGGAACCAACCCAAATGTTCATCAGTGATAAACGGGATAAAGAAAATGTGGTACATATACACCATGCAGTACTATACAGCCATAAAAAAGGATGAGTTCATATCATTTGCAGGAGCATAGATGAAGCGGGACACCATCATTCTCAGCAAACTATCACCGAAACAGAAAACCAAACTGCATGTTCTCACTCGTAAGTGTGAGTTGAACAATGAGAACACATGGATACAGGAAGGGGAACATCACACCCTGGGGCCTGTCAGAGGGTATGGGGGCTAGCAGAGGGATAGCATCAGGAGAAATACCTAATGTAGAATAATAGGGTTTAGCTGGGTGCAGCAAATCACCATTGGTCACATGTATACTATGTTTCGGAGATACCTGCACATTTGTAGCATGTAGTTAAATCCCAAACTTACAAAGTTATTATTATAATAAAGTAAACACATTTGTAAAAAAGGTGTTGGGGGTAATTAAGATCGTATGACCTCTCCTTTTTAGCAATAGATAGGTAATTGTATGGTGTGTTTTTATTTTATTTTTTTTTTTTTTGTAGAACGGAGTTCTCAGCTCTGATACTCAGGCTGGAGTGCAGTGGACAGGATCTCAGCTCACTGCAAGCTCTGCCTCTCCGGGTTCACGTAGTCCATTCTCTAGACTGCTACAGCTCTCTCGAGTAGTCATAGGGACTGATACAGGATGACCCTGCGCACACCGTATGATTGAAGAAGTTTCGCCTGGCTAGTTTTTTGTATTTTTAGTAAGAGACGGGGTTTTCACCGTGTTAGCCAGATGGTCTTTGACTCCGACCTCGTGATCCACCCGTCTCGGCCCTCAACCAGAGTGGCCTGGGATACGGCTTGAGCCACTGCACCCAGCCGAAGATGGTGGTTTCTAAAAGCAAATAGATGTTTATTTTCCAGAAGAAATGGGAAAATATGCATGAAGGGCAAAAAGCACACATCCCTACAAAGGTGATTGTATAAGAGCAGAAAGGGTGATTTCCTAGTACATTTTGGCAGGATCCTCCTGCTAAGTGTGAGTCAGTATCTGTATTTTTTTTAATATATGTTTTTAAAAGTATGTGATTTTACTGCTACGTTATATAATTAGCCATCCATGAAGATGAAATTGTAGTTAGAGCCTGGAGGGTATGCACCTGTTTAAGAAACAGGAGATCGACGAATGTTTCCGGCCCCAAGTCCTAGTTAGCAGAACACCACGTAATTGGCAGACTCTTCTGGGAGGGAACTGCAGGGACAGTAGTCCCTAAAGAGGTATAAAGGAGCCCAAAGCAGTCAGGCTCAAGAGATAAACATGAAGTAGATCATCATTGCCTGACTGCTGATATTAGATGACAGTCACTTTTGGGGAAACAAAAGGCTTCAAAAAATAAAGGTGAGAATAGCTCGATGTATGTTATTGGTTCTGTTTCTCCAGAGGACCCTGGCTGACACATTTAACTAGCGGTAAGGGGAGTTCAAAGGAATGAACTGCATGCCATGTAAAAAAAAAGCAAACACAAAAGAAAGAAAAGGAACTCATTTTACTACCTTCCTGGGAGTGAAAATCCAAATTCAGCTAATGCTAATCACTCAGTAATTCATGGAAAATTACCTAGACAATGAAAGAGAATACAGCAGAGATTTAAGAACATGTAAAATTGATAATACAAAAATAAATAAAAACAGAGCCAGCCTGTATGAGGAATATCTCGTTAGACTAATGTTTAGAGATGGGCAGTATAAGAAAGAGAGGATGGGAGAGAAAGAAGGAATAGCAGTGAGGGTAAGAGCGGCCTTTGGGACTTGGGCAGGCAGAGAAGAAAGACAATAATCCCAAAAGGAGCACTGAGATGGGGGGAGAGTGGATGTGGGTGAAAGGGAGCTGTGGATGAGAGGGCTGGAGCAATGTAGGACATCAAAGTTAAAAAGTTGGTCTTTGGAACCTGATCCAGAACGCTTTTCTCTTGTTTTCAAAGGCCTTGACCTTTTGGAGGCGTTCCATGCTCCAGATGTTTTTCGACTTCTTCCTTCTCATAATTTATTTGCTTTTTGTCCCATTCATTCAGTGACTTAGTTCCTACTAAAATAATAAAATTGCAAATAGGTTCTAAGAAACCATCCATGCCTTTCTTTTGGGACCTGTATGAATTGCCTGAGATAATTTTTCAGTTGGCTTCAACATTTATCGAGTATCTACTGAATGCTAGACACCTTACTCAGCACCAGGAGAGATAAGAGAGATTTTCTGTCTCCCAGGAGTTCATGCATAGCAATCAAAGCAGAGTCACAATACAATGTGATAAGGGCTAATGTAGTGTTGCAACAGTGGTTCAGCAGTGATCATAAGGTAGAGATTAATTCTTCCTGGGAGAATCAGAGAGTAGCTTTGTTAAATGGGAAAAGGAGAAATGTTGCTTTAACTGGAATGGAAAACATAAGCAAAGGCAAACAGAGTAAAAAATGCTTGGTATTCAAGAGAGATATTACCTGCAGGTAGGACAGGCGAGGGGAGCTGGGAGAGGAGCCATTGGGGTGATCTGTCAATGACCCCATCCATTGCACAGAATCTAAAGTGCTGACTCTTTAAGGTACTTTGGTTAGTTACTTCCTACAAAGACTATCCTTATAAATGGAGTCAGCACACTTTCTGCAATTTCTGTTCTTGCATGCCCGTGAGTCCTTGTCATGACTCTGCTATTAGAATGTGAGGACAGTCACAGACAAAATATAAATGAATGGGTATGGCTATGTTCCAATTAAACTTTATTTATCAAAACAAGCAGTCATCTCACAGGACATTAGTTTGCTCCCTCTGAGTGATGTTGAAGTAGTACAATTGATCCTTAAGCAACATGGATTTGGACTGTACGGGTCCACCTCTGTCACCCCTGAGACAGCAAGCCCAACCCCTCTTCTTCCATCCCTCCGTATTCTTCTCATCATGAAGATGACATAGGTGAAGAACGTTCGATGATTCACTTCCATTTAATGCGTAATAAATATATTTTCTCTTTCTTAATAACATTTTCTTTTCTCTAGCTTATTTTATTGTAATAATACAGTATTTGATACACATAACATGCAAAATATGTGTTAATTGACTGTTTATGTTACCAGTGAGGCTTCTGGTCAACATTAAGTTATTAGTAAAGTTTTGAGGGAGTCAAAAGTTACAGGTGGATTCTCAACTGTGTGGAGGAGGGTTGGCGCCCCTCACCCCCGATTTGTTCAAGAGTCAATTATAGATTAGAACCTTCTGTGCAGGGGAGCAAGGAAATGATCTAACATTGTAGGGCCAGAATTCAGGCCAAAAAGACCCAATTGTACCTGACTGTTTTGTCTGCCCCTGTGTTCAAATCTTTAAATGTCTTAAGGTAATTTTAGAATCAATATTTAAAGGGAGATTGATGACTCAACTTACTAATTTTTAAAAACAACTTGTCAAGCATTTTAGTTAGAATGAAATAGCTAGGCTTGAACAGAAATAAGAAGTTTCAAGCCACTTTATAAATGTTTTCTTTTCTGTCTCACCATCCCCTACAACAAATCAAGAAGATGTTTTCCAATAAAACTCATTTTCCCTGTGCTAAACATGCTCTGAATTCATTTGATTTTGCTGATAATTTCACAACTTTTTTTTTTTTTTTAATTTATTCAGAATGACAAAGAGAGAAAAAGCAAAACTTTCTGGGAAAGAAGGAATAAGAAGGTGGATTGGCAGACAGATCAGTGTGGTTTTCCCTAGAGCTTCCTGGGCAGAGCACAGCAAAGGCCGGTAAGTGGCTTTGTTTGCCAGGGAGAGATTCTGTTGTATCTTCACAATGCTATCACAACTGCGAACACTGGAGATTTCTTTTCCACATACTCAGATAACTAGTTCGACCAAATTTCCCACCCAATTGTCTTTTGTTAAAGCAATGTAAAGATACAACCTGAAGCACCTTTGAGACCATTAGTTTTTGATGTATTGCTTTTGTCCAAACAATTGCAAACAATTTAACTAAAGGCCTAATGTATTCCTTTTGTCCCTTGAGACTTCCCAGTTTCCATTTCGATGTCACAGTGTCTTCTACAGGCTTCTTTCTTCCCATTCCAATTGCCACCTTCCCCCGCAAAAAAGTCTCCCTTGAGATTCAGACATGGCTCTCTCTGTGTTAGCCACATGAATTCTTTTATATCCCACTTCATATTGTTGTTGATTTGTTCATTTTTCCAAGTGCAAAAGATCTGAGTGGTGAAATCTAACTTCCATGACTGCTATATCCAAACCAACTGTTTTAATAGTTTGGAAAGTATTGTCAGATTAGTATGTGTAAGCAAATTTGAGACAATTATGGTTGTGCTAAACTTTATAGTTTTAAAGAGTCTGTCAGTGTATTTTAGCTACATAGGAAAGCTACATAATTTTAACTTTCTAAATCATGCTTGACATATTATTTAAATTTGCCATAAAGGGATTAAATCGTATCCATGCACGGCATTAGTTTTTTCAAATGTTAAGTTGTCAGAAATTAATGTGCTGTACATATGTGTATGTTGTCAAGCAGAGTAGCATTTTTCCTAGCTACCGAACCTGGAAAAGGAGTTTTCCTAAAACACACATTTGTCTTTCCCACTAGTCCCCTTATTAGCAAGCAAATAATCAATGTCTGTCATTGTAATACTATTTTGGCAGTTAATAAAAGAACTGGTAGCCTCATTCAAGGTTATTATTTTACTGTACCTTCTAGATTCCTCTATTCCTCTTTCCTTTGTGCTCCCTTTGTGCCTTGGACATAATCCATCCTGGCATTTCTATTTTAATGATATGTTTATGGGTCTCTATACTCCTTAAATGGTGAACTTTTCTAAAGCTTGGGTCATGTTTATTACTCTTTGGACTTTCAATGCCTAGGACTATACCTGACAACCAGTAGGTAATTAATTCCCAAATGTACACATGTCTGGTAAATCGCGTTGGTCAAAGTATTGTATGATATTTTCCAATCCTTGGAGACAGGTGTTAGAATTTGGTCTTTTATTTGGTTACTTCATACCTTTACCTTTGGGATCAGAGAGGTAAATGGGAGAAGAGAGTGTATTTCTGTAATAGAAAAGGGGCTCAGCAGTTGCCATGTTGCCATTGAAGACACTGAGATCACCCTAGCTTTATTAACTATCTGTGCAGACGGGAAGTCCTTAAAATCTTGATTCTCTCCACTGCAGTTTGCCTGTGGAGAGCTACAAATTGAAGAGTTTCTTAATCAGCCCACAGTTGACTTGATTCCCAGACACAGACAACATGAGTTTAATTATCTGGAGACATTTCAAAGGATGTTGATGTTTCATGATGGGAAAACGGCTACTTCTACAAAGAACTGATCTTTTTGAATAGAAAGAAGGTCATTCCTGTGAGCTCTGTATATTTTGCCAACAAAATTAGACTGGTCAGTTAAGAAGGAGTATGCCTTAATTGTTAAGAACATAGGATCAGGCAGTCTGAGTTCTGAGTTCAAAATCCTAACCTTACTCTTACCAACCAAGTGCCCATTGAGAACAGGATCATAACAAGTGTGTGAAATGATTAGCATGACAATGCCTAGATGATATGATATTGTAAATATTCAGTATGATGTAATTAATTGTCCAATATCAATTGAGTGCATACCATGTGGATACAAGGAGAACAAGAAGATGAAGTCTTTCTCATTGGGAAGCTCACATCTTAGTGACCCTCCAAAATTAATATATCTAAAGACTAAGGATGGTGCCAAACACAAAGTAATTGCTATCTATGCTGTTATTCATGCAAATGGTTAAATCAGTGCACCCCCTCCCAATCATGGATTATTCTTATATTACAGATCACTCTTATATTATACCTCCCTCCAGACAGTAAA
Source organism: Rhinopithecus bieti (assembly GCF_001698545.2). NCBI lineage: Eukaryota > Metazoa > Chordata > Mammalia > Primates > Cercopithecidae > Rhinopithecus > Rhinopithecus bieti. The sequence continues at coordinate 6,254,200 of NW_016805866.1, read as the reverse complement.
TGGAAATCTACACTCCTAGAGTTTTGTGTTGTTATTCTTTGTTTTTTTGTGTTTTTTTTTTTTTTTTTTTTTGGGAAAAAGTTTTCTTTTGTGCCCAGGGGGGGGGGCAAGGGGTGATTTTGCTCACCGCAACCTCTGCCTCCCGGGTTCAAGTGATTCTCCTGCCTCAGCCTCCCGAGTAGCTGGGATTACAGGGGTGCGCCACCATCCCAGCTAATTTTGTATTTTAGTAGAGATGGGGTTTCTCCATGTTGGTCAGGCTGGTCTTGAACTCCCGACCTCAGGTGATCTACCCACCTCTGCCTCCCAAAGTACCGGGATTATATGTGTGAGCCAGTGCACCTGGCAGTGTGTTGTTATTCTTATTGATGATACGGCAAGAGACTGCAAGCATCCTGATTTGCAAGCCTAGGGGGCTTGGAAATGTCAGGAAATA
>NW_016805866.1:6210096-6251976 GCF_001698545.2 Rhinopithecus bieti | reverse complement strand
TTTTTTTTTTTTTTTTTTTTTTGAGAAGAAGTTTTGCTCTTGATGCCCAGGCTGGAGTGCAATGGTGTGATCTTAGCTCACCGCAACCTCTGCCTCCCGGGTTCAAGTGATTCTCCTGCCTCAGCCTCCCGAGTAGCTGGGATTACAGGGGTGCGCCACCATCCCAGCTAATTTTGTATTTTAGTAGAGATGGGGTTTCTCCATGTTGGTCAGGCTGGTCTTGAACTCCCGACCTCAGGTGATCTACCCACCTCTGCCTCCCAAAGTACCGGGATTATATGTGTGAGCCAGTGCACCTGGCAGTGTGTTGTTATTCTTATTGATGATACGGCAAGAGACTGCAAGCATCCTGATTTGCAAGCCTAGGGGGCTTGGAAATGTCAGGAAATATAGGAAAAATCAAACCCCATTCTTTCAACTCACTGGCAATTTTTTCATGGCTACACTCTCTTCATTTAATCTACATTTCCCTACCAGCAGGCGCTCACCAACTACCATTGGTGAAGGCACCAGTGAGTTTCTGGTAAGGATCTGAGTTGTTCCTGACCACAAATTGGAGGAACCATGTGGACAAAGGTGTAGCATTGCATTCTCTTGGAACACAGCCTTTTGTCATTTGGCAGAGATTCCTCTTGAATTTTTGAGGATGATGGCAAGCAATACATGATGGCAAGCAATACTTAACTTTCATAACCTTGATTCATATCCTTCCCCTTAATGCCTCTAACAGGACAACTGAAATTTATATTGCCTGATTGAAAAGAGGCTTTATTTGATCCAGACACAAAGTTAGGTTTCCAATACTTCCCTAGCCTCCAAGCCATAAAAAATTAAATGCCTGGAATGTGTACCTTACAAGATAAAATAAATGAGATAGCTTTTTACTGGTAAGCAATCAATAGCCTATTAAAATAAAACTAGCATATAATTCTCTAATTTTTGTAAAGGGACAACATTTTATTTTGGTCCTGTAAGTTTTCCCAGTAGAGCTGGAATAATTGTAGAATAGATTTTGGAAATAGTATGTTCAGGAATAAAATAATGCAATATGCAGTAACTCAAGCTGATAAATAGGTTAATTGCAATAATGCTTGGCATGTAGATCTTTTTCTGCTAAGACTTTGAAATTTAGAAAAACCCATAATATTTATGTTTGTCATTTAAAGAATTTAAGGGGTTATTAATATTCAGAAACACGTACTAATTTCCTTTGAAGTGAGATAACTTACTGGCTGTAAAATAAATATTGGTCTTGGAACTGGACAAACTGAGTTTAAATATTGGCTCCTTCACTTACTTGTGATGTGACTTTAGATAAATAATTTAATCTTGATTTTTTTAAGTCTGAAAAATAGGTTTAATGATACCGGATGCTTTAGTAGTACAATGAGGTATTCCACAAAGATAGTGGAGAACAGGGAAATTAGGTTGCACGTTAACTACTATCTTAGGAGCTTTAACAAAATAATAAAATACTTGGGTTCCTAACCCCAGAATTCTGATATAATTAGACTTGAATGAGGTTGAGGCACAGTACTTTGGTAAAAATCCAGATGGACATGGTCCCTATCTCTCGTGAAGTGCATGTTACAGGAGAAGTTACCGACGTTATAGGTGAAGAATTAGATTGAATGAGTTTTAGAGCCAGGAAAGTCTGTGACATTTTGCTAGCTGTGTGGCCTTGGGCAGTAACTTAATTTTCCTGAGTCTCAGTTTCCCTATGTATAAACACTAAGGTTAATGCATTTATATCTCTTAGAATAGTGATTTAGGACTGCCACATAGTAGATGCACCCTAAATAGCATTATTCATTATAATTTTAAAAGTTTTACTGGTAATATTTTACCTCAAAAAGATACTATGACTGATGGTTTAGGTCTACAAATATGTAATTGCTCAGTTGTAGTATTTCACTTTAACGTGAATAAGAACTCCAAAAGGTTAAAGAAAATCACATTTCTATCTCATTAGTGTCGAAATGGGGGCAGTTACAGCCTCTTTTCCACGCCAAGTCACTACTACTAGTACTGTCAATACATTTCTTCATAAAATATATTAATCAGACAGGAAATATTAGGTATTGAGAGTTAATTTGTACTTTCATGTCTGTATTGATTTAAACAACATAATTTTGTGGTTTTGTTTTCAATTTCCATCTTGCATGTTTTAGAATTTCATCTTCTATCTTGGTATGTGGAACAATGTGTCAATAAACATCAGTGAGCATAAAGGAAAGATGACCCAACAAATGCTTGCGTCCAGTTCGATTTCAATTCAGGTTCTATTTCATTTCAACCTAATACATATAAACCTAAATTTCCCTTATAGACTCCTAACTCTTAATTAAAATCACTATCACGTTGCGTAGAGGAAAAGTCTGCTTTTCTATGTATTTCTCCTTTTACGTAGAGCTTCAGAACATTTAGATTATAGTTTTTGGCCTAATAATTTAACTTTACATAAGCAGAGGGTGATTTTCACAATATCAAAAGCTGGTATCTATCATTTTTGGCAGCCTCCAATTGCAAATGAAATTTCCCGGAATATTATGAAAGAAAGACGTTGGCCTGTAGAACACTCCTGATTTATAGTACAAGACCTTGGCTTTAAAATAATCTTGTGAGACAATTTGGCTTAATCCTTAATTTTTTTCTCTTGATTTCAGGATTTAATGTATCTAAAATAAACACTTTAATTTGAGCAATTAATTACAAATTAGGGACATGTCTAGTCTGTATGAGGGCATAATTAAGGGTATAATTCCTCAGTTCTTTTCTTTATTTTGGCTTTTGATTTTGGCCCACATTGGAACACATGTACAAATGCTAAAAGAAGTTCTACCATGAAAATACAAGATATCATTATAAAATATAAAATTATAAAATATATATATTATATATATAATATATATATATAAAATATATATTCTCAAAGTTGCACACAAAACTCAGAATTGTAACTCATAGTCAAGGGAGCTACAAAACAGATCCCTACCCCTTTTACAAAAGAAGTCAGATTCATGACAGTAAAAGCTGAGATTCACCAGGTAAGAGTTGTTCTATTGTTTTAACAAAAGTCTCCAAAACTCTATCATCCCAGAGTCCCACTTTTTATTTTCTTCTTAGATGAAAATTTTTCCTAAATTCCCTTTGGATTCCTCGTGGATGCTTCCTTGAATACTGGATATATCTTGTGATTCCACTATTCTGCCCAATCCCATCAAATCTAGAATGAACTCAGCACTCTCTACCATCTGGTGCTAACTCATTAATCCAGTCTAAGCTTTTCACCCGTGTGATTTTTCCACTTGAGCCAGGCTGAGCTATTCATAATGTCCAAAATGTATTTCATGCATTCATATCCTGTGCCTTCAAGTACACTGTGAAATAACAAGAAATATACACATTATTCTTTGTCCCAATTTCCTGGCACAGAGTTCCTAAAACTCTGGTAATTTCCTGAGCAATAGGGTACTAGAGAATCTTTTGTCCTGGTCTCTGTTTTGGTCTCTGTTTAAGTTTCTGAGATAGAGCTCCTAATACCATTGTACATAAAGGTGCATTTGGTATTTGACCCTGTTCCTGACACAAAGCCCCTAAATCTCTTGGAATTTCCAGAGTAATAGTAGCATCTTTTGTCCCAGTGAAGCAACTCTTGATGGGCTCCTGGATTGCCTCAGGAAGGGGGCTGGGTCAGGGAGAATCAACTATATGATTAGAGGATTTGAAATTTTAGTTCCACTCCTGACTTCCTGGTAGGGTAGAGCTGAAGGTTGAGTTGTTCAACCAAAGGCCAATGGTGTAATAAATCATGCCTATGTAACAAAGCTTTCATAAAACTCCAGAAAGGCTGGGTTCAGAGAACCACTAGGTTACTGACCATGTGCAGGTTTCTGGAGAGTGACCTTCCTGGAGAAGGCATGGAAGCTTTGCCTTCATTCTCCCATACCTCACCCTATACATCTCTTCCATCTTGCTGTTCATCTGTATCCTTTGAAATATTCTTCATAATAAGCCAGTAAATGTAAGTTAAATGTTGCCCTGAGTTCTGTGAGCCACTCTAGCCAATTAATTGAACCCGAGAAGGGGGTTCAACCCCTATTTATTGCTAGTCAATCAGAAGCACAGGCCACAGCCTGTGCTTACAACTGGCCTGTGAATGGGGGCAGTCTTATGGGACTGAGCCCTTAACCTGTGGTATCTGATACTATCTCTAGGTCGATAGTGTCAGAACTGAATTTCATTAGAGGACTACCAGTTGGTGTTACCGGAGATTTTGCATAATTGATTGGTGCTGGTAGGGAGAAATCCCACACATTTTGGTGATCGGAGGTCAAGTATTCAGCCTTGCATTGAGTGTGAGAGCAAAATCACCTTTCCTTTTCCTGTCTCAACATATGCTCTTCTCTTAGTTTTGAAAGACCTTCCTTCTTTTCTCTTTCTAAGAAGTCTCACACAAACATTAGATCTTCTATGCAGCCTTTTCTGACCATGAACCATTGTAACTTTACTTGTCCTTTTTAATTAGTCTTTACTATTTTGGTTCCCTTCAGTTAGATCAAACAGTACGTGAGAGCAGATCTAGTAATACTTTTTATTCTCAGTAAAACAGAAACACTTCCTTTTTTAAGCAAATATTTAATGAGCACTTATGAAGTACAATGTACTCCTCCAGACATTTGGAACATATCGTAGAACAGTCTGCCTGTTTACAAAGACAAACTTTTTTTATAGTTTTCTGAATCTTAGAAGCATGATAAGTTTAGCTAAGGTCTAATAGACAAGTAATTATGATGGAACCCAATGAAGAACTCAATTCATTATTGATGAGCCTTGCTGGTTTGGCTTGTTATCAGAAAGTTCTGGAAGGAAGGAGAAAAATAAAACTTAACAGTTATTCAACAATAGAACAACATTTACATAGCTATTTTCATTTTCTATCCAGGGTAAATCTTGAAAGATATGTAGTCCCTTACAGGGGATGTTTCAGTAAAGGGAAAAATAAATGTATCAGAGGATAATTGGCCTAAAAGAAAAGTCTTTGCCTCTATTAGAGTACTTTCTCATAAATAAATAAATAATATCTATGTCTTCTGAAGCCAGCTCTAGCCATCTGGAATATCTGGTAAGAGGAATGGGTTTTAATCCAAGTGATACTCTAAAATCATCCTTTTTATCAGTTGAACATTTATATCCTATTTTCCAACAACAGTTCTCCAATACCAACTGGAAGTCTTACAATTCAATTCTAACACTAACTACCCAGAATTAGAATGCATCCCCCAGGTTAAGGGCTCAGTCCCACAAGGTTGCCCTTACTTCAGGTGCAGCCACAAGTAGTGTCCTCAAGCTATGCATACTTCTGTCTGATTGATTATAAATTGATGGGTTCCCATAACTCTTCCTTAGGTTTGATAATTTACTAGAATGACTCACAGAATTCAGGAAAGTAGAAAAGCATGGTGCTTACAATTACCATTTTATTATAAAGAAAACAACTCGGGAACTGCCCAATGGAAGAAATAGACAGGACAAGGTAAGAGATGGGGAGGTGAGGAGCCTCCATACCCCTCTCTTGGCAGGTCACCTTCCCAGTACATTGATGTGTTCACCAACCTTGAAGTTACCCATATCCCTTTGTTTAAATGTGTCTGTTGAAATGTTATTTTGTAGGCATGATTGATTAAATCATTGGCCATTGGTGATTGAATTCAATCTCTAACCTCTTTCCTCCTCTGTCTCAGTCCGTTTATGTTGCTATAAAGGAATACCTGGAGCTGGGCAATTTATAAAGGAAAGAGGTTTATTTTTCTCATGGGTGTTTAGGCTGTACAAGAAACATGATACCAGCATCTGTTTCTTGTGAGGACCTCAGGTTGCTTCTACTCACAGCAGAAGGCAATTGAGATCCTGTGTGTGCAGAGATAACATGGTGAGATAGGAAGAAAGATATGGGGCAGGTGCCAGACTCTTTTTAACAACTAGCTTTCATGGGAATGAATAGCGTGAGACCCATTCATTCCAGGGAGAATGGCACCAAGCCTTTCATGAGGGATCCACCTCCATGACCCGGTACTTCCCATTAGGCCCCACCTCCAACACTGGAGATCAAATTTCAGCATGAGGTTCCTTGGGTCGAATATCCAAACTATTGAATCCTCCCCAGGTCAGGGGTGGATCTGAAAGTTCCAATCCTTTAACCAGGTTGTCGGTTTCTCTGGCAACCAGACCCCATCCCAAAGCTGTCTAGGGGGTTGCCAAGAGTCATTTCAATAGTATAAATGCAGGTATGGTCAGACAGGTTCATTATGAATAAAAAGAAACACTCCTGTCACTCAGAATATCCGAAGGTATTAGGAGCTCTTTGCCAGCAACCAAGGACAAAGACCAAATATACATATTTTTATTACACTACAATTGGAAATACCCAAGGAGCTTATAAACCAATGCCTAGGCCCCTCTGTCTAAGGTTCTGATTTAAGCGGTCTGAAGTAGAGCCCCATCATGGGCACTTTATAAAGGATCTTCAGTTGATTCTAAAGCACAGCTAGGGTTGACAGCAATTCTTTAAATAAGGGAATGGTGTGAGTCAGGTGAGGGGTGCTCAATATTTGAAAGCAAACTTACAACCTTTTTGAACTATAGTCCATGCACTATGCTAACTGCTGAGGAGACAACAGTGAGCAAGCCAGGCATGTTCCTTTCCATATGCAGCTTATAGTCCAGTAGGAAAGATGGAAATTACATATATATGTCAGGCATAATGCAGCTGAGAATATAGCAATGAACCCTTTTTTGGAAATTGCTGTTCAATGAGAGGACCATGAAACAGTGGCATCAGTATTACCTAGGAGTTGCTAAAAATACAGAATAAGAGGCCCCACCCTAGACCCTCTAAATTGAATAGCATTTTACCAACATCCTCAGGAGAATCTTGTGCATAATCAAGTTTGAGAAGTGCAGCTCTTGGCAACTCCCCAGAAAAACTGCTTATGAATTCCTCAGTGAGATCCCAGAGGCAGCTCTTCTTCTTGTCCTTCAGGGAAATAATTGTACAAATATTCCCATAATCCCATAAACTACCCTAGAAACTTCTCAATAAAATGATTTTTTTTGGCTTAAACTAGTAAGATTCACATTCTATTGCCTCCAAGAAAGTTACCATATCTAATAAAGTTTCTATTTTCAAAATGCTAGAAAAAAGACCAAAACCCAAATTATATCTCATGTTTTCAATTCAGCATTTGATATTTCCAGCATTTTATAAATAGTCTGACATATTGTTTCTTCTCTTCATAATTTAACACACATGTAGTTTCAAGCCAATTAGTTTTGAACGATGTCAAGAATTTGGTGTTTTGGTTGGCTTAATGATTTCTGTCCTTTTCTCAATTGTATATATTTAGTTTGTGAGAACTGTGTTCATTATCTATTGTTGCATAATAAAATGTCATAAGTATAACAGTTTAAGACAACAATAAGCACTTACCATCTCACAGTTTTAGTGGGCTAAGAATTAGGAGTGGCTCAACTGGGTTATTTTTACTCAGCATATTTTATGATGCCATCATCAAGATGGTGGCTAGAAGCTGCCATCATTTGAAGGCTTGCCCGGGGATGGAAGGTCTAAATCCAATAAGGCTCACACCAGTGTCTGACATGTTGATGCTGGCTGTTGGCAGAAATCCTTAGTTACTCACCACATGGACTTCTTCATGGGTATACTTGAATTTCCCCGTGACATGAGAATTGACTTCCCTTAGAGAAACTGCTTTCTGTGTTAGTCCATTTGCACTGCTATAAAGGAATACTGAAGGCTGGTAATCTTATTTTTAACACGAGGTTTATTTGGCCTACAGTTCTGCAGGCTTTATACAAAGCATAGTGTCACATCTGCTTCTGGTGAGGCCTTAGGAAACTTACAGTCATGGTGGAACATGAAGGGGAGCCAGTATATCACATGGTGAGAGTGGGGGAGAGAGGGAGGAGGTGCTGGGCTCTTTTAGCCAACTAGATCTCACATTAACTCAGAGTGAGAAATCATTCATTACTGCAAGGACAGCACCAAGCCATTCATGAAGGATCCAGCCCCATGACCAAAAACACCTCCCAACTAGGGCCACCTCCACCATTGGAGATCACATTTCAACATGAGATTTGAAGGGCACGAAGCATCCAAAACGTGCAACATTGAGAGCAAGGCAGAAACCATATCTATCATGAGCCAGCCTCAGAAGCCATATTTCACCATTTCTGCAATATCCTATTGGTTACAGGCCAATCTTATTCAATGAGAGGGGAGGAGACTCATAGCAGTGTGAATGAGGGAAGAATCTTTGGAGATAACCTTGGAGACTGGCTAACACAAGGTCCATATTTCATATTATTTCACTTTTCTGCTTCTAACTATTTAAAGAAAAATAGGACCAAAGGTAATAATGTATCAAGCATTTTCTATGTAGACAAAGATGGTGACTTAACTGTATGATGGATATTTTAATGTATATAATAATAATAATGCTAAAAATATAATATCTAACATTTATGTAACCCTTAGTAAAATGTCATGGACTGTTCTAATCACTTTTTATATATTAATGCATTTAATCCTTACAACACAATTTTTACGAAGTTAACTATCTCCTTCTACCACTTCTCACTGCCCCACTGCTACTATCCTAGTATAGTGGCATAATCACAACTTACCTGGATCACTACAAAAGCCTCCAGCCAGGCTATACCCACAATCCTTTGTGGTAGGTACTATTTTTCTCTGCATTTTATATTCCATGGAGACAGATCAGCAAAGTCCAAAGGTAGGCATTCATATAGCTGTTCTGAGGAACAACCAAAATGGCAGTAGGATTAGAGCAGAGTAAGTAAGGAGAGAGAACTAGGAAATGGGCTTATAGAGGCAACACATGGAGGAGTGAGCACAGACCATGGAAGGTCCTGGGGGTTATAGTAATCATTTACTGGAGTGGTCTGTTGTGCTGAGAACAGCTTGAAAGAATAGAAGGCAGATGTGGAGGCCTAGTTGGGGGCTATTGTAGCAGTCCGGGTATGATGTGGTTATGCCTGGTCCAGGATAGTAGCAGTGGAATGGTGAGAAATGGTGGACAGAGTGGAGCATTCATTTATTCATAGCTAACTTGTTAAAAAACCCATTTCCCATTTAGAAAAAAAAAAAAAAAAAAAAAATTGCAGCTTGCTGCCAGTGCTCATTTCTTGGGACAAATGGGAAATGGGTTAGAAATCATGATAGTGATGCTGAAGGGGTAAGTGATTAAAGGAAACAGCTATGATGGAGTAGAATGATGGTATCCTGACAGCAGAACCAGTGTTCCTCTAAGGCTGCTGTTTGATAGTTTGCCAAGTACACAAGTCCTGCTACCTACCAAAAGAAGCTGATTTAAAACAAAAGAGATTTTGATGACCATCTGAGTTATTGGAAAGCAGTTCAGAAATATAGATTTTTTTAAAAAATAAAGGATACTAGGAAGGTTTAGAAGAGTGTGCTTTAAAAATATTGTGACTGATGATCAAAGGAAAGCTTGGCAAATTCTCCTGGTAGTCAAACAAAAAGGCACACACACACAAACCAGAACAAATAAAAGATTTGTTAAATAAAGTAAACTTATTCCTAGAATTTTCAACTAGCTATTCATAGACACATATTCAAATGTCAAGTCAAAATTAAAATGGATATCAATATTTTTTCTCTTGAACACAAACATGAGGGCCAATCGAATGTATGTCAATAGCATACAATATCAGGGTAATGAGAAATTCAGTGCATTACTCTACCATCCCCAGCATGGTCAGAACAAACTGCCTTATGAATGGAGGAAACTAGATTCTTCTAAAATGATGGTTTATTCTACAAACATTTGAGTACCTACCAAATGCTAATGAACTATTGCAGAAACATTTTCAGCACTTTTTCAACATATGAAATCAATAAGTCTCAAATGGGACCTGGAAAGAATGATGGAGATAATTTAATCCATCCTTCTTGACCCATCACCCATTTGACAGCTAGAAATAAATGGAGGCACATGGTAGTGAAGCAATTTGCTTAATGTCACATAGTTTGTTAGCTTTAATGTTGGGATTGAAAAGCAGAGAACTCTTTCACTATGTCTTTATCTCATTCTAATAGAACCTCAATCATTTTCAAAAATTAACTTGTAGTGTCTTTCTTTTTTTTTACACTAAACAAATGAACATGCATGTCTTTCACGTTTGAATTTACATTGGCATCTATCCACAGTTATGTGAGGACAGGTATGAGAATATCATTTCCATCTTCTACTATGGAAATGGAAACCCAGAGCCAAACTATCCTTGCAATGCAAGGGAGAAGTTCACAGGGCCACATACAGACAAGTTTGCTTCATTCACATCCACATCCCTGTGCCACAGAGTGCCTGTTACATACAAGACACTCAATACATTTTTATTAAATGAACGAGCAGATTTATGCTCCCTTAACATCAGTTCAACCCAGAAACCCAGCAAAGGGTAAATCACAAGCATTAAAGTGAAACTGGAGCTTACCTCCTGGATACCACCATGTTTGCTTTTGCCAGAGTAGACATGGAGACTTTAAAAAATATTATATGTACATTTAATAAAATGTAATTTTATTTTTAATACAATTTTTGTATTTTAATACAATTTTAATGTAATTTTAAATTTAATAATTTTTAAAAATCCCAGTGGAGGCTCTTAAAGACCGAAGAGAATGTAAAGACAGACATTCCACCTTAGCTTAGGCCAAGGTGCAGGTAAAGAAGAAATAAAGAATGTGTAGAAAATTCCCATCCAGACATAACAGGAGATGAAAGTGATGTCCGTGCTAATGAGACTAAGAAATAAAATCTTGTAAAAAATCAAGCATAAGTTGCTATTTCTTCTAACACTGCCTACAATGTACCTTTTTTCCATAGTAAGTAGGCTAAACATATCTTTTTAAGCCAGTGTCTTGTATTTTGAAATTCTGGTTCTTATGAAATTTTACCTCTCAATAATACTCCTAGTCCTTAAGTTAATTATCACACTCTGAACCATCGATTTCAAGGGGAAAAGGATGTGTTATAAATGTGTTCCCCTAATGAAGTAGCAAAATGTGTAGACTGTTTATTTTCTATCATCAGTGCACAACAGCAATTTCTCTTTTACTAAAACATTTGTTTTTCAAAATAAAATGTGGCCACTAGTAGGTTACGAATCTTTATAACCTGTTCGCTATGCAAGAGCGTTCACCTGAAGGTTTGATACAAAGGGATTTAATTAACCCCATAGCTGCTCAGCTGTCTTTAAGTATATTGCCAGAATGCAGCTGCCCAGTAGAGTGGTTAGGAACATCTACTGCCTTCTTTCCAGTCATGGACAGGTAACAATTTACTGCCAAAAAAGTGATCATAATAGAGTCCTTTTGAAAGATGAAAATGTTAAAAGTCAGTCATATTTTACGAGCTGTACAACCTCAGCTCATTCTTAGTCAGAAGAAAAACAGCTGGAATCATGGAGAAAATGTTACTAACTTCTTGAGTCTCTTACTTGAACACACAAAAATGGGTGCACAAATACATGCACAAATGTGTACTCACAGAGCTCAACTGCTTACTCTCTGTTTTCTTCCTTTTTGCCTGGATTCTTCACCATCATGAGGCAAGTGAGGCACTTGCTTTGGGTGTGATATTTAAGCAGAGACCAAAAAACTCCTCAATCACAACAAGGGCCAATAATATTGAGGTACTGGGCTACACGGGAGTCTAAGATGAAAAGAAAAACAGTAATACAGATCCTATTTGTATTAAATATATTGTTGTTTTGGTCATACATTTTGGCATTATTTTGATTTGTAAAATATTGTATTGAAGTATTATTTTGGTTACTGAGTTTTTGTTGTCCCTCAAATTTTGCCCCTAAGGCAAGTGTCCTGCTACTCTCACCCACATCCTCATAGTGTTGGCCCAGCCCAGATGATTCTACTTCTATCAAAGGGGAATGAAAGACATATTCAAGGCTTTAAGGGCTCCGAGCATTCTATGACTTCAGTTCCTAAATGACCGTGAGGAATGTTCCACTTCTGTACAACTCCTCCAAAAATATAGCCCTACAGGATTTTGAAAGGGCAATGGATGTTATGAGCAAAATGAACAAGCTTTGAAACGTATAAGTGATATAGTTTGGATCCGTGTCCCCACCGAAATCTCATGTCAAATCACAATCCCCAATGCTGGAGGTGGGGCCTAGTGGGAGTTGATTGGATCATGGGTGCGGTTTTCTCATAAATGATTTACCATGGTTTTCTTGGTGCTGTTCTCATGATAGTGAGTGAGTTCTCATGAGATCTGGTTGTTTAAAAGTGTGTAGTGGCCGGGCGCTTTGGCTCACGCCTGTAATTCCAGCACTTTGGGAGGCTGAGCTTGCAGCAGGGGTGGATCACGAGGTCATGAGTTGAAGACCAGCCTGGCCAACATGGTGAAACTCCATCTCTACTAAAAATACAAAAAATTAGCCAAGTGTTGTGGCAGGTGCCTGTAATCCCAGCTACTCGGGAGGCTGACAGAGGTTGCAGAGAGCCAAGATCATGCCATGGCATTCCAGCGTGGGTGACAGAGGGAAACTCTATCTCAAAAAAAAAAAAAAAAAAAAAGTCTGTAGTACCTTCCCCCTTGATATTGCTGCTCTGGCCATGTGACTGTGCCTGCTCCCATTTCTGTCTTCTGCCACGATTATAAGTTTCTGGAGATCTCCCCAGAAGCTGAGCAGATGCCAGCATCATGCCTCCTGTACAACCTGCAGAATAGTGAGCCAATTAATCCTCTTTTCTTTATAAATGATCCAGTCTCTGGTATTTGAGAGCAATGCAAGAACAGACTAATACAATCACTATGGAAATCTAAGGCTTAATAAAGACTCCGAGGATTAGAAAATACATCCATGTTCTAAATTTGAACCTTCTTGACAACATCCACCCGTGAATACATGCAAACAATTGCAGTGATGAAGAACATGCTATTTCTCAACACAGTCAATTCTAACTGAGATCTCTTTCAATGTTCTTGCTTACAGGGAATCAGATGTGAGTCTTTCTTCTTGACGTTTCACATACTGGCTCACTTTGAATCTCTTGAGCTCTTATTTAATAATAGCTCCCTCTTCTAGGGTTGGTGCAAAAGTAATTGGTGTTTTTGCCATTAAAAGTAATTGCAAAAACAACAATTACTTTGCACCATAAAATTTGAAGGCAGATAAAAACTGGCATTTTCTTGAAGCTAGTTATTTTCCTTTTGGACATTTATCCTAAGGAGATAATCATTAATTTACTATTAAATGTTGCTTTAGAATTTGAATTACGTTGAAATAAGAATGAAGATTCTGGTAGCCATAGCCATCATAATTCAGTGCTCAAGTTGCTTTCTCAGGGTTGAAATGTGGTAATCTTAACCTCGCTGGTCATTAGAATCCTCTGACGGAGTTTATTTATTTATTATTTCTTTTTTGAGGCAGAGTCTTGCTCTGTGGCCCAGGTTAGAGTGCAGTAGAAGGATCTTAGCTCACTGCAACCTCCACCTCCCAGGCTCAAGCAATTCTCCTGCCTCAGCCTCCCGAGTAGCTGGGACTATAGGCATGTGCCACCAAGCCTGGTTAATTTTTTTTTTTTTTTTTTGTATTTTTAGTAGAGATGGGGTTTCACCATATTGGCCAGTCTGGTCTCGAACTCCTGACCTCAGGTGATCCACCTGCCTTGGCCTCCCCAAGTGCTGGGATTACAGGTGTAAGCCACCGCACCCAACCTGATAGAGTTTAAATTATATATATATTTATGTTTGGAATCTATACTTCAGGTCTTCTTACATCTGGGGTGGGACCCAGCATTCGTGCTCTTTAAACCTCCTCAAGAGACCAGAATGTTCAGGTGGGTTGAAAACCGCTTCTTTCCTGCTAGTCAGCTGAACAGGAAAATCCACTAGTCTCTCACTTCCTCCAGGTCAGGCAAAAAACCCTACAAGTTAAAATACCTTATTTACTTTCATAAAGTAAGCTCCTTTTCTGTATTTAAGCTTCTGAAAGTACAGTAATAATTTTATTGTGGAAAAGAGATTATGTGGGGATTGACTACTTTTCTTGGATTGCCCATGGGGTAGAAAAATTAGGGCAGTATAGTGGTACCCTGAAGCAGTACGTGACAGATGTTTCAGAAATCAGAGAAATCTCCGTGAATTTTCTGGAATTTAACTCAGGGAAAATACTTATTTGTCTTGTAAATCACCATAATTAAAGATAATGATAATAATACTTTACATCAAAAATGTGGTGCCTGTGTTGTTATCTCTTCGGGGCCTTCTGAAAACCACATGATGAAGGAAAGAAATGTATCCATGTGCCTGCTTACTTCCGTGACTTGTTCATGCGAAATATAGAAGACAGACATTCTAATGCTAACATTGTTAATTTACCTTAGTAAGATCTACCATAACCATAACATCAGTCTTTATTAAATTTGCTACAAAGTATTTATCAGTTTTAAAAAATGTTCATTAAAAACAGGATAATTAAGAAAAAACTATAGATTAACCAATATTACATAATCTAATATTTTTATTGAGACTTCAGTTTGATTGAAAGATACAAAATCTTTATAATTATTATTTTAGGATGAACATTCATTGGCTTAATAAAATTTTACTATACCCTATTAACAGTTGATTTTAGACACTAAAGCCAAGTTCTACAACAAGGGAGAAAAGCGTGTGTGGTCTTACTGGCTGTTTATTTGGGCAGAATCAGAAGCACTTTTAAATCTGGCTGGATTCCCTATTTTTAAACTATTTTCCACTTATAAGCACATAATAGCCACAAGGAAATACCTTCAGGTTTTCTACGATACTCGGAATTGGTTCTTTCAGGAGAGAATAATTTGGATTTAAAATGTATGCCTTTAATTAAGAATAACTTTAACTCTAGGATCCATTATACTTTTAAGCAAGGATTGTGTGCCAAACATTGTGCTAGGAACTCTAGATTCAGAAATTAATAAGACCTAGTACTTATTTCTGTGTGTCTTTTACTAAGTTGAAAAGAGCTGACAGTGCTAAAACAGGGCTAATGTATTGCAGATCCAGGGTGGCTCCTGCCTATAACTTGGATTCTTGCACCATGAACCACAGCTCCTCTTATCATATGTGATGAGATTGAATTGGTCCATGATGTCCAAAACAGATAATCAGAATTCTTGAGCATTGATCACTTTAAAGAATTGAAAGCTATCTATATTAACCTATCTTGTGGTGGTGGTTTTGTTTTGAGCTCATAAAAGTGAATAACCATTAAAGAGAAATCTAGATTTTAGAACAAAGAGTATTACTGTCATGGTTTCTAAGTATGTTGATTTAATTAACCCCATGTGACACTTGCCAAATATCTTCAAGAATTACATGCACAGAGATTATGTATATATTTATATATTCAGAACTGATTTTTTGGAAACAAAAAACAAAAAAACTTCTCTCTGAATTTGCTAGATTCTGTTAAGCAAATTAAGGCTAATTTGAGTTCTTTGAATTATAATCAAATTTCATTGTTAATGCAGGTTATCCTTGACCATTTCCCTTGAGGTAGAAAAATATGCATTGTCTATTGAATCTATAAAATTATCAGTTAAGGGAGCAAAAAGGAGACATAAATGTGAGAAGTTTTCACAGAAACTTTCCATGCTACAGTTATCCTGCACGTCATGTTGGAGTCATTTTGACAGAAACAGCTTTCACAGAATGCCCACCAGACATGTTTCCACAGGCTGTTTTGCCATCTGTAGTATTAAAGAATATCCACTATGGGTGCCTTAGGGCTAATAGTTTAGAATTGATTACAAAGTTTTCATGATGCAATGAAGTGGAATTATTGACTTTAATGCCCACCCTCACCCCCGCCACCAAAAAATCCAACCAGTGGCCTTATTAAACCAGAAACAAATAATAAACAATGTTTTAGACACTTTTTTATCTGGAGTGAAGACACACACACACACACACACACACTTGCTTGTGATATATCTCTGCTGAAATAATTGTTTTTGACCAAATGTTGGTCATAGAAAATTTATGCATAATATATTCTACTCTAGATACCACTTTCTCCTAGATTTATTTATGTAAAATGCACATCTCAAAATCCACAAGCACACAGCTAATAAAAAGAAATAATGAAACCTTGCTTTCCTTAAGTATGTCATGCAGATGCAGCTGAAATTACATGGAAAGCAGTAAACATGTTCTGTAAACCTATACTATGAGATATGTGGACTTCTCCCATTTTAGGAAACAGAAAGATCATATAGATATTTTAAGTCATTTCCTTAAAGTTGTAACACCTCTTGCTTAGATATTCTGATCAGGTTATTTAAGCAAGTTTTATTTTATAAATTAAGTTTTCCTTTTAGAAAATATCCTTTAAAAAGTTGGAATATCAGTGTGATTGTATAGCTAGCTAGTGCTGGAAATCATAGGTTTAGATACTCAAGCACAAAGAAATCTTTTAAGTCGACTCCAAAGCAATTATTCCAGTTCTTTACTGTTTCATTATGCAGCATCTTTGGAGTCCTCATAAAACACAATTGTGAAAATGTCATCTCAGGCTCAAAGGACAAATTATTTTCCAATATGTTTTCAAGAAAAAATAGTATAACTATTACACAAGTTAGATGTTTAATTGCTATCCTCTATTAATCATGAAAGCTTGATTTGGTACTAATCCCAGAGGTCATTCAGTCATAGAGTCCCCCTCTCACTACAGGAAGCCTTGATATATACCATGTAAGTTTGATCACAGCATATACATGCAACCTACTCTGTGTTCAATTGAACTAAATGTCTTTGACAGAAGATTGATGACTCATTTGAGTAAAATTTTGGCAAATTCATCTACATGTTGGAAATGTCTTCTTTTTTAGGTGGACGTTTGCTGTTTCTCTGACCTTCTGATGTCCATTACCCTTTTCTAATACAGAATGATTTTTCCCTTCTGTTGTTGTCTGCAGTCTTGGTGCAATGGTGTGCCAAGGCTCTTCACTCCCATGTCAGAGGTTACAGTAGGTCTTGTTTAACATGTGCTTCCTCTCCCTGCTCAAGAGACAGGCATGTGCCATGACCATACAGCTCTGTCTCCCAGGACATTAAATCTTGTGAGGAGTAAAACAAAAATAAAATAATAAAATATACCATTTTGGAGGGGTTTAGAGTCACACTGGTGCTGGTGTGCTAATCAGATTGGTGTGTGCACACTAGATTTTTCCTGCAGTCTCTACTGCTGGACCCCAGGTTCCCTAGAATCCAGTCCTTTGCTAAATCAAAGTCACCAGCCTTCACTTCAAATTTTGTGGCTCTTGATACCTTTCCAATCTATGCTGTTTTCTTAAGTCAACCAGCGTCTGTCTATACTGCCTGCAAACAAATAACTCTTTCAGTAAAGTTCCCATTAGTTTACTCTTTTGTTCCTAAGTTCCCTTTCCAGAATTTCTTCACATTCACAGACCCAGCTTTGCAATATAAAATTCTACCTACAATTTAACTCTCTTCTTTTGGCCAAAGAAATGAACTTCCTACAACTGTTACTAAAATTATTTGAATTCTAGATCTTAGACAATTTTGATCACGTTTTTTCTTTGTGGAGTAGACCCATATGGAACGGGTACTTAAAGAAAACACCAAAGTCACCAAGTCCCCAATCCTTTTTTTTTTTTTTTTTTTTTTTGGAAGAGGAGGATCTTATTTCAGTTCCATTACTTTCATTACCATGTGACAATATTTGGTTAATTTTGAAACTGGATTCCAGACTAAATTTTACTGTTTCATTTTGTCTAATGAATTATAGCATAGCCATTAATTTGGTGCCTGCCTGTTATAATTTAAATAAAATACGATATTGTTCCTTCTGAATTTTCATTAAATTCATTGCTAAAAATGGTGAGTAGACCAGATCCCCGTACCAGACTATAAACAACCTGCTTGTGGTTGACAGTGATTTAATAATCAACAGCTTTTGATGAGAGTTTTTTAAAAACTCCAAATTGCTTAACATGTTTAATCACTTAAACATATCTAAGTATCTATATATAAATCTGCTACATTTTAGTTCAGTCCTTATTTTTCTGTAATTTCTCAATATGATTGCAAAATGTCTCTATCAAACTGATAAGTAGGTAGCATCATAATTAATGGGGGGGAGTGTGGCATAGTATCTTAATGGCAGATACAACACACACATATAACTGAATCAAATTTCAGAGTAAGTTTTTTTTGAGACAGGATCTCACTGCGTCATCCAGGTTGCAGTGGCAATCTTGGCCCACTGCAGCCTTGACTTCCCAGACTCAAGGGATCCTCCTACCTCAGCCTCCCTAGTAGCTGGGACTACACGGTCCGTGCCACCATGCCTAGCTAATTTTTGTATTTTTTTGTGGAGACAGGTTTTTGCAATGTTGCCCCAGCTGGTCTTGAACTCCTGGACTCAAGTGATCCACCCGCATCGGCCTCCCAAAGTGCTGAGAATGCAGGCATGAGCCACCATGCCTGATGCAGAAAATATTTATTCTGGTTATATATAATGCATCTTTATTAGTTTCTATTCTGTTACATTCTACAGTGTTCCCTTTTTTTAACTAATCATGTAAAGTTGGTAGATGGTATCCATGTATTAGTTGTGATATTGTGCTATAGTTATGCAACATGTTATCCTAGGGGAAACTTGGTGGAGGGTGTGAGAAATCTTTGTATTATTTTTAACAACTGCATTTGAATCTACAGTTATCTAAAAATTTTTTAAAAAATCGTAAGCTACAAATTTGTGATTCACTAATGCTTCGTCAACAGAAATGTATAAGATGCTGTGATTGAAATATTAACAAAATTGTAATGAGTAAAACAAGAGTGACTGATGTCATTATCGTTTTTCAATATTATTGTAAAAGTTCTAGCCACTACAATATGATAAGAAAAGGGAAATATTATTGGAAAAAAATAAAACTGGAATAATTTTCAGGTTATCTATTTGAAAACCCATGAAGGAATTATTTACAGCTTTAGCAGTGCTTTTTACTAACAGTATTTAGTAACAGGAAAAATATTAAAATATAATATTAAAGTATTAATAGTTACTTCTCAGCAAAGGCATATAGTTGATTTTCCTGCTATTTTTTGCACAGGAACAACTTACATGATCTGAAGTGGCTGACTCAAACTCTGTTCAATAAAAGTGCTTCAATTAGTGAGCCAAGGCTTCCATAACAAAGTATCACAGATTGGGTGTTTTAAATAACAGAAATGTATTTTCTCACAATTCAAGAGGCTGGAAGTGATCAAGGTGTCAGCAGGGTTGATGTCATTTTGAGGCCCCTGCCCTTGGTTTATAGATGACCACCTTCTCTCTGTGTCTTCACATGGTCTTCCCTCCATGCCTGTCTATGTCCTCTTCTTATAAGGATACCACCCACTGGATCAGGACTCACTCTAGCAATCTCATTTAACCTTTACTACCTCTTACAAAACCCTATGTCTAAATACATTTACATTTTAAGGTACCGGGAGTTAGGGATTCAGTGTATAAATTTTAGGAGACATCATTCAGTTCATAATAGTGCTCTAGACAGATCAAATGCTGCTAAGTACACCCAAGCCATTCTGTTCCAGTGGAAATAGATTGTCATGGTCAATAATGATAGAAGGTAGATTATTAGACACTGCTTAATGTAAAAGCACCAAAACTCTTGTGGCCTATCAAGGTGGAAGATATGCTGTCTAGGGTCATTGTACAGATGCTGCACTGGGCTATCCATCAGAGTACAAGAATCTCATGGGACGAACTGGTGGGATGGAAGGTTGGTCCACAGACTTCTGTGTGTCCTCCAGGAAAAGACCCAACAGTGTGTATCATCTGTGTATGTATCTCTTTGTGGTCTTGAGAAACCTCTTAGCTGGACAAGTTCAGTACATTCTCCTTTCATGATGAGAAAAACAATGAACACAACAAAGAGTTATGGCTGTTAAGGGCAAGTCACTGTCACACAAAAACTATTGTGTTGTATTGTGTTTGCCATTAAAAGTAATGGCAAAAACCGCAATTATCTTTGCACCAACCTAGCATTACTATGTTAATAAGATAAAGACATATACTTAGATGACAGAGAGTTCCACTAATAACCTAACAATTAAGTTTCCATATACGAATGGTTAGCCTGACTATAAAGCTTTTCTGTCCACAAGGATTCCTTCATGAATGTTCTGAAAGCAGCTGTTGTATAGACCACTTGAGTATTTTGACTCTTAAGACAACAGAGGGAATTTACATAAAGATTTGTCAAAAGGAGGTAAGAGCTTTCTTCTAAAATTATGTTAAGTGAAGAAGAAGATGAAATGCTTTTGTCAGTTTGTAGCATGTGAATACTAGCCAAAATATAAGAGAAATACCTTATTTTCTGCAATAGAAAACTGAGGAATATAAGGGAATCTCATTTGGAGGATGATGTAATATTGTCTAAATAAAATAACCCCTGCTGTCTGAAGCCATGGACAGAAACGAAAAAGACTTCCAGGCTCTCAATAGGCTTGAAATTGAGGAGAAAGTTGGTTCACACATTTGAATGTATGAAAACAAACAAAACACCCACCTCACTCTGCAAAGACACAGTTCTCCTTAAGTGTTGTCAAATTTCTTCTAAATTAAATGTCTAGGCAGTTACATAGAAATAAAGGCTATTGAGCCTCAAAAAACAAAGGAAAAATATTTCAGTGTTTCCCAATATTATTTTTATCTCTTCCTTTTCAGTAAAACTCAGCTAATGTATATTTTATACACACACAGTCATGTGGAAATACATCCTGAGAATCATATCATGAAGCTATTTTATCATTGTGTGAACATCAGAGTGTACTTACACAAATAGATGGTGTAGTCTACTACACACCTGGGCGATATGGTATAGCCTATTTTTTCCTAGGCTACAAACCTCTACAGCATGTTACTGTACTAGATGCTACAGGCAATTGTAACACAAAGGAGAGTATTTGTGTATGTAAACATAGAAAATGTACAGTAAAAATATGATATATGCATCATGTGGTGCATGACTGCATAGTTAAATACTATACAAATATTAGTGTCAATATATTATACACATTACAATGTATTATAAGGTATACAAAAATAGAAATTAAAAATGTTAAAAGAATATGATCAAGTAACTACAAGTAGAAATGTTAATACTAAATTCCTCAAACTCTGTGATCAGCTAGGAATTCCCCTGGGATGTATACAACCCACTTTAGGGAACTCTGATCCATATTGTAGGTTTAGTGCTTAAGGACATTTTCTTTTTTTTTTTTTCTTTGAGACAGAGTCTGGCTCTGTTACCCAGGCTGGAGTGCAATGGCGTGATCTCGGCTCACTGCAGCCTCTGCCTCCCGAGTTCAAGTGATTTTCCTGCCTCAGTCTCCTGAGTAGCTGGGATTATAGGCGAGTGCCACCACGCCCAGCTAATTTTTGTATTTTTAGTAGAGTTGGGGTTTCACCATGTTACCCAGGCTGGTCTTGAACTCCTGACCTAGCGATCTGCCCACCTCGGCCTCCCAAAGTGCTGGGATTACAGGCGTGAGCCACCGCACCCAGCCTTAAGGACATTTTCTTCCCTCCTATGGCGATCTACATAGAAGTACCAAGAAAGGACTTATAAGTGGTAGCTGTGGTTCCTTTTATCTCTGTTCATTTTTTCATCAAAGCAGTATTCCATAGTATCATTAAAAAATAACATACTATATGATCTTACTGTCATATTAGGCCTCTCTCAATAACATTTATTGTCAACTTAAATGGGCAGACAAATTGTAAAGGAAGTATCATCAGAGGATATTTTCTCAACTCTCTCCTAACAATTCTTAAAGGGGAGTGATTTACACAGTTCTCATTATAAAACGCATTGACTTTTCCTATGTTAAGGTACATAAGAAATTCCAAATCATATAAATATGCCACAAAAGAAATTCCAAATCATATAAATATGCCTATTCGTCCTGATTAATTAATATCTTTAAATGAGGGAAAATAGACAGATGGTCACCTTTAAGCCTATGAACACACTGGGTTCCTCTTTTGATTATTTTATTTTATCTCTGGCATGCACAGCTTTATATTTTTTTCCCATTGTAGTTTTTTTTTTTTTTTTTTTTTTTTTTTTGGTTGTTTTCAAACGTGAAACACTGATAGTAATATGACCACATTTATTTTTCGGAAGGACTATCTGTATTGTCCCAGCTGGTGAGTCACCTCTGGATGAGGCACTGCAATTCTGATAAATTAATCTCCAATCGCAGCATGTTTTCCCTTCAAAGAGGAAAGGGCACCCGTTGGCATGTGCAAAGACCTTCCTTAAACCCAGCCTTTCCCAGGACTGGAGAACATTTCCAATCCGAGCCACCACCTGAGGAATGCATCACCCTTCACACACTCATGTAAAAGGATATTTTAAAATTCCAGCTCATGAAACAGTTCAGGGAAACCAGAATGGAAAAGACAGTGACGTATTTGGCATAAGAAACAAGGTGGCCACCAATGTATCACTTAGGCACTCGCTTTGGGTATTGGCAATCCTATAAAACGCAGTTTCTACCTCACATTGCTATGCCTAATTCAATTTGTTAAGTCATGGTGGAAGACTATTTCAAGTGAAATAAAAGCAATTCTTGGCAATAACATTTCACCGCAGTATACTTACATAATCTAGCATTTATTTCAAACTCAATTTACTAAGGCAACAAAAATACAAAAATTAATGCTATACTTAAACTTTACAGTCACCACTAAATAAGTGCCTTTGACAAATATATGTCATACTTGTCTTTTTACCATCAACACTGACAGTTTGTAAAGTAATGGAGGTAATTATAACAGTGAGTAACACCTTTATGCTCATACTGACATCAGTGACAGTATAAAAGAAACAAGTTTTGTTTGTGAGTTTTCCTTCCCAATATCTTACTCATATTTTCCATGAAGTTGATAAAAGTCTAGTGTATCAAATAGGCACATTTGTCTACAAAGAACAGAGACACACTCAATTTAATGCAAGTAGCAGAGATTGTTGTAAGGCTACGAGCAGCTTTAACATAGGAGAGGCCAGACAACTTGGCTTTGGAAAGTCAGAAAGGGCACGACATTTACCAGATCAGTCCATAGAATTTTTCATTTTGGGAATTTACCATTAGGTTGACTCAACTATTATACTTGTCTGCTCCACACTGTCAATTTCTAGCTACCAAATTCAGTTTGTCCTTATTCTCAATTTATACTCAACACAGAGGAAATCTGATAGACTCAACTCATATTTTGCAGTCTGCTGGCAACTACCCACTGACCAATGGGCCATTAAGCAAACGGACCTGCACAAAGCAGAGGCCTTTAGGTAAAGCGTTAGATGGAAGGCAAAGTTGGGATTTACTGGAGCAGAGATTGTGCATGTATTTTATCTACTTTTCTGAATCAGATCCAACCAAGGATTCAGTTTCACTTGTATCCAAAAAGCTTGGGTTCTAACTTCATTAGGAAAGAACATGCTAATTTGACCCACTCTTACCCTTTTTCTAGTGACCCAATTAATCCATTTCCAACACTAAACTGTACCTACTAAACTGTACCTAGGCATGTATCCTTCTTGTTACTATCTTGAACATACCTGATGCGCATCATTAATGGCACATGCTGTAGTTGTTGTCTTCTACCCTAAATACCCTCCTGAAGAAACTGATTTTGGCTTAACCACTTTCACTTGGTCACTGAAATGTAAATGTGCAAAGCTCATCAACCCAGAGAAATGGTTCGGGGGCATTGAGGATGCAGGCGTTGTTTTGTGTCCTAGAGAACATTTGGCAACGTCTAAAGACATTTTTGGCTGTCACAACTAAGTGAGTTTTACTGGTATCTAGTGAGTAGAGACCAGGATGCTGCCAAACATCCTACAGTGCACAGGACAGCTTCCACAACAAAGAGTTATCTGGCCCAAAATGTCAATAGCATCAAAGTTAAAACAAAAACAAAAACAAAACAAAACAAACAAACAAAAAAACCAAACGTAGCTTAGAGGCATTCTGAAACTCACATGCCAGAAGGACACAGATGCAGGCTAATTTTGAACAGAGCAGTCTTCCAGTTAGAGCAAATCTTAGTAACTGAAGGAGACCCCTTTTGTAAACATCCAATCTGGAAGAATTGGCTGTCCAAGCAACTGTCACCCTGTATTGCATTCCTTGCCAGTATGTGCATATTCTGACCTATATACGTGCACAGATTCTGGTGGGGAAATATGTCTCTTGCCCTTTCTTCTTGCAAAAGTCAGTGTGAAAAGTAGAATATCCAGTTATACATTTCCCCAAATATCCTTCCTGTTGCACTCATAGAAACTTAGAAGCCTGATTGCACATAAGACTCCTCATGATCAGTTAGGAGCTTACAGATCTAGCCCACCATAATCCTCCACTACGTTAGTGAATTTAGGGAAGCCTACTCAACTTGATCTTCATGAATGCTTGGAATTCAAATGAAGGGGTTGAATCCAGTGAGGAGCTAATAAATTTTTTTCTGGGTGATTGTTGTATCGCAGACCCCGTGCTGGCTTGAAGGGAATTATAAAATTGGACTGCAACCTTTCACTGATTAGATAATTATGTCTCTCAAATAAAACTGTGTTTTCCTATGAATGTATTTTTCCTTTATGCCAATGATAGCACACAGCACCAGGACTATCCTTTGTGCTTACTGAGTATTTTCTGAACATGGACTTTTTTTTCTCAACTCTTTATTCTTCCCCAGTGCATATGAGGAATACATTAACACTCCCACATGTCCATCAATTACAACAAAGTGGCTATTTTTAAGTAAATGTGTGTTTCAAATACGTGTTGTGTTTGGAGGAGAGATAAGAGAGGAACGTAGGAATTTGACAAATTTTTCCAAGTATATCTGACTCTCCCAATCCCAGGAAAACTGATTGTTTTATACTTTTTTATCAACATCTCAATTCTAGTGAAACTATTCTTGGTTTCCAAAATATTTTGAATCTTGTTTCTGCCTCAATACCTAGTATACCCTTCACTCATAAGTTTTCCTAAAACCTGGATTACAATAACAAAATGTATTTATTTGTTTCAAGCACCACTGGCATTTCTGTATGTCTGCTGACTCCTTAAATCCTTTGAGGTAGCCACTATTATATTTCTCAAAATGCAGATGAAACAATTGAGGTACAGTGAGGTCATGGAAGGTTGGATCCTGGCAGACTCTCTCCAGTGCCTAAGCTACTCCAACATCTCTACTTATCCAAAGCTTTTAAGTTCTATTTTGATCCTCCTGTACGAATCCCACAAGCTTTAAGGCTCAGGCATCTGCTCCTCAACTCACAGCATTATTTCAGACACTTCTTTGGAAATTCATTGTGCACCTCCTTATGATTTCTCTGCTGTGGTTGTACTGCATATTTAAATATGTGCATGGCTATTGGATAGTGCAATCGATAGTGCAATTGAAGGTCTTCTTATGCTTGTTTTATCTTTTTAATCTTTCCAGTCTGTCTGCCATTATCATGACTACCAGCAGAAAGTCAAAATCTATTTGCTTCTAATTATGATTTCTATATAATCAAATGAAATCCAGAAAGACTTAAAACTTCAACCTTATTCCAGATGATACTGAAAACAAACAAACAAAAAAAGCTCTATTTTCTGATGTTAAAGACTTGAAGAGAGAACAATGTCGTTACCAATATTCTACCTTCAAGAACAGTGGACCCAGCCAGCCCAGATGACATGGGGAGGGAGAGAGATAGATTCATTGGTTGGTGGCCAAGCAATTACACAAGGAACCACTCCTCCAGTTGGCTCCAATTCGGGTGACTCACTCTTCCCTTTCACTCTGCTTCCCCTGATTTTTTCTTCTCTATCATAGTCATAACCACATTGATAGGGGCCAATTTTTTTCTCAGAAAATACAGCATAGCTGATTTCCTTGCTGCCTCATTTACCTGCATTTGAGCACCTATAACATATGTGTTACTTTTATTATTATCACAATTTATGATTCCAAATGAATTATTGATATTCCTTCCCAGGTCCCATTTCTGAAGGTCGTGTGTGTGTTTCATTGACTTTTGTAAAACATCTAATATCCTTGTTCAAATCTGGAAGATTTCAAAAATCACCCTTCAGACGAATATTTTTGTTAGGTGAATGTTCGTGTATTTGTTGATATAGTAAATAGATATTTGGTTATAAATACATATAAACATGATTCATAAATACCAGTGATAACAAGGAACCAACATTTGCATCTTTATGAATTACATGTGTGATGTATTTATGTACAAACCCTATGTGACCTTGTCCCCTTAATATTTGAATATAGTTTCTTCTGGAAGCTAAGTTTGTAGTGTTAAGCAATGTAAGTTCAGACTTTTCATGT
The DNA here is from genome assembly GCF_001698545.2 of Rhinopithecus bieti. NCBI lineage: Eukaryota > Metazoa > Chordata > Mammalia > Primates > Cercopithecidae > Rhinopithecus > Rhinopithecus bieti. Next base: position 6,225,465 of record NW_016805866.1, on the reverse strand, counting down.
TGCACAGTAAGAAGTCCTCTGTACAACTTAATGACAAGGTCGACTTGAGCAAGATGGGATGTTGATATAATCTATAATTTACTTAGTCAATAACAGAGAAAATGATCATCCAACTAATATGCTATTTGGTAACAAGATATAATCAAATGGCTAGAGGATGAAACAACTGTATAAGCAAGATTTTAGAAGGCCAAATATGGGACTCTGAGTCTAAACGTTGGACACCATATGCAAATTTTATAGCTCACTCTTCCTGAATAAGAAATCTTGTGCATGACTTAAATGTCATAAACATTTTACAAGTCTTTGCTAGCAGCAGATTTCCTGTACTGGGAGTTAAAGGGCAAGTGTAAACTTGAGAACATGCTCTACATATGTATGACGGATATTAAAACACACCACATGACCTTTACAAACATATCAGGCTGGCCACTTTTATCCTGAAGATAAACTGCCAGACTGAATCCACATTTTGATCAAGTCACTGATGTGTAAAATCTGTAGATTTAAAAACATAGGGGTCTCCGTCTGTATAATAATATTGACAAATGCCACATACTCTGTGAGGTACATCACCTTTGTATTCTTCAGAATTTTTTCTCTTTCTAAAATTCCTAACCCGGAAATACAATCTGAAATGCAGTTTATCCAGATAAAGTAAATTATTCTTTAATTTGGTTCTAATGCATTACATTAATGTAATTAATTTTACAACTTGATTACGGCCTACACAGCATAATTGCAGAAACCAAGAGCTTAAAATAAGTACTCTGTCTTCAGAATGCATCTTGAATGACTAAGTCAAGTTTATATTACCTGACTATAGGCTTAAAGAGGAAAGAGGGAGGACATAAGTGAGAAGGGCTGTTTCACCTTGGGAGACATGGGAAGAAAAAGAGACTGAGTGATGTCTGGTGGATGAGTGATGGATGCAGTCCAGATTGTGTTTGCCTCTTGGTTTTGTGCAGGACCAGATCAAAATATAAATATGAAATAATGCATTCTCCTTTTCACCTGCACTTTTGTCTGCCACCCTAACAGAAACTTCATCGGCAAATTAAAAGAGAGATTCTATAAGCCATAAACATAGAAATCAAAGTTTAAACCCTGAGAAAGAAATCTGAATCTATTTTCTTTACAATTCAGATTACAGTCTAGACCGGTTTAATAACAGCATTAGATTTATCCACTCAGGAAAATTAAGACTTGGAGTGAACAAATCTTGATATGCCAGAACAAACTTCAACCCACCTGAAATGGCATTTTTGTGTTCTTGTGCTTTCTCTGATGCCATGGAAACACCCCTCTCAAATTAGAATGGAGAAAGTAGCAGAAATCACATAACCTGAAAATATGAACTGTGACCTCATATATGTGCCATTTTAAATACCTAGAAATTATGTTTAATTTGAATGACTGATATTTCAAGTGGTCTTGAGGCCTTGCACTTAATTCTAAAGCAAGTGCTTACCAGGCAAAGAAATGTCTTAAGGTACTGCTCATTGGTTATATATTCAGAAGTCTCAACCATAAAGAGTGTTTTCTTTTCTGTTTCAAACTGAAAGCCCAAAGAATGTGAATCTTAAACATGCCATATCTTGAGAATTAAATTCTTACATATCTGGATACTCAACTTATTTATTTTTGTAAGAAACATTTTACAAGGGTCCTGTTTACCGTGAGCCAGTAGTGCAGTCTTTTGTACACTGAGAAGATATAAGCCTGAGAGAAAGATTGCTCCTGCACATCAAATGAATTAAGATCTTCAGACATGTCCTGAAACCACTGTGCAATCTAATATATAACATCAGGAGAGTTTATTTTTCCATATATCCTTCTTCCAATTACTGTATATTCTAGCACTGCCACTTTATGTAACATTATGTAAAGAATTCTCTATTAAAGTCATAGCAATAAACTCCAGTGCTTCTGGTCCACTTTGCATGAGATAAACATCCCACACGTGTTACTCATTTTAAGTGCATTTCATCTGTGCTTGCTGTCGTTCAGGCTAGATAACCAACATAACATCATGGAAAGTAATGTGATACAGAAGATATTATTAGTGTTATTATTTTATCTGGATTTTTAATCCAGCTTGCAAGAATGTTTTTCATGTCTGGAAAATAAGGAGACTGTGATCCTATCGCTGCACAATCTGTTAATAGCAAACATCGAGGAAATGTAATTTGTCTGGTTTGATAACTTTGTCAAGGGAGTTTTAGAAACTACTCTGAAAATTACCTGTAATCCATTTGGGAGAAAGAAAAAAAGATGTGATTTTACAAGAGAAAGGAATTTTCCCACTGGATATGGCTACTTGTATAAAGGCAATCATATAACTTTTTGAAATTATATTCCCCTAAATGTTTAAGTGAAGTATTAAGTATGTGGCCTTATTAAAAATCTTGGAGTTTATTATTTCTATGCTGGGCCAAATTTTTATTTCATTTTCTGCATTTAAGCATGAACTTATCTCATTAGTATGACATTCATTTTGCATATACTATCTTGCCCTGTTGGCTGATTTTTTTTTAAACAGTATGTCTTATTTTATCCACTAGATTAAAAAACTGTAATAAAACTATTATCTTATTACATGTTTCTGTAAGATTTAAAATATTTCTGGGAACCCAGAATATTTGAAACTAAGTATATTTTACCATGCTAATTTTCACCTTGGGCTATATAGCTCTCTTTCTGGATGTGCAGTATCTACTGAATCATTAGTGTATTCCTTGGGACTGGTACAGAGTACATCATCAATTAATGTTTACTGAATTAAATTAGTGTTCAACGTGTACTCATCTTGTGGAATACCCAATAGTATAAAAAGAATGACAGTACTCCCATGCATTTTAAATGTATGTTTTGGTAGTAAAATATTTAACTGACTGATCTAGTTTAGATGTGTGTCCCCACACAAATCTCATGTTGAATGCAGTCTCCTATGTTGGAGATGGGGCTTGGTGAGAGGTCACGTCACTGGATCATAAGGGAAGATTTATCATAAATGGTTAAGACCATCACACCTGGTACTGTCCTCACAATAATGAGTGAGTTTTCATGAGATCTGACCAATTAAAAATATGTAGCACTTCCCTCCTCACACTCTTGTTCCTGCTTTTCCCGCGTGATATGCCTGCTCTCCCTTCACCTTCTGCTGTAACTGGAAGCTTCCTGAGGCCTTCCCAGAAGCAGATGCCATGTACAGCCTACAGGACTGTGAGCCAATGAAACCTCTTTTCTTATAAATTACCCAGTTGTAGGTATTTCTTTATAACAGTGTAAGAAATGAACTAATAGACTGGTCAAAGCTGTTATAATCTTTACAATTTCTGAGTTACCAGGGCATTTATTTCAAAATATAGCTGAGGATTCACTACTTTATTTAAATGTTAGTTTTCACCAACTTTCACATAATTATTGTTTAACGTAAGTGTTACTTATATGAAAAGAGAGATTGAAATAGTCTTAATGTTGAGGTATTGAAATACAAATCTTGGACAGAGCACGACTTTTTTCTACATCATATAAGGCCTCTACTGAGGGCATTTTAGTCTGAATTAAATGGCTATATAAAGAAAAGTACGTATATACTAAGTTTCTTGTTATTCGCATGATTGACTATTCGTCATTTCTGCTTAATTGTGTTTATATCTCTTTCTTTAGCCCGTGGAAACGACATACATGTGTGCTTACACAGCAGGCGAAAAAACAGAAAATATTGGCATACTATGCCTGAGTTTATAATGTGAAAAAAATACGTAGTCTACTTTTTTAATATACATTTTTATTTTATTGTTATTATTTTCATTTTGTAGAGACAGAATATCACCGTATTGCCCAGGTTGGTCTTGAACTCCTGGCCTTAAGTGATTCTCCTGCCTCAGCCTCCCGCAGTGCTGGGATTATAGGTGTGAGCCAAAATGTCTGGAAAATATAGTCTATTAAGAGCCTTAATTTAATTTGATATTATACATTATTATTTGATGAGACCTCAGGCTTCTATATCAGAAAGAAGAGAACATCTTTCTCTGGACATATAAATAGGGAATCAATAACAAGTTATGCTTCGTGATAATATTACTAGAAGTAATTATTACTAAGAAGGTAAAACTCCCAGTGTTAAATATACATATCGAAAATGTGATTTACAAAGCAAATGCCATTGAATTTTTATGTCTTCACCTTCATATTGAATTGAGTTCCTCTTAAGTACTCATACCCCTCACCCAGATTCTAGGAGCTATTATAGTTATGCCATAAATATGATACTTTATGAGTTCAACATAAGGCAGGCAGTAAGCCTTAGGTGAACTGGGGTTGAACTAAGTTCATTATTTTTTCACTACTGTACTATAAAATGCATTTTAGGTCCCATCCAGGTTATTTATGTCTCAAAATTAGATGTAATCTTTTCAAAGAAGTAAGGTGAGATATTGGGGGAAAAGGATCAGATGTAACATTTCCAGCTTTCCATTTGTGAGCTGTGTTCTTGGAGCCCAGGGAATGCGGCAACACACTTAAGATTTATCGATCTGTTCCCATCGTTACACTGTAGACAGACAGACTGGGGGCTTGCAGTTTACATATTTATGTGAATTCTCTTGGTTTTTGATTGTTTTAAAATGAAGCTAGAGTTTCAGAAAGATGTAAAACTGACGCTCTCTGAAGTCCTCCAGGCTTTTGTGATCCTAGCAAAAAAGAGTGGTGATGGGAGCTCCTGCACACAATTCTAAGCGCCGAAGTAAATCAAGGCAGGACAGTAGGGAGGCAAGAAACAGTGCTGAAGGGCAGATCATGGCTGCAGACCCTTCCAGAATGCTGCGTGCATGTTTGTTCATGTTATGCTAGCTGGAGCTTCCTTAGTTTTTGTGCTAAAGTGTCTTATATCCACTCTTCCTTTTATTCTCCTTCCAATAAACACAAAGGATATGTCCTATAATTCCATCCTGCAGATGAAGACATTGAGACCCAAATAAGTTAAATAACTTGCCTCATGCCACAAAGCTCTCATGGAGCAAAGATGACATTCAAATCTAGCTATGACCCTGAAACTAGTATATTCGTTGATTAGAGGTCAGGGTCACTGTTCCCCAAATAGAGTGTTTGATACAGCCTGCACATCTGGGATATTAAGCTGTTGTATTCTTTCATAAAATAAAGCAACATAGGGAGAACCCAACTCTACAAACAATAATGAAAAATATTTAACCAGGTGTGGTGGGACACACCTGTAGTCTTAGCTGTTCAGGAAGCTGAGGGAGGATTGCATGAGCCTAGGAGTCTAAGGTTACAGTGAGCTACGATCATGCCACTGCACTCCAGCCTGAGTGATAGGGAAAGGCCTCCTCTCTAAAAACAAAATTAAACTAAAGGCACAGCTAAAGACAAGATTGGTTCCTACAGTGAAATAACTTTCTTGGGGGATGCTTTTGGGGCACTGCTTTCAATTTAGTTAAGCACCCTGCCAACCAGGCACGTGCCAGATGCCATGGTAGAGAGGTGGATGGAACCCAGCTATCAAATACCTCCAAATTACAACTTGCTTGTAAACAGATTCTGTGACATGCTGAATAAAGTTTTCTCTTAAAATTGCCTTTGTCGTTCACAGCAAATCTTCTTCCTGGAGGCTTCTCCTATCAACCCAACCTCTGGAGAACTGTCCAAACATCAATACTCACCCTTATCCTAAAACCTTTGTTCTAGAGATGAACCCTACCTTTGAAAACTATAAAGACTTAAATCCAGATATCATCACAAATTGTTAAAGAAGTAAATCCATATGAATATAAATAGCTATCTAAGAGCCAAGACACAACAACACATATTACTCTCCAGGCCAAAAACAGTGATTAGAATCCAAAGATTTTCCTAAGAAGCTCTAATTTCATTGAGCAGGGCCAGAAGATGCATGAGAGGACTAACATTACCCAGAGATAGTTGAGTTAAACGGTCTTAACTCCTTTTTATCTCTACATGATGTCTAAAATCTAATTGTATTCAATTCCTATTGCTGCTGTAACAAATTACCACAAACTTCATGGCTTAAAAACCACATAGATTAATTATCTCACCATTCTGAAAGTCAGAAATTAAAATATCAAGATGTTAGCAAGACTGCATTCCTTCTAATGGCTCTAGGGGGAAATTTGTTTCCTGGCCTTTTCCAGCTTCCAGAGGTTGCCACATTTCTTGGTTCCTGGATCCTTCTTCCATCTCCAAAGCTCATCAGCTTCTGTTATCACATCTCTCTGTGACTACAATCCTCTTGCCTCCCTCTTAAAAGGACCTTTGTGAACACCGGGTCCACCCAGACACTCTAATACAAGCTTGTCCAACATGTGGCCCATGGGCCGCATGTGGCCAAGGATGGTTTTGAATGTGGGCCAGGATGGCTTTGAATGTGGCCCAATATAAATCTGTAAACTTTCTTAAAACATTACGAGATTTTTTTTTAAGCTCATCAGCCATCATGAGTGTTAGTGTATTTTATGTGTGGCCTAAGACAATCCTTCCAATGTGGCCTAGGGAAGCCAAAAGAGTGGACACCCCGATCTAAAATTCTCTTCATCACAAGATCCTTAACAAAAGCACACAAGTCTCTTGCTATGTAAGGTAACACATTCACAGGTTTCAGGTATTAAGATATGGATGTCTTTGGAGAGCCTTTATTCAGCCTACCATACTAATCAACAAATATCTCTTGAGTATTTAGAAGTCACTCCTTTCTTCCATTTTAAATATTGAGTATCTCTTATGTAGTAAGGAATCTGTTAGGTTTCAGTGATGCAAAAATGAATAAGACTTTGTCCCCACCCATAACAATAAGAAAATTAGCTAATACTTACTGACCTTTTGATATGTGCTAGACACTCTGGCTATTTAACTCAACTCACAAGAAGCGTGTGAGGTAGGCCCCATTTCTTATTCCATTTGTGTAGATGAGGAAATTGAGTCACTGAGAAGTTAAGTAATTTTACAGTTTGAGTAGCTGGTAGGAGGTAAAAATCAGGAACTAAACCTAGGCAGCATGTCCCTGGGCCTGCCACTTACCTACGCTGCTGACAGATGGTCCCCTTGACAGTTCAATATTCACTTCTTGTCAGAAGTGAATAAATCATTCAGACTTCAGCTAACTCTCAGAACAGTTTCTGGCACATAGTAAGTACTCTGTAAATCCTGGTGATGGCAATGGTGACGATGACAGTAGTTATGATAATGATAACTTGAAAAATAAATTGGCTCCCTTTACTGGGGAATGGCTTGGCTAAGAAAAGGCAGAGCTCTTGTACTCCTTACTCATCAGCACTGCTGAAATATTACATCAATATATAGAGGGATCAAATATAGAGTTTGAGAAGAGCGGTCCTGTGAACAAAATAGAGTGGCCAGTTCTTGGTTGCCATTTTTATCTGAAGTCTCTGCTGTCTGCTACTGGAATGAGAAAATGTGTTTGTCCTATGGCTTCCCTAATTATCCACTAATTAAGCAAATGACGGATAACCACTGTCTCTTCCCAGTAGTATAACAAGGTAGGTGGGCCAGTGCCCTAAGCAAAGGGGTGTGATGAATACACAGCATGGCATCTGCCATTACCAACACCATCTCAGCTCCCAGCACAGCAAACCCAGCCAATCTTTTAAAACATCCTATGATTAGATTTACTCTAAATTATGCCCCCTCTCATGTGTCCAAATCCAGGAAATGCTACATCATCTCACACTTAAGCTAAATATATTGAAGTACACAAATTAACATCTGAGTTTATTAGCAGCAGCAGCAAAAGGAAATGTCTACAAATTCAAACTCAATCATGACAATTGAATTTCTATTAACCACCCTGGGAGGTATAGTTTTGCTAACAGGGAAGGAAAGAAAGTCATTTTTGTTGCTGCCATAACAAATGGCCCTCCGCAGAGATTAATCCCAACATTCTGAGTACTTGAATTATTTACTTTATTTTCCCGAACACCTCCACCCACACTACTGTACTGTACACTACTGTACTTCCAATGGTTCTGGATTTGAATCTTGTGTTTTATTTCAAAAGATCATTGTACTTCTTTCTTTTACTGTATTAGTCTTTACTTGTGATTCTATGATAATGAATAATATTTAACCTTTTGAATGAAAGCATTAAATAAAGCAAAAATCTCACCATTTATAGACGAGATGATGCTGAAAATCACCTTATTTGATAAGATCATCAGTTCAAATATAAGCTGGAAAAGCACATGTGAAATCATTGTGATAGTTACTCAAACAGATCAGAAACCCTTGAAGCTCATAACGTTGAAAGGATTTGAAAGTGCAACTCTAGAAACATTCCCAAGCAAATTTTGCATTTATTCATTTGACACTTACTTTTTAGTGATTACTGTATTAATGGCAGTATGCTATGGGAGGGGATTTATCTGTTAATATATTAGGAGTAAGGATGAGAATGGTAAATATCGCAAAAGATTTGATGGGAGAATTGGGTTTTGGCAAGTAATTTTAAAGAGTGGAATTTTGAGTGAGGGAGACATGGAGAAAAATAGTCCAGAGTGATAAAATATCAGGAGTAAAAGAGTGAAAAAAGCAGGTTGAGGCAAGAATCTTGAGAACTGTGAATGCCAGATGATATGGTTTAGCTGTATCCCCACCAAAGTCTCATCTTGAATTGTAGTTCCCACAATTCCCACATGTTGGGAGGGGGCCCAGTGGGAGGTAAGTGAATCATGGGGACAGGTCTTTGCCATGCTCCCCTTGTAATAGTGCATAAGTCTTATGAGATCTGATGGTTTTATGAAGGGGAGTTTCCCTGCACAAATTCTCTTCTCTTGTCTGCCTACATGTGAGACGTGCCTTTCACCTTCTGCCAGAATTGTGAGGCCTCCCCAGCCACGTGGAACTGTGAGTCCATTAAACCTCTTTCTTTTGTAAATTGCTCAGTCTCAGGTGTGTCATTATCAGCAGCCTGAAAATGGACAAATACACCAGCCTAAACATTCAGAAGCTTTGGTAGGTAATGGAATACTCTACCCAGGAAACTCATTATGTTTGAGAGTAACAAGAGGAGATGACAGGGTCCCCTCCTTGTCAATCGTTCCTTGCATTCTAGACATATAGTGAACATCAATAGGAATATGGGTGTATTCCTTTCCTATATCTGCTATTAACAAATAACCACAAACTTGATGGGTTAAAACCACACAAATTTTTCTTACAGTTCTGAAAGCAAGAAGTTCGGTCCGGTCTAAGTGGGCTAAAACGTGTGTCTGTGGGGCTTTGCTCCTTCTGGAGAGCCTCAGGAAGAATCCTTCCTCTTGCCTTTGAAGCATGTGGAGACTGCCTGCTTCCCTTGGCTCATGGCTGTCCTCCTACACCTTCAAAGCCAGCAACATATGTCTGGGGCCTTTTCACACTGCTGTCTCTCAAATTCCTGTTTTCTGCCTCTCCCTTCCACTTTTAAGGATCTGTCTGATTACATTGGGCCTACCCAGATGACCCAAGGTAATCTTCTTATTTTAAGGTCAGCTAACCAGCAACTTGCATTTCATCTGCCATTGCAATTCCCCTTTTGCCATGTACTATATCATACTCACATATGCCAGGCATTAGGATATGGGTATCTTGAGGGGTGAGGGGTGGCATTATTCTTTTTATCAGTCAGGAAAGGAACTGATTTGAGGGAATGATAGTGAGGTAGACTTTGAACATTCTGACATGGTATTTTTTAAGTGGGAGAAGTTTATAAAAATTCGTGATAAAATGCCTGTGGCTTATAGTTAGCCACCGACAAAATGAGTCAATAGTTTGTACAAGAAACACCATGGGCTTGGGGGTGACTTTAACCACATTCTGCCATTATACTCACTGTGAGTATTAGACATTGGACTAGACCATTTTCATAAATTATCTCATTAAAAATTCATAGTGATGGACGGGCACATCATTCTCTTCCATGAAGCCAGTTTCTGGTGCGAAAAAAGGTTGGAGACCACTGGTCTAAACCTTGCGCTAAACTCCATGCAAGTATATTCAACTGCCTTACATGTATCTCCACTCTCTACTTGGATCTAAGAGGAATCCCAGTAGAACGAGGTCCATCGCTGAACTCATGATCTTCTCTGTGACACCTCCCTGTCGCACTCTCTCATCTTCTTCAGTGAGTCCTCCCCTCACTTTCCTGTTTAAAATAGCCTACTCCCTTTCCTTTCATTTCTTGCTCTGTTTTTCTTATCTAGCATACTATCTCTTATACTAGCTTATTGATTGGTAGCCAGTAATTCTCCCCTAAGGTAAGTTACTTGAAGGCACAAATTTTCTTTTCTTTTTTTCCTTTATGTTTTTGCAATTTATTGCTGTGTTCTCAGCCTCTAAAACAGTGTGCTTTGTGCATTTTACATAAATACATATCCCAGATCCAAATATATAAAATGAATAAAAGAGGAGCTACTCTAGTTAAAGAGAATAAAAATGACTGCAGACAATGGCATGCAGCCACCCACCTGTCCCAGAAGGATCTTTGCAGAAGTCGTGTCATTTTAGGATCTTCTAATCTGTAGGCACATTGGAAGCCTCACCACTTATTATATAAAACATATTAAAATGTATCAATATCCCACATTAAACATATATCTCTGCTGTAAAATTTTGACTTTGGAATTAACTGACTAAGCCTAAGTGCTTAAAGTTAATTTTGGCTTCTTACTAATCATTGTCCATTTTCTGAAAAACATTAAAGAATGAGGGTATCTAACCTTTAAACTATTTTCAATTATAATGATATATTCAGAGATACTAAATTTAACACTTAATATCGTTGAAAAATGTAATCTAAAATAGACATTTAATGAAATATTTGTTAATGTCAAACCAATATTATAATTTTTATATTTTGGAGCCAATAAGTTTCTTTATCAGAATTTTTAGTTGACCTCTGGAAGCTATAGACAAAGGGGCCTGTCTAGAACGAAAGGAACATGGAGCATTCTTAAAATCATGTGCATAGAGAGAGACCGGCATGTTGAAGTTTGAGAAATTAACTTGCAGACAATGTACAGAGGCTCTTTAATTAGACTTGTTAAGGGTGATGACATCTATGGAGTGCACTACTGAGATTGCCCTGCCTGAGAGAACTTGCCATTGGGAGGGGCATTATCCGAGCTGAGAGCCTGCAGTTGCAGGTATCTTCAGGATCTGCCCTAGCTTTTGAGGCTGAGGCTGTGCCCTTCCTAGGCTGCTCTCAGACATTGACTGTGCATAGTGACAGCATTAGCCTGGCCATTTCTGTCTAAGGTGGACCCCTCCACTGGCATTCTTTGTGCTGGAGCTCCTCCACGCTACCTGGGATTTTCTCAGAGGTGCACTGCATCAGAGACTCTTTCTAACCAGCCCTCCTTCCTTCCCCCTCTTTATTCACAGGTGTCAGGTTGATAATGGTTGAAAGGTCTTCTTGGCTACTCCTGTTCTCTCTTCTTCTTTCTCTTTCTGAGGCATTGGTCTCAATAAATTTCTTACATTTTTCTGTCTTGATATCTGCTTCCTACAAGACCAAACTGTCAGAAAGGCATTGAGCTAAAATATTTTGACTGGCTTTTCAAGTCACCATCAACTAGACCAACAATGCCTATTCAAACTGATTTCTTAATCTTCCCCACTATAACCTTTCTTTGCAGGCAAGCAGAATTCTACATAGCATGGTGGTGCTATCTCTAATTATGCTTTGTATATTTAGACCTTGGCTCGTATCCTGTTTTCTGTCCTCCATAATTTCATGCATTCAGTTCCTAGTATCTCATCATTCAGCTTAATCCCATTAATCCCATAGCCTTTGTGAATCCTTGTTTTATTACCCCAGCCAGAAAGGATTTATAAAGTCTCAAGATTCTGTTATATTTAGAGGAAATCCTCGTGCTCCACCCCTTCAATATCTCAATAGTTTTATCTATTTAATTTTAATATTCTTAAGGTCAATTAATAAACCTTTTGTATTCTTTTCCTTTCATCAGCTAACACATTTCTAGGTGTACAGTAGATTCTTAAAATGTTTTTGGTAGATGGTTTCAGACTTGTGGGCCAACAATTGAAATACCTGGGAAATAATTCATAGAGGCTAAATTCTAATAGCAGCTACTATCAGATACAAAAGAAAAGAGCTGGACCCCAGAGCTCATAAAGAAACAGTTGTGTTTCTAATTAAATTTCAGACTTGTTAGGAGTTTGTACTGTGATTCAATGATAACGAGAAGTCTGGACACTGGGAGGAAGTGTAATACAGAAGTGGCTTTATCATATAAATCACATTGGACTTAAAAAATCACATACAACCTTGACCGAAGCAGTTTTATTAACTGCTCTGCTAATGCAAACCACTTTCTGGAGGAAGGGAGAAACAAAAATAATCTTTGTCTTCTATTTTGTCAAAGTCACGATTTATTTAATGAGTCCGAAATGGATCTTTCTTCAGGAAGTAATCTTGACAAACATATGCTTATCTCCTTTTGACAGCAACAATAAACTGAGAGTCAGAAAGCAAGGGTTAGGAAGAAAAGACATTTGTGAGCTAAGTGTGTGTGTGGCTATGCAAGCCTGGCTCTAAGAGTTTCTGCTCATGGACTAGACCTGACTTAGCTGGGGAAGGTAGGATGTATCATCGCTAAAGAAAACGAGAGGTCTTTTGTAAGTCCTGTTTGCCTTCTGGAGGGCATATGACTCAATGAGCCAGTAGTTATTCAACTTGTGGGAAAGAAAATAGTGTTTTAAAACCTGGCACTCGACATTGCAAAAGCCAGCTCCCCTTCCGGAGGCTGACCAGGCAGGGGTCGAGAAACTTGGAGCCCTGAGCTCCCTCAAGTAAAGAGAGATCACAACACAGGAAGAACACAAATAAATTTCAGGGTAATAGTGTAGGAGTTTTACTTCCTGATGGTTTCTTTCCTCTTCTCTTTTTGAATTGGAACAATGCATCAATGAAAACTCTTTATAAAAAAGAAAGTTCTGCCCACTCATAATTGTAATACCAAGCTGATTCATAAGAATTTAGCATATAATTTATTTTGAGAGTCTTATTTTGAGAGTCTTTTTTTTTTTTTCCCCTGTGGCACCACAATCTTTCTGCATGGTGAAGCCGATTTAGTGACTACGAGAACAAATTACATTTCCTATCATTCTCATTTTGTATGTAGCTCATCTTTTCTTCATATTTTCAAAACTTGTTAATGACAAGGATCAGCTTTTCCAGCAGAAAGTCTTAACTTTAATGGGGAATTTCTGTCAAAATAAAAGATCATTAGGACCAAATTATTTTAAGATATTTTAATTTAATTTTAAATTAAATAAGATAATCTTATTTCCATAAATGTATATAAAATCTCATCATCCAAATACCTTATTTTATGTTCTCAAAAGAGATGGAACTCTTTGATTCTTAATGATAATCCCTTGGTGAGCTTAATTCATATCAATCATGTGACAATACTGGTTCAAGTCTCTCCTTTAACCATGTAGCATTCCCTAATTTAGGCTGAAGTTGAGATTAGAGAATTCACAGGCACCTCTACAATCTCTGCAATGACAGATGTTGTTTATTTAGTAGTCATGGTCATGGTTTACGTGAAACATATTGGTGAGGATTAGAGTCTTTTCAGTTATTGCCAAGGAGGAGTTCCAAAGTCAAGTTCAGCAAACAGGCGTCCACACCCTTCTGTTTGTAGAAGGCAGAAACGAAAGCATCCTTATCTTTCATAAAAGGTTTTCTTTTAGTAACTGTTCTATAAAAGTAATTAAAGAAACAGTAAATAAAACTTCTTACCCTGCGTTCTGAAAGAAACCGGTTATATCCTTTATTCTTTTGCTTTCTTAGACCTTACACAAATTGAAATTGGTTTCTTCAATGAGGTTCTTTGTCTACCTCATAAGTCATGGATTTTTTGATGTTTTGTGCATATGCTAAAAGTTACACTATCCTATTACATTTCTAGGCATTTAAAACCTAAATTTGAACCAATATCAGCAACTTTACAAGTTGAACTAATATTCCTAAATAAATGAGCAATTTATTTATATCTGAAAATACTTTAGAAAATCAAAAGAGACCAGGTGCAGTGGCTCACGCCTGTAATCCCAGCACTTTGGGAAGCTGAGGTGGGTGAATCACCTGAGGTCAGGAGTTCTAGACCAGCCTGGCCAACGTGGTGAAACCCCGTCTCTACTAAAAATACAAAAATGATCCGGGAGTGGTGGCAGGTGCCTGTAATCCCAGCTACTTGGAGTACCGAGGCAGGAGAATCGCTTGAACCTGGGAGGCGGAGGTTGCAGTGAGCCGAGATCATGCCATCGCACTCCAGCCTAGGGGACAAGAGCAAGACTTCATCTCAAAAGAAAAAAAAAAGAAAGAAAGAAAGAAAGAAAATCAAAAGAAAGTATTGTTCAAAATCACAAAACTTCTAATAAAATATCCTTCTAGGTAATAAATACCATGCAAGATAATGCAAGCAATGTATAATCTTTCAGAAACGCACCATTGGCGATAATTGAGAAATGATTCCGTTGCTGTCATAATTCAAGAATATATTGCATTTGTTTCACATGCTTTGACTTTAAAATAAAACAAAAACTATTATCACTGTTTAAACAACATCTCTTAAAGCATGTTGTTTTTGGAGAATTTAACACACAAAATAAACAAGTTGTACTGAGCTAGTCATGCCTATAATAATAAAGATGCGACACAAATTTAAATTTAGGCCAAAATGAAAAGGAATTTAGTTTTTTAGAATTGTTAGATTCTAAAAGTAGTGATACTTAGCTCCTAGTGTACAGCTTCTAAAGATGAAAACCAATAGCTAGTGTGCAGCATACTTCCTAACAGTCATGGAACTCTTCTCTGAGCTCCCAAGGCCCGGACAAGACTCACAGACTAACTCAAATAACGCTTTCAGAATTCCGATATATTCTGCAAAAGCAAGTTGTAATCACACAAGTATTACTATCCTTGTAACCAACATCCACCAAAGGTGTTAATCTACTCAAACTATTGGGTAGGGCAATATGACTACTCTCCAGTAAGTGAAATTAATCTTTACCTTCTTTCTAAATGATTTACCAAGTTGGCTTTGATAATTCGATGGCTTGATGGACATCACTGGCTTAACCATCATTTCTTTTTTTGTGTGTGTGTGTGTGTTATGACAATGTCCATTTATTTTTTTGGCTTCTTAGAAAGATGTCTTTTCTTTGAACCTGTAGTAACAAGTACATGATTATAACAAGCATCTCCAGAGTGAATATGGTGCCTTTCATTTATTTTAATGCCCTGCTATTAATTTGAGTTTGTGATGGACACTTTTGTTTTCTTTTTTTTTTTTTTTTTTTTTT
>NW_016805866.1:6155492-6209303 GCF_001698545.2 Rhinopithecus bieti | reverse complement strand
CCCCTTATACGAAGATTAATTCAAGATGGATTAGAGACTTAAATGTTAGTTTCATGTGTCTGTTGGCTGTATGAATATCTTCTTTTGAGAAATGTCTGGACATAGGCATGGGCAAGGACTTCATGTCTAAAACACCAAAAGCAATGGCAGCAAAAGCCAAAATTGACAAATGGGATCTAATTAAACTAAAGAGCTTTTGCACAGCAAAAGAAACTACCATCAGAGTGAACAGGCAACCTACAGAATGGGAGAAAATTTTTGCAACCTACTCATCTGACAAAGGGCTAATATCCAGAATCTACAAAGAACTCAAACAAATATACGAGAAAAAAACAAACAACCCCATCAAAAAGTGGGGAAAGGATATGAACCATCATTTCTTATAGAGATAATCGCTGTGGTTTGAATGTGTCCCCCAAAGTTCATATGTTAGCAGCTTAATCCACAGTGCACCAGTGTTGAGACATGGGAACTTTGAAGTGATTAGGTCATGAGGACTCTGCCTTCATGAATGGATTGATGTCATTACTATGGGAGTGGGTTTGTCATAAAAGTGAGTTTGGCGCCCTCTTGCCCTCTCTTTTCCTTCCACCTTTAGCCATGGAAGGATGCGTGCAGTATGAATCATCCACCAGACGCTGGGGCACCATGCTGTTGAATTTCCCAACATTCAGAACTGTGAGTCAAATAAATTTCTGTTCATTATTAATTATCCAGTCTGTAGTATTATGTTATAGTGGCATAAAATGGACAAAGACAATACATATGCCTTAAATGTGACCATACAGATTTTACTTTGTTCTGGGGACAAGTCTAGACAGTGAAGTATAACCAAGAGGAGTGCATCTAGGAAGCATGGAGTGAGAAAAAGAAATCTCCCAGTGATTTTAAAGCTTAGTGTGAAGCAGAATTTCCCAGCGGTGCTTAATAACTCAGAATCTGGGTTTTAACATCAAGCAATTCTGATTCAGAAGGCTGAGACTAGGATTAAATTTAGAAATCTGAATATCTAACAAGGACCTAGTCTGATAAGTTTAATGGATCTGAGGTCCATCCCTCAAAGATGGCAGCTTTAAGTAAATGAAGGCTTCGATCTCGTACCTAACCCGAACTTCCTTTTAAAAATAACCTTTGAGCTGCATGTTCTTGAAGACAGTAGGTAGTTGACTCGTCTTTTCTCCCAGGAGCACTAATTGACATTTATCTTCAGTGCAGTCACTTCCACAGCCCACTCATTTAATGATGGCACAACCCTGTGGTTAGAAGCTTCATAAATGAAAATATACACAGCGGTGGTGGCCTTTTATTTATATACTCATTTCAAAGAGAAGTCAGAGCAGTTAGCTGTGAGCAGTCTGTTTACTAAACAGAGTTTAAGCAATGAGCATGGACAGAGATCCTTTCAGCTTAATGTCTACCAGATGATTACAAAAGTTTGCAGTTAGCTTCCTGCTCACAACCTAGCCAGCAAAGCGGTAATACCTGTAAAATAATTAGGGTACAACATGTGCTTAATTTATTCCAAACATTGCAAGATTTTCACATTAGCATTAATGGCTTGCTTATAGTGGAACCCTAGAGGCAACATCACATAATAGGAGGCTAAAATATTGTAGCTAAAATGGATGTGTGGAAAAAAAAAAAATACTGTTTGTGGTGCACTCTACCAAAAGATTGTGGTTCAATGTTCATATTGTTCTCTCCAGACAGTACTAATTTGTTTCCAATTAAAAGAAAATAGATTGCAAATGACTTCACAGAGCAGCCTGGTCAAAGGAATAAGGTCTGGTTTATAATGTTGCCTCAGGAGCAGCTATTTTGCTGCAGGGCACAAATCTAGCCCTTGGTTTTGCAGAGTAGCTGGGTCTAAAGAGAGGAGTTAGAGTTACTCTGGTGATAGAATTTATTGTGTTGCCAAAGCTGGTTATTATCCTCTATTTAGGTAGTTTGCAGAAGCTTATAGGTCTTTGTGGTGGATAGAAATTAATACACATGCATCTCAATTCATATTGAGTAATTGTTAATACCCTCATTTTTAATAGCGCAAAGCTTTCCAACCACCCCCTTGTCATGAGAGGGTAATTGTTTCCTTATGATCCTCATCTCTTTGATATCTGGACAATGAGCTATGAAGCAGGCATCTGATGAAGTAAAAGGAGACAGGGAGAAAAGAAGTGTTCTCAGTGATATGATAAAAGACCCTGAAGAGTCTGGACCCTTTCTAACCTCTGACAAGTAAAAGTTGGGAAGTGCTTCTCATGCCCCATGTTTGCATTAAAGTCCAGGAAACAACAGAAATGCGGATGTTACCATCTGGAAAGGGAAGTGTTCTTACATCTCGAGAATTAAGACCTATACAAAAGCTTAGCTCACTTACATTCTCTTTACCTAATTTACACAAATTCCTATACACATTCTTTAGTGAGAAACTGGATCTCCATGGTTTGAATGGATCTATCTGGAATTAATCAGCTCTATGCATTAAGAGCTACTGGTCAAAGTAATGACTTTGGAATAAGAAGTGAATTGTTTCTAATAAGAACAGTCAGTTGAAGTGGGTCAAACACTGGAACATAATGAACTCAAATAGCTGTTCCCCTGAGCTGTGATTGGCTGCCAGTGAGGACTGTGCTTATAGCAAAAGAAACAATCCCGGTTCAAACTTGTTTAAGCAAAACAAAAGGGATTATTATAACAGAAGGATTATTTTGGAAGAAAGAGAACTCGACTTGTCTATGTTTCATGAATATGGATATTCAACTTCCTGGATCTGTATGGATGACAGAAACTAACACATACTAAGCAAGCACACATACCTCATTGTTCTTTTAAAGGCATTTATCTAAAAGGTAAATTGTGCTAAGAAAACTTACCCAAAACTTTAAAATAAAGCAAAAGGTGGGTGGCATATTGTTTCAGTGCTTTATGGGAGAATGCATCTACCCAAGGTCTTGTTTACTATTGATTGAAGATCTCAGTTTAGTGAGGTTACATGTTGGCATGCAGATTTTTGTCCGGTAGAGGTGTAAAAAAGTTTTGTCTGGTAGGAGAAATAATCCCAGAGTTATGGCTTATTGTCCTATACAAAATAGGGCAAATAGAACAATAATCAGTTCTGTATCTAATCCAGCAATCTTATTCTAATTTCCTCTCATTAAATTGACTATAAATACTTGGATCCACAAATATTCTTTAAACCGATCTTAACATCTTACTTGTTCTGTCACTAATTAAAGAGTTGAATAACATCTTTAATAAGGGTTTATTTTGCATTTGCATGGAAGCCATGATTTTACCTTTTGGCAAATTATAATTTAGCAATAACTAAAATGTATTTACTGTACAGTTACTGGTGAGGCACACACTAATCTTAGTATGCAAATGCTTTTGAGAAATTAGTTTCACACTACAATTTCCCTAAATAGATCTTGTTTCCTTTGGAAAAATAGACTCCTTGCTCTTGTCCAACAATCTCAGTTTTTTTCATGTCTACGAGGTCTTTGAACTTACTGTTCCCTTTGCGAAGACTTCTGTGCTCCCAAATGCACATGTGACTAACTCCTTCATTTCTTTCAGGTCTCTTAAGTTCCTTCTTCTTGGAGAGGTCTTCTTGATGAATCAATCTGAAGTAAGCCCATCTGTGTGATGTACCCTAATTTATTTTTCTTTACAACACTATTACTTGCCATATATCTATTTGTTTATTATCTGTGGTCCACCATTAGAATATTAACTTTATGAGAGCAGAAACATTGTATATTCACACAGTTTTACATTTTTGTCTTTACTGATTGCCAGGCAAAGTTTATAAGATTTGACACAATATGTACACACAGCTGGTAGAAAGGCAGATAAAAGACCTTATAAGCTATACAAGGAAATCAGATGTATGATAAGTTCAAAATAAAACAAACAATAGTAATAAAAACTTCTGAGCCCTCAGTATGTGGCAGGCTGTATTCTCCATGCTGTTATTTTATGTGAGTTATGTGTCTATTTCCTCATTTAATCCTACCATAGGCAATGAGTTAAAAACTATTATTAGCTCTATTTTATAGACACAGGATGGTTGAGTAACTTGCCTAAGTTGACAAAGGAAGAGCTGGAAATCTGGAGGTCAAGCAGAGTGCCTCCAAGTAAGCAAAAGGAGCTTTTGGTATCTCCCCCAACACTCCTGCTAACTGGAATGTAAGCCGCACACAGGCAGGGATAAGGATTCTGGTCTTTTTGTTTATTTAATTTATTTTTTGTTTGACTGTTGTATCCCAGGGCCTAGGAATGTCTTTGTTGCATGGTACATAGTCAATGAATACGTAATAAATTAATGAATTTTTTTATGGCCTTCTATTGTTTCAGACACTTTTCTTGGTACTGGAAATGTTATAGGCAACCAGAGATCACTACTAAGAAGAAATATTGCATAAGAAAAGTCAGTAATTCACCATAGAAAATTTAAGACATTTAAAGTATGACACAAAAGTCACACCTTAATACTAGCTTTTCTATTTCCTACACACTCAACTCAGGAATGCACATGTCTTTCCTGACTCTGGAAATATTTTGTCAGCCATGTCAAAATGAACAGCGATCATCTTAAATAAGCACACTTGGACTGGTCCAACAGCCACAGCTGCCTCTCCAGAGTGGGAGGCAGGCCCCTTGGGGTGTTTCAACTACAGTTTAAGGGCTCAGCTACCCTTGCCCAGATCTCCTCTGGCAGCCCAAGGAGAAAGTCTGCTAGTCCTAGTTGGCCAAGTAAAATAACAATTTAAAATAAATGTTATCCCTTCTACATTTTCCTGACCTGAGTAGGTCCATAACTGAATCGATTTATTAATAACTTTCTGTGTGAAAGAGGTGGATATAATCATTGCAGTTTTAAAAGAGAGATGTAGGGAAGAAATAACTTCCCTAGGGCTGCTACTTCTGCAGCAAAAGTCAAATCAAGATTATGCCTCAAAATTTTTCAGTTTAAAACCTGTTTTCTGTAGAGAAATTGCCGTGACAGTGCCTTAAACCCAGAAGGCTACCAGCAGTCTGACTAAAGGTTTAACACTTAGTAGAAATGCTATTTTTAAAAATTACACAAGGAACACAATTTTCTGGGTACTGAAGAAGTAACAGTCAGTTCTTGCAACAGGTGGCACTGGGAACAGATGAACCAATAAAACTGAAATGAGAAAGTTGAAAATATATTCAAAAGCAGTTGTAGAAAATGATGCCGTATTAGAAACATTTAAAAACATTCAATGAAGAGCTGAGACTGAATTCATAAAAAGATGTTCAAATGGATATTTTTTTTTTTTTTTTTTAAAGAACTCACAGTATTAAGCTTGTCTTACCCATTATCCTGTGCAACCAGTAGGAAGGTTGCAGAGTAATTAGCACCTAGACTTTCAGGTTAAAGGAAAAACAAAGCAAAACAAAACAACCAAACACTTCAGTAATCTGATTGATCATCTGGCTTATTTTCTCTTCCTTTTTTATGGTGCCTCTTTACACCTGCCTTGCACAGTAGGGTATCTAAATGAAGCCACATGAGAGGAAACCAACCTTCTTAGCCTCTTTTGAATTCTTAAAGAAGAGCTAAAGTAATTTACAAATGCTAACCTGAAGATCGTAGTGCTTTTTAATAATATCAATATCGGTACAATTTAATATTTTGAGTTTTATAAAAGCATTTTCTCTCAAGAAAAGCATCATTTGTCAGTTTGAGGAAAAGCATTCAAATTGAGGTCAGAATGGAGTAACAGCTTTTTATTTGAGAGAAGGGTAGACAGATTCTACTCTCTTTATCATTTAATTGAATAGAGAACTGAGGACCAGGAAAGTTCATAACTAAACTGATTCTCTTATTTTCAGGAGAAATGCTAAAAGCCAGATTTTACTCTTTTCATGCTACCCTAGCACCTGGGTTTCTCAGTGTATGGCTGAAAATAAATGAGGACTATTAGACAGGTACTTCAAACAGAAGTACAGACATTGAGGAGAATTCTTTCTTCATTATGATGAAATATGTGACACTTCGTTATGATGAAATTCATGTTCTAATAAATACATCTTTAGGACATTACATGAATATGGCCCATGCCAAAGATCAAGATTAAATATTGTTAAGGTGAGTTGAACATATGTTGCTTTTCATAGGTAACAATGTAAACTTATGTCACGGAGTCACTCCACCTCCATGTGTTTAATTCTTGAGGAGATAAATTGAACCAATTTTCCTGTGGGCTCTTTTTTTTTTTCCCCCCAGAAAATTTTGCAAATGGCTTGAGTAACTTTTATATTGCTGGTCAAAACTAATTTGGACTAAGCAAATAGCGTTCTTCTTTGGGTTATGTGGAGGGGCTGCTCAGCTTCAAAGAAACTGAAGAAGAAATGGACAAAGGCATCCTACCATCTTGATTCAGATGGGGAAAAAAGATTAAAATGTGAGGAAAGATACAAAGGCCAAAGTTAGAAAATGAGAGACAGGTTGTGCAATATTAGAGCTGTCAAAAATAGGACAACAAAGGATGCATGTGTAGTGGGTTACATGGTGAAGCCTAGGACCAACAAGTCTGTATCCTAGTCCTTGGAACCTGAGAATATCACCTTATGTAAGATGTGATTAAGTTAAGGATTTTGAGAGAAAAAAAATTAATCTTGGATTATCCTGGTGGGCCCTAAATAAAGTCATGGGTATACTTTTGTAAGAAAGACAGACAGATCTATTGTACAATGTGGTGACTACACTTCATAACAACTATTTCATACTTGAAAATCACTGAGAGTAGATTTTAAGTGTTCTCATTATAAAAAAATATATGTAAGGTAACACATATGTTAATTAGAATTTTTGCCAAATTGTTCAAATTAAGAATCTTTAATGATAGTACCATCTACAGAGGTGTGGTCAGAGGAATGGTGCCATACCCAGAGACAAGCAACTGTGGAAAGCAATTGCCCTCAATAAAGTGGAATGAGCAGGGAAGAAAACAGCATCCAAAGACCCCAGGAGGAAGGACTTCCTGTAGGAGACTGTATTCTTGGGAAAATGCAGCTACTCGCCAGAAAAACGGCACCAAAGCAGGAAGGAAGTGGAAAGGAAGTGGGAAGGAAATACCCCAACCTCTCTGTTCCCGGCCTCTGATCAGCCCTTCAGGGGAGCCTGGAAGGGATAACTCATTGTGGTCAGGTTCCCAGGGCATAGAGCTGGGCACAGAAGCTTGAAGAGAAAGGGGAAGAACATGGAGAATAAAAATAACAAGCTCACCAATTTCGAACCAGACATGTTGATATGGTTTGACTCTGTGTGCCTGCCCTGGATCTCATGTGGAATTGTAATCCTCACATGTTGAAGGCGGGGCCTGGTGGGAGGTGATGGATCATGGGGGTGGTTTCTAATGGTTTAGCACCATTCCCCTAGTGCTCTCTCGTGATAGAGTTCTCATAAGATCTGATGGTTTAAAAATGTTTGTCACTTCCTGCCTCACTCTCCTCTCTCTCCTGCTCTGCCATGGAAAGACACGCTTGCTTCCCCTTCAAGTTTTGCCATGATTAAAATTTCCTGAGGCCTCCCAACATTCTTCTTGTTAGCCTATGGAACTGTGAGTCAATGAGACCTCTTTTCTTTTATTTTTTCTTTATTTGTTTGTTTGTTTTGAGACGGAGTCTTGCTCTGTTGTCTAGGCTGGAGTGCAGTGGCACGATCTTGGCTCACTGCAACCTCTGCTTTCCAGGTTCAAGCGATTCTCCTGTCTCAGACTCCCAAGTAGCTGGGATTACAGACGTGCACCACCACGCCTGGCTAATTTTTGTAATTTCAGTAGAGACAGGGTTTCGCCATATTGGTCAGGCTGGACTTAGACTCCTGACCTCAGGTGATCCACCCACCTCGGCCTCCCAAAGTGCTGGGATTACAGGCATGAGCCACTGTGCCCTGCCCTTAACCTCTTTTCTTCATAAATTACCCAGTGTCAAGTAGTTCTTTATATTACCAGATTCAATGTGAGAACGGATTAGTACACATGTAATAAGCTCCTCAGAAAGTTTTACTCTAGCCTTTAAGCTAGAACCCCCTCTCTGAAATTATACACTATTATTTTTTCTGTATTTAGTTGAAAACTAAAGCTCCAGGGAGGTGACTTACTGAGGTGACTTATTCTCCCGTGCACCTTCCTTGCTCTGTCTACTCATCCACACAGACCTCTTTCCTCCTGCTCAGCAGGAACCTCCATTTCTGCACCTTGACCTTAACATTTGCTCTGCCCAGCACAGCCTTTCCTCAGAGTTCTGTGTTCCCTCAGAGCTCTGCCTTCTCTTCCAGTCTCTGCTTAAGTGTCATCTTCTCAGCCAGCCTTCTCCGGTCACCCGTTGCCTTAGTTTACTTTTCTCCATCGCACTTGACTCTACCTCAAACCTCAGGCTCCTTACTTAGGTGTTGTCTGTTTTCCCCATCACAACGTAAGTGAGTGAGGCTTGCACAGCCATGTCTTTTCGGTGCCCAACACGTGGTAGGACTCAGTGTTGTGTTGAATGATTGAGAACAAGAAGGGCTCAGGATTTGAACCCTTGTGTGTGATTCTGAAAGCCATTTTTCATTTTTCTTCATAATCATGGGATCCAATTTCATGGAAGTGGAATTTACGTGCAACATGTGCTCCACTTGGCCATTATTGAAATCATACGAGCAACAGCACAGCACCATATTAAAGAAGTGATAGGTTCGTCATCAGAATAACAGAAAAAGCAAGACCGCTTGGATGCAATAAAAAAAAAGTCAGAAAAAACTGACGAGGATTTTGTTTCATCCATTCCTACAAACACACAGTCACACTACACACACACATGCGCGTGCACACACACTCTTTCTTTCTCTGTCTCTCCCCACAGGCTCTCTTTCCTCTCGGAGAGGAAAAGCTGACACGTGTGTACCAAATTCTACACACTCACATCCGGACTGGGCAGATAAGCAGATGATGTATCCACGCTGTGTACCCAGATGGGGGCTTTGACACCAGTTGGAGCTGTTTGTGCAGATTTCCCAGCCAGAGCTGAAGTGCTTGGGAGCCTCTCTATAAAGCACTTCTCACTACCGGATTCACAGAAAGAGAAGCAGCCCGGGGTATTTCAACCAAATGCTGCTATAAATAACAGCGTTGAGACAGAGTGGGTCAATGTAGGATTAGAATCATTCTCAACTGATTGCTTGCCTGTAGAGGGTACATTTTCCCTTTTCTTCAGCCCCTTTCTGAGGTTCTTGTCATATAAAATGTCACATAGCATATGAGAGAACTGAAAACATTTTTGAGGAAGGACACTTACCTTAAAGGGGAAGGGACCTGTTTTCACTTGTTTTCTTTAAGCATGCTAAGGGGTATTATTAATAGCATTCAAAATTATAGCTGTGGCCACACTGGAAATGTGGGCAACGATAGTTCCCATTGCCAGCTGTCTTCCTCTGTTTGGGTTATTATAACCGAATACCATAGACTGTGTAGCTTAAACAACAAAATTCTATTTTCACAGTTCTGGAGGCTAAGAAGTCCAAAAGCAAAGTGCTGGCAGCTCTTGTGTCTGCTGGGGGTCTGCTTTCTGGTGGGCAGATGGCTGTTTTCTTTTTGTGTCCTCATATGGTGGAGAACAAAGAGAGGAAGCAAACCCTCTCCTGTGCCTTCTTATAAGGGCACTAATCCGAGCTTGAGGGTTCCACTCTCATGACCTATATATCTCCCAAAGATCCCACCTCCAAGTACCATCACACTGGAGATTAGGGTTTCAACATATGAATTTTAGGAGAGATGCAAACATTCAGTCCAAAGCACCAGCTGACTACACTTCGTTTGTGGAAGAAAAAGGTTTTCTAAGTTAAGTGGCAAAGACTTCAACTTTCTGCAATCATTTCTCAGGGATTCAGAACAGTCTTATAATTATATTTAATATTTATTGAATAGGATTCACCTGTATCACATGAGCTAGGGTGGGAAAGAAGAGGGTTCATAAGGCTTTTTCAACCTCTGTCACATGCAGTCATCACCTGGACCGTAATGGCCATCCCTGGAGGCAATGCTCACAGACGCTTGCCCTTGCCAGAACTGCTTCTCCAGAAGGCATTTTTTTTTTTTTTCTTTTTACCTTTCATACATTTCTTCTGAGACTTCTTTGATTACTTTCTGATTAAAATATCTTCCTCCTTGGAAGTCAGCTTGGTCCCCTCCTCGTGGTCAGGCACAGTGCGGAGTGGGATTCATCTCACTGCCATCATGGTGTACAGTCAATGAACACCCCAAAGTTCACACCAGCTCCTCACTGGAGGCACCGCTGACCATATAGAAGATCCTAATTTTGCATGTAGTGGGAGAAGGTATTCATGCCCAGCTTCAGGATATGGAACTTCTTTTTTGCATTTTTGAACATTGCTATGTGTATGCCAGGGCCAATCCTAGCGTTGGCAGGCAGGCATTCTTATTCATACTTCCTCTCTTTCTGTCGGGCTTTCTCATATCATGAGCTTTGCCCCATAAGATATCCATTGTTCTCTATGGCCCCAAGGGCCATTTTGTCCTGCCCTCTACATGTAATATTTGCAATAGGGACACTGCATTTTTAGGCTTCACCAAATTATGCAGACCAGCCAATGTAATCTGCATGCCTTTGTTTGTCTCTTTTTGTGCCATTCTTCTCTGAAACTTCTTCCAATTGCAACACAAATTTTCTTCTGTCTCTTCACCCCCTTTACAACTGAAGCATTTCCTTTTTTTTTTTAATACTGTGAAATAAAAACTTCTTTACTAAGGGAAGTCAAATAACCAGAAAAAAAGACAATGTAAAATGTGTCTTTTGTAGGAATTTAAAAGCTCTATTCAAGTAGTGAGAACAATTTTGTTTACTATTTTAGAGCCAAAGAAATTCTGGGGTTATAATTTAATTATTGAACCAAAAAGGCACCATGATTCCAAGGGGAAGATTATAAGTGTGGACTGCGGACTCAGACTGCCCTAGTTTGAATTACGGATCCGCTTACTAGTTGTTTAACGTTGGGTTATTCACTTTACCTCACTAAGACACCATATAACTAACGGGCATGCTAATAATGGCTTTTACAGCATAATATTATTGGAGAAAGGTACCTGAGTCCTTCCCACTGTGCCTCTCATGGAATAAGTACTCAGTGAGGTTAGCACTTGCTACTAAGAATTTTAGGTTTACATTATAATCCTTTCAAAGTAAGTAGTCATATTTCTGGAAGTTTACAAACTTGTGATACCTAGAATGGGTTTCATGTTTTTTTTCTTTGAATATAAAAGGCACATTTAGTGTTCAAAAATTCTCAACCTCACTCTGAACATTATCCTTATATTATTGCCCATCTAAAATGCAAGCATACTGAGAAGACTCATATCATTTTGAGATGTAGACCCTGACACAAGCATTCCTCATATTTCCTGATGCCTGAATGCCCGCATTAAGGCTCTGCATCATGCAACTGCATTTAAACTGGGCAGATTCTGCTAAGGATAGGGCATAAATGGAAATAAAGTACATTTTTCATTCCCTATTCATTCTTAAATCCCACTAATGTCAGAGAGAATTATGTGTTATACAAAGGAAAGAAAAATAGATCATTATTTCAGTCTACTGCTCTGTACATTTTTGTACTCAGCAATATTATATTTCTTTCCTTTTAATATCGCTCTCTAAATACACAGTAGGTGTTTAATGCATGTATGAATACCTAATTCTGTTGATGTGTCCTTCAGATTCTGACCATCACTATCTGTGCATAGTCAGTTATGAGAAGGTAGTAATGAAACAAAACCATTTTTCACATTTCTGGTCTAATCTCTAGCACATCGCCCACCCCTTCCTACACACACACACACATACACACACACGCGCGCGCACACACACGCACACTTTTTAATGTAGCAGAGCTCTCTCAGGAAGTGAGAAATGTAACCTTGGCACATAGAAATGATCATAAACTCTTATCTTGAAAAGTAATTCTAAATTGATATTACTAGCTCTGACCTGTATCTATAGTATTAATTTCAGCATGAATCATATGTGGCTAGGATATAATGCATAATATTGATTTTGATTTTTTTCCCTCCAGGCTGTGTCTTAGTTCCTGGCCTTGATCTTAAAAGTAAGATAGATGTTAGACATTATTATCTAGCAGAAGGAGTAAAAATCAATTTTATCTCCTGACACTTCATTCCCTTTTCCTGCAATGGCCAGGTAGTAACATTGGAACAACTGTAAACTCACATTTACTGATTTAAAACTGTGACGCTGCTCTGGGAATCCACTACTCTGGGTTCTTCTTTGTACCTTGTGCATATTTTCAGATGATAAATATGTAGTGAGTATGAGAACCTGTTAACCTGCTTTTTCACAGTAAGAATAATTTCATAAAAACATCTCTTTAAGAATAAGGCAACATTGAAATGTTTTTGAAATAATGTTAGATTGGCAGAAGAGTTGCAAGGATACTACAGAGACATCCCACATGCGCCTCATCAAGCTTTCTCTAATGTTAACTGTTTACATAACCATTTCTCAGAACTAAAAATTTAACATTGGTATTCTACTACTATCCAACCTGCAGGCTTTGGTCAGATTTCCATAGATTTTCACTGATATAGTTTTGTTATTCCGGAATCCAATTCAAAATACTACACTGCATTAAGCCATTTTTTTTTAGAAATACACTTTTGAGAAATATCTATTTGTCAGTGGCAAGAATATAAATGTAACTAAGCACCTAATCATAGAGATTATTTTGATGATGTTTTTAAAGGTTGCCAGTAAAGGAATGAGGTTTGTTGGATCAATCAATAGTCTAGTGAAATGGTTTCCAACTTTACTGTTAAGACACATAGTTCCATTTCCATTGTAATCAGTGGAAAGATATATCACAAGCAAAATACTACTGATAATAAAGTATTAAAATTTGTGAATGGTTTATGCATTTATAAATTTGACTGAATGAAAAAATTAACCTCACTGTCGCATGTATTTTGCAACACTTTTTGGAGTGAGAGGGAAAGAAGTAGAGTTACAGTCATGAGCTCTAAATTTCTCATAAACCTAACTGCATTCATTAATTGTTTTCTTCCTCACTTTCTTCATTTTTGAAGAGCAGTAATCCTCATTTCCTTTTTAATGTAATAGAAACCAAGATCTTTATTATAAGCATAGTAGCTGTATCAGTGCTCAGTATCTTGAGGAAACAATTTGAAAATTATTTATTCAGCTTTTAATCATTTTGTTCCTGGAGGATTGATTGCCCCAACTCAGATGATATCTAGACTTTGGGGACTATGGTAATATATAAAGAGGTGCTCTATAGAAAATCTGTTATAAAATCCTACTTTCTCTTCAGTTTCTTTCTGTGTTAGAGACCATGTTGATGCTGCCATTATTTGTGAAACAAGCAAATGAGTTCATATATGCTACGGTACTGCCTCCAAATTATTTTCTTCTATTGTTTTTCTTTCTTCCTTTATTCAAGACAATGTGAGTGTCTGATATGCTCCAGGCACTGGGTTATGCATTGGGAAGAGAATATTATTAAGACATGACTTCTCTCCTTTTGTTCAGAGCTTTGTAGAGGTGACAAATATAAAATCAATGAGAGGTCCATAATAGTCATGTATAAAAATGATTTTTTATACCTTAGGTACCTAATTCTACCTAACAAAAAGGTAACGTTTTAAGTGAGCCTAGAAGAAAAAATATGTCATTCTTCAAGGACCAAGTAGTGGGTATAAAGGGAAGGTGATTCCAGGCAGACAGAACCATATGTTAATGTACAGGGAAAAGGTTTATGAGAACTTGAAAATCAAGTGACTCGAAAGGACTCCTGGGTAGGATATAGTTGAGAGAATAGCAATAATGAGACCAGGAATTACACCTATCAGAACTGGGGTGCTCATGTATGTCTCATCCAAGCAAAAGATGATGGGGCTTGAACTAAAGCAATATCAGGAGTGGT
The DNA here is from genome assembly GCF_001698545.2 of Rhinopithecus bieti. Lineage (NCBI taxonomy): Eukaryota > Metazoa > Chordata > Mammalia > Primates > Cercopithecidae > Rhinopithecus > Rhinopithecus bieti. The sequence continues at coordinate 6,195,319 of NW_016805866.1, read as the reverse complement.
TAAAAAGATGAGACATATTTTAGAAACAAGCAGGCGGAGAGCTGATTGGGAATGGAAGCAGAGGCAAACAGATGAAAGAGATGTTTAGATTTCTGATGTGCTCTCCCTTGCTTGTGGGTAAGAGAGGAAGACATGAGGTGCAAGGACAATTTAGAAATATAGTGTGTGTATTGGAATGAGAAGGAAGATAATACATTCCATTTAGGATGTGTTGACATTGAGGTTTCTATCTGATATCCACTTTAGGGTAAGCTGTGAGAAGCCCAAGAGAAAGGTGTGAATGAGAAAAACTTATTTGGAACCTCTCAGTATTAAGTCAGAGTTGAAACCATGGGCTTAAGTGGGATCATGGACTTAAGGGAAGAGAAAAGAGGAGCAAACGGGGTGTAACAACATTTAATAAGTGAGAAAGAGAATGAGAAGGAAAGACGAGAGTGGTGGTATAGAAGCCAAAGAGGCTAATATGAGCATGTCAGCTAACAAGGTGGGAGGGGACCTTGGGTGAACAAGAGTGATTAATAGTATCCCATGTAACAGACAAGTTAAGAAAAATGAGGACTGAAAGGGGGACAGAAGTTGGATATCGGGAATGTGTGGGTTATATCAATGAGAGTAGTTTGAGTGCAATAGCAGGGAACATGGGGCAGGAATTAGTTTACGGTAGGCTGCTGAACACCAAGATGCTCTAAGGTTTTATTTCTTCTGACTGTTACTTTGTTTTTGTTTCCTTGATTGTTACTCATTTTGTCTTGTATTTGCTTTTGTTTACTAATACAGGAGAGACTCATTTTGCTTATGGGCTAAGGGAAAACTTCCCATGGAGAGAAAGAGATTGAAGATACAGAAAAAAGAGAATCTTTAATGGAGGAAGTTCCCAGAAAAAGCCTGAAGATCTTGTAAATCTATACCCTAAGTGAAGGGATTTGCTTTGGAGGGGAGCAACATCATTTTCATCCTGGGATATCTAATGGGTGGAGGTAAAGAAGGTAAATTCTTAAAAAGGCTAAGACAGGGATATGAAAGGAGTTACTGATTAATGATTCTCATCATCTTTATGACTTAGAAGGCATGTTTAAATGCTGAATATAACATGGGGAAGTATAGCATAGTGGGTTTGATGAACGTGATGAAAGTTCAGAATATGTGCTGGGGAGAATGGGAAAAGGAATGTCTTCCGAGAGACACTGAAGGTTCAGCAAAACTTAGAGCTCAAACATGTGTAGAAGTCATATTCTAGATTGTTTTATATCTGTGTATATATCCATATGTGTATATATATATCTCCTTATGCAATTTCACTGTTCAAAAAAGAGCAGGAAGGAAGGTGTTCAAATTCATGATTAAATCAAAATCGAGAAATTTCTAAGATATGGGTGGTGGGAAGACAGTGGCAAAATTCCATGCATTGTGCTATCAAGGGTTTAAATAGTGTGATGAACCAAGGAATCTAGGAGGGATAGAAAGGATAATCTAAGAGAAGGCAAATAGATTGGAAAAAAGAAAAGGGTCAGTAGGGAGGACAATCAAGTCTGAATTAAATGATGGGATTGACTGCATACTTTAGTTAACTGAGGCTGATTACTTTAGTCTCATACATGTTTTCTCTAGTTATTTTGCAAAGTTGTCAAGCTTTAAACTACAGTACAGAATTGTGGGTGAGACTGTACACAGGAAAATATGCTTTACTCACTTATGAGAGAAAAAGCAAGATTAATAAAAAATATTCCTATTATTACTCCCTAGAAATAGTGTGTAGTAATGAGGTCAATAGAGGGACTTGCTGAGAATGAGCATGTTACTATTTATTGCCTCTTAGGATGAAAACTCAATTTCATCTTCTATCAAAGATCAAGCTACTGCTATTTTATGGTAAACATAGAAACTGCCGTACAGAAAATTACTGTTTTAACAGGTGCAGTCTTACATTCAAGAGTGATTTTAAAATTGGCTTCATGGCTAGCACTGTACTCACATCACCCATTTACATAATCTCCTTGGATATATTTTCACACATAAACATCATTAAAGGGTATGCTTACATTATACTTAATCACAGGGTATTCATGGAAACATCTCTGCCCAGATACACTTTTAACACTTGGTATATTTTATCTCATTTGCTTTTACTGCTGATTGAGGCAACTCCCCAAAATAATTTGAATTATTCTACTTAGGGAGAGAAAAAAGAGCCTCAACAATGCTTTCTGAAAGTTTTAGTATTATTAATACTATGGTATAAAAAGTATCTCTTCATTCATGCAAGAAATACGTATCTAGCATCTGCCAAATGCACCAGGCTTTATGCTAGGTAATTTGCAAGGCATCTGTTTACAGTACAAAAAGAAAAAAACTCTGCTGTAACTGATCTTGAAATAGATATAACAGCAGGAGCAATTCATCTATTCATTATAAGATAACACTAGCTAAAATGTATGCTCTGCAAGAGCAAGGACTTTGCCTCTATCCACACATGTTTGGATATGAGACAAGCAGAGCCTGACATGTCATGAACATCCAAACAATATGTTGACTGCGGGAATGAATAGTTTGAGTAAACATCTTGCACATGCAAAAGTTAGGCATACTCAGATTATATTTATTAGCGTAGATACATAGAGTGTCACACACACATATGAGCAGGCTACTTCTCCTGGATTTTTAGACATCAGGAGATCATGCACTGAAAGGAAAAAAAAAATTTATATGTCTATTTACTTTAATCTCGGACTAAAACTGTGGATTTACTTCAACTATGAATTGAAAGAAACAAATTGCAGTAGTGTTAGCACTATCTGTGAACTTGTCACCGATGTAAAAAAAAAACCTACATTACAGTTGTCTCAGGTATCTCAAAATATCTCAGTGCTCATTACTAATTTGAAATTACAGTAGTGATAAGGATCTATGCTAGATATTGTTTTCATAATGGTTAAAATAAAGAGCTTATATCAGTACATCAAAAGTTTTATTTTGGAAATATTTTGATAATTGTAATTTTGATTACTTTATGAAATTGGTTGCCTTTGTAATTCTATGCATTTTATTTTACGCTTTTAAAAACATTACTGCAAGAAATGTTACTGAGATAGATTGTTTTCAGTAATGGCCACAACAATTTCTATCATTGTCGCTGATACATTCCTTTGCAATGTGACTCTGCTGTATCTGTCATTCAGAAGAAGAGTTTTTTTGTTTGTTTGTTTTGTTTTTATTCTGTTGGATCTGGTCTGGACTTGTAGCTTGTTTTGATGAATAGAACTCTATAGATATGGTGTGTCTTCTTTTTATTTTTACTTTTTTGAGATGGAGTCTCACTCTGTGGCCCAGGCTGGAGTGTAGTGGCACGATCTCTGCTAACCGCAACCTCTGCCCTCCAGGTTCAAGTGATTCTTCTGCCTCAACCTCCTGAGTAACTGGGACTACAGGCGCCCGCCACCATGCCTGGCTAATTTTTGTATTCTTAGTAGAGATGGGGTTTCACTATATTGGCCAGGCTGGTCTCCAACTCCTGACCTCGTGATCCTCCCTCCTCAGCCTCCCAGAGTGCTGGGATTACAGGCGTGAGCCACCGCAACCAGCCAGATATGGTGTGACTTCTGAGCCTCAGCCTCACGAAGCCTTGCAGCTTCTGCTCTCACTGCCTTGCTGCCCTGGTCCTGCAATGTGTAGAAGTCAAGGCTAGTCTTGAGGATGGGAAATGATGTGGGGTGAGAGGCCCCACCCATGGCCAGCACCAACATCAGACATGTGAGCAAGGCCATCTTGGATCATCTCATACCAATCACCCTTCTTGATGGTGGCCACCACATGAAAAATCCCAGGTCAGACCAGCAGATCTACCTGGCTGAGGACAGCCCAGATCACCAATGCATACTGTCTTGAGCAAATGAATTCATTTTGGGATTGTTTATTAACCTGCACAACTGAAATGGATTGGCATCCACTTGGCTGCCAAGTGTTTACATGGTCCTTGAAATTCAGAACCTGTGCCATAAACAGCTGCTATTTACCCGGTCTTTTGGCTTTATGTTTAGTGCATTGTAATCTGGATGGCTTGACAGTTGGCTACTTCATTTTCTTTAAAATATCTGTGATGTTTTAAAGGAATTTACAAAACAAGAAAACTATTGAAGTGTTACCTTTATGTTGGGGAACAAAGTCTTGAGGGCAGTTAGTGGAAGAAGTTTTTATTTGTAAACTTTTGTCTATTTGTATGGTTTAAAAGTTTTTATCAATAATTTAAGAATATACCACTTTAAAGTTATTCTTCTAGATAAGGTATAGAAAACTTTGTATCTCAAGAGAAGAACATGATACTATGTTCATAGGCTATGATTTTAGGCCTCTAACAACAATTATTTTATAGAATTATTAAGTTCTTAGCAAGGAAATAAGATAAAAAATCATATTTTAAATAACCTCTCCATGCATGCTGAGACAGTAAGAACCAGTGGCTTTCCTGTGAGGCAGGAACCATGTGTACATTCTTTTACAGATGAAAAAACTGAGAATCAGAGAAGTTAAGAAATAAGTTGAAGATCACCTATATAGTAAATGGCAAAATCAGGATCCGAACCCATTGATTCCAGAGCTCATGGAGAGTTCCAGTGGGCAACTTGGGAGAAAGAGGAAGCATGGGAGAGGAGGCGAGTATCTGAGAGGCCAAGGTATTGACATAATGCTCAGGTTGGTGCTACAGATAGAGTTGAGACAGAGAGGAATGTGGTAAGCCAGGAACAAAGATGTCAGTGAATGAGGTGTAGTTTACAAGGGCTAGAAGATGAGAACAATGAGAAGGGGTAAAGAGGACACATACCAAAGCCTGAGAGCTTCTCTATCAGGTGTAGGGGTGAGGATCTAGACCAGAAAGAGATGACCTTGTCCCACTTACACATTTCAATCCAGAATCCATAAGATGTGGGTGAAAGACCAAATTCTATTGGATAAAATGCAGGAGCAGCAGTGTAGACTCATAGAGAGTCAGTCTTAGTGGAAGTTAGAGGCTGGAGCTATGGAAGAGTTTCCAATTATGTGTGGATGTTCCAAAGTCTTGATGAAAAGATTTGGAAAACAAAGGAGGCATGGAAGGGTGCACTGGGGAAGAGAATGCTCAGTGCATCACAGGGCCAACAGGTGAGTATGGATGATGGGATGGTCTTACAGTTTTGGCAGTTACTGTGAGGAGGAATTTAGTCTCAGTAATCTCAAGAAACATTGGTTAGTCTCACAGAATTTAGCTGTGACCTGAACATGGAAACCTGATGGCTCTATTGTGGGGCTGGGTGGTTCTTTTTCTCTTGCTCTGGAGGAGATAGTGGCAGCTGTGGTATAGAATGTACGGTGGTCATGGTGACAGTGGGCAGGAAGTAGGCAAGCTCTGGTCACCTGCCAGGCAAGGCTTCAGTGCCAGTGACTGATGGATCCTAGGTGCTATAGGTCAGGCTCTGCCTTGAGTTGGGGGTTTCTGTTCTGTCAGCACTCAAAGGGGGTCTCCACGGCCAACATCTGCATAAGAATGTACTACCACAAACATTGTTTCAATTTCCTATTTGCGTACATTTAGAATTAATCCACATAGGATACATTCCCAGAGATGAAATTTTGGTATTAGAGAAAATAGATAACTTTAGAACTTTTGTCATACAAGTTTCCAAGTGCAAAGATTCTACTATCTTTCATTCCCACTTGTAAAGAAAGAGAAAGCTCATTTTACACTCTCTTCTTTCCATGAAGCTTTTAAACTCTAATTGATTATTTTAATTCATAATTAGCTAATTGATTATTTTAATTAATAATTATGAAAACAGTATGGAGATTTCTGAAATAATTGAATAGAAAATAAAAATACCATTTGATCCAGCAATTGTATTACTGGATATCTACCCAAAGGAAAAGAAATCATTATGTCGAAAAGATATCTGCAGTTTTAGGTTTATCAGAGCATTGTTCACAATATCAGTGATATGGAATCAACCTAAGTGTCCATCAATGAATGATTAGATAAAGAAAATGTTCTACACACACACAAGCACATACACATACACACACATCATGAAATACTACTCAGCTATGAAAAATAATAAAATCATGTCTTTTGCAGGAACCTGAATGGAACTGGAGGCCCTTACCCTAAGTAAAATAACTCAGAATGAAGTTTTTAAATGTTTGAAATCACTGCCAATGTAATATGCTAATCTTGGCATCCTACGGATATTTTATCTTTCACTTTTAAATTTGTGAAGCTGAACAAGTACCATTTGTATTTCTTTTGGGTGACCATTGTTCATTTGGATTTTTTGCTTATCCTCCCATTGAGATTTGGAGTCTTTTTCTTAAGATCTCTTTATATAAACATTAACACTCTGCCTTCTATATTACAAATATATACCCAATTTATTGTTTACCTATGTGCTTACTTCTTATGGTTTTTGACTAAGCAGTTTGATATAGTCTGGATATTTGTTCCAACCCAAATCCCCAAATCTCATGTTGAATGGTGAACCCCAGTGTTGGAGGTGGGGACAGATGGGAAGTGATTGGATTGTGGGAGCGGATCCCTCATGAATGGCTTGGGCCATCCACTTGGTGGAAAGTGAGCTCCCGTTCTGAGTTCACGTGAGATCTGGTCATTTAAAAGCTTGTGACCCCTCCTGCCCCTACTGTCTCTTTCTTCTGCTTTTTCTATGTGACATGCCTGCTCCCCTTCACTTTCTGCCATGACTGTAAGCTTCCTGGGGCCTCTCTAGAGGCTGAGAGGTTACTGGCACTATACTTTCTCTAAAGCCTGCAGAACCGTGAGCCACTTAAACCCCTTTTCTTTATAAATTACCCAGTCTTAGATATTTCTTCGTAGCAAGGCAAGAATTGCCTGATACACTAGTATCTTAGAGTTTTAATATAAAACATCATTACAGACTTTCTTCTTTAACTTCATCCTCAGTCTCTGTTTGACCTATAAAGGCAGAGGTCTTGCTTTACATTCAAAATGTATAATATCAATGCTTCTACCATCTGTAAAGTTATAGCATCTAAAAGAGAGTAGGAGGCCCTTTTCTCAGCAACCCACTTTAAGTACATCTTGTGACATTCTGGTTTGAGATAATGGTTATCTGCCTTAAATGTAGCAGATATCCGGCAAAAATGTAAGTAGCTGCTGACCTTGGTAGAAGCCTCTTCAGTGGAATGGCAACAAAAGCTTTTATGAGTGCATTGAGGAGATAGTGGGAAGTAGGCAGGCCTGAGTCCCTGGCCTTCTATGCAGGGCAAGGCTTCAATATCAGTGACTACAGAGTAAGGAAGAAAACACAGTTCTTGAGGAGCTTTCCTGTGAAAAGGAGCTAAGAAATAGCCTATAGTGAGAGAAGGAAGTGCAAACAAAGGAGAGTCTGGCAATAGTGTGTTTTAGACTCAAACCAGCACTGTGTCATGCCAGTCACTCCCAACCACCTATTCTTTTCAGAAACATAGATGAATAAAATCAGTCCCTACTAAAGTATATAATATTATTCTACACTTCACTTTTGCTTAACTTAGTGATTTTAAGCATATATCCTACTGTTTTCTTTTTGGTTCGTTTTTGTTTTGAGATAGAGTCTCGCTCTGTTGCCCAGGCTGGAGTACAGTGGCCTGATCTCGGCTCACTGCAACCTCTGCCTCCTGGGTTCAAGGGATTCTCCTGCCTCAGCCTCCTGAGTAGCTGGGACTACAGGTGCATGCCACCATGCCCAGCTAATTTTTGTATTTTTAGTAGAGACGGGTTTCACCACATTGGCCAGGATAGTCTTGATCTTTTAACCTCTTGATCTGCCCACTTCAGCCTTCCAAAGTGCTGGGATTACAGGAGTGAGCCACTGTGCCTGGCCATGTACTACTGTATTTTAAGTATCTTAATACTAAGCATTTTTAAGTTCTGCCATAATCTATTCTTTCACTGTGTTCCCAACAATCAGCTGAAAATAATGTTAATGATTCATTTCAAAGTTTTGTGTATTTGTTCTTTTTTTAATTTTTTTTTGCCACAAACCACTGTCTTAAAAATTCTAATGAAATGCAGAAGGTGTGATATTCATCATAAATGATTCCCCAGAGTGCCAAGTTAAGTTGGGTCCCTGGCTTCAGCAACTCACTTTAAAAGAGGAAGATTGTGTCAACTACTGACAATGAGACAACACAACTAATGCTATCTCCTCATCTATGTGAAAATAATATTTGATGTACAGAAAATATTTGCTGAATGAATGCAACTGGATTTTATGAAATGGTGCATTCAAGCCCCTGCACCCCTTTGCTATCTCATTTCCCTGACTTGGGCTTACACTATCCAGGTCACTTAGCTTTATTATTGGCTCAGGATTTGTAAATCTCTTCCAGATGATCAGCTTGCTACACTAAAAGCTGCTTCAGCAAACTGCTGTGTACTCTACTGGATATTAACAGATAGAGAGGTAAGATTTTTTTCCCCCTGGAACTCATATTCTGACTGTGAGTGTCAGATGAATGAGAAAAAGACAAACCAAAAGAATTTTAAAAAAGATACTTCAATAATTACTATAGTAGAGGAATATTTAGAGTTCTCTAGGATACTGTGAGAGAGTTCATGTAATGTGTTGATATTGAACTGTAGGATATAATTTCTGTTTGTGCATTTTATCTATAGGGAAGCCACTCTGCTTTTCTAACAGACAAATTTCACAAAACTCCATACAAGTGGCACCTGTTGGGGAGGAAAGACCTCTTTTCCTTACCCATCTCTAGGTTCATGGCCAAGGCCCTTATGGCAAACAACAACAACAACAACAACAAACCAACAACAGACAGAGTATCATGAATAAAGCACACACATTGGTTTAATATAAGTTTTACATGACAAGGAAGCCTTCAAAAATGAAGACTCAAAGAAACAGGAAAGCCTGTATATTTTTATCCTTAGGTTTGATGAAGTGTGGACAGTCAGGGGACAAAATGATTGAACAAAGGGATTTTGACATAATGATAGCATACTATAAGAAACATAGCAAGGCTTGTTTGTTAAAAATCTGCTTTGTGTCCTTGTGTCATCAGAGATAAAGGTGTTCCTCTCTTCCAGGTATATGGAGACAACCTTTTGAATGAGGGTCTTATGATCTGCTTGGATGTGAAGGATGAGGGGAACCTAAGAGAGATATTCCTGCTTCTGCAGTTTCTCAAACATTAAGGTGCCATATTTTTGGATAGCATGCCCTAAACCCCATCACACCCAACACAAAGAATCTCAGTTCTGGCCATGTCAGAAGTCTTATGTACATTTATTTCATTCCTACTTAACACCTCATCTCCATTTCTCCCATCTTCTCTCATTTTTTTCTTTTCCTCGATGTATACTTCCTCCATATTTCTTAGAGAAGAATTTTCTTTAGCATCTTTGATCTTTGGTGGGCCATTAGGTATAGAACATTTTTGGCTGTCAATTTCCCTGTGCTTCTGACTATAACACATTCTCACTGCAAAGATCATCTTTGACCCCCGCGCACAAACCTGGCTTTAACCCATGTGATTAGTTCTCCTAATGTTCTCTTTTGTAGTGCATTTTTTGTAATCTCCAATTTTTTCAATCCCCCACATAGAAGAAAGATTGAACAGTTACTTGATATTATCTTGACAATATTAACGAGACACAGTCAGATGAGGTTTGATGAGTAGATGCAAGCGAAAGGCATATTCCAAAACTGTCTATGATGTGTGTGTGTGTGTGTGTGTGTGTGTGTGTGTGTGTGTGTGTGTGTGTGTTTGGTGTGATAGGAATGGGTGGAAGAAAAAGGAGATGGGTTGCCTAGGGTCTATGAATCAGTCATCTGCTCAGTCTGAGAGGCTAGAACTCAGTCAGGGTCAGTGACTAGGATCATTGATTGCTTGAGCACAGAGAAGACACATTTGAAACAAGCTCTGCAGCTTGAACGCTCTTTAACTACTAGTAACAAGCTCTCTTGCCTCATCTTCACTGGAACAGAATGAGGGATTGACAAGGTCAATCAAATACACCGCGTTCCTTTGGTGTGAAAAATATTGCAGAAACAAGATGTTGATAGGGCAATGTGTAAAATAAAGATGTGCTTTAGCAACACTGCTTTGGAGTGGAATTGGAAGGATATAATGAAAGTGGAAATGATTTTCATTTTCAAAACGAGAAGCTTGCTTTCAGTGAAAGAGTAAATAACATTTGTGAATGAAATTTTACTCACGTTTGATGTCTCCAAATCTAAAATTAAATATATGCTTCTTCAGGAAATCATATGCAACTACTGTTTAGTAGTCCTATCCTTTCCTAATAAATGTTCATTCCCAAAGTGTAGCATACAAAAATGAGACAAATCTGTATTCTTTCCAACATATGCAGTCATATACACACTTTTTTTGTGTGTCTGTGGGCTAAGACTCCCTCTACTCAGGCTTGAGGAATCAACAAAGAAAGAGCCTGAGTTCCCACAGTTGTGTGATAAATCCAGCAGATACTTGTACTCATGAAAAACAAATGGTGCTTTCTCCATATTGGTACCATGTGGCATTCTTAAAGGAACTGTGACTCTTCAAGGAACCCTTGTGACAGGGTAACAACCTACAATTTAATAGACTAAAACATATATTAATCTCTTTGTACTTAACTATTCGTCTTTTTTTTTTTTTTTTTTTGAGACAGAGTCTTGCTCTGTCACCCAGACTGGAGTGCAGTGATGTGATGTAGGCTTGCTGCAACCTCCACCTCCTGAGTTAGAGCAATTCCCCTGCCTCAGCTTCCTGAGTAGCCGGGTGTAATCCCAGCTGGGCAGGCACCACCACACCTGGCTAATTTTTATATTTTTAGTAGAGACGGGGTTTTGCCGTGTTAGCCAGGCTGGTTTCAAATCACTGACCTCAAGTGACCCACCCACTTTGGCCCCCCAAAGTGCTGGGATTACAGGCATGAACCACCGTACCCAGCCTACTATTTGTATTTGTAAGGAAAAGAAAAGAAGTAACTGCTAATTTAACTTTCACTGTGGTAAATTCATGAAATATGAAATTTTCAAATAATTAAGGCTAATCTTGTTAAAGAAAAAATCAACCAATTAAAAGTAGAAATTAATGAATTAACATCTTATATTCCAGACCAGACACAATGAATGTTTATAATTATTTTCTCATTTAGAACCAATGACAACTGCATTAGTTAAATGTTATCATGTGTATGTTATAAATAAGGAAATTTGGCTCAGAAAAGTTAAGCAACCTATAATTATGCAACTGTTCAACATTAAGTCTTTGCAAGAAATGTTAATTATTTTAGTGGTATCATTCAACAATACATTTTATGCTGCAATTTCATTAAAAGAGATTGTAAACATAATTTAACTTGTTTTTGATGACTTAACCCATCATTTCAAGGAGCAGTTATTAAGTTGTTTATAATATGCTGATGCATGAGGAGGAAAAGGGTATGTTATGAATAACTTCTCTCCTACAAAATTGCTCCAGTTCCTTTAATTATGGAATTATAGCACTTGATTTTAATGAATTCTCTTTTTTTTCTTCTCTACCAGATTGTTAGCTGCCATTTTACTTTTCTCTCAAAACATTGGCCACTAGCAATACAACCTATCCTGCATGAAAATTCTACTTCTAATCTTTCATATACTAGAACACTAAATAAATAAATGCACTAAATTTTATATCAGAACCAAGGGTGAGTAAATCCTGAGAGAAAGTCAAAGGACACATTTCTCCTTGGCTTCAAGTACATGAAGGTGTTGCATTGCTTTGCATACCGCCAGAGATCTTTTACATCCTTGTTAAAATTTTGCCAAATGTGACCTCTGAGTAAGTGAGGTTTTATAGTCTAGCTCAAATCATACCGTTTGCATTTGGCCTTCCTCTCTCCCTTTCTTGCTGTCTCTCTGCCTTTTTCCACCCTCTCTCCCTCTTTTGTTTACCGTGTGTATTCTGTCCATGTGTTTCATAACATATCACAGCTTGCATTGTCTGAGAACACAAATGGGGTTCAGTCACTGTTTATCTTTGTGTTTGTCATAGAAACTAACATCACTAAAAACTCAGTAAATGTGAATTCTATTATGTTTATATTGCCTATCCTTTCACCTCTGAACTTCAGTTCAGAAGACATCTTTGAAGTCATAAAAGGTAATTCTATCTCCCACAACGAAATGACAATGGCTACTCTACTGAATTTCTCTGTAAGCCAGCAATTTATATGCCACCATCTCACTTAATTTACATGATAAGATGGCAAAGTGGGCATTGTTATTGCCATTTTAGAGGTGAAGAGGGTAGGCTCAAATAAATAATTAAGTTGTCAGATGTTTTTATAGCTCGTAGGAGCTAGAATTGGGATTCAGATGTAGGTCTGTTTTACTCTAGATGTATGATTGTTGTACAATCCTTAGGGGCACACACACACACACATACACACACACACACACACTTTGAGTACATAAACATGCACACATATGTTGAAACATTATATATGTTTATATACACATATTTTGCATTTATAGTATATATATGTCTATGTATAGGTGTATATATGTATACACAATTTTATAGATACATAGATGATATAGATAGATGATAGATAGATAGATAGATAGATAGATAGAACTAATAAATAGATGATAGGTAGATAATGATTATAGTTCTGCCTATAATATTGAAGACAGGCTAGAGACCAAACTTCTCTGAGAGCAGATTTAGTTTCTGGATGACAGAGTGTAGACTGTTTCTATGTGTCAGGAAGGGATAATGAATCCCTCTGATGCCTGTCTGCTCTGAAAAGAGCAAGTCAGCCCAGCTCAGAAAGTAGTTCTGGGCTTCATCCTTGAAGAACAAATGACTGCAATAAGAGGAAATGAGGGAGACAATGACATTTCAACTTGGACTTTGACTTTATTAACAGATATTCTTTCTTTAGAATACAGTCTTCTTCTTCCTCCTCCTCCTCTTTCTTTATATTATGACATTTTCCTCTATACATTCAAACACAGTGACCATTGTGGAGATATAGGGAAATAATATGTAGAAAATCATCTAGGTTGTCTCTAACCATTCAGAGAAGTATGATTTTCCAACCCAAATCCCCAGAATCAGACAAAGCTTAAATAACACAAAAGCATCCAAGGTTTTTCTGAGCACTTAGAATCAGCTCTCCTATGTACAGGTGTGATGGTTAATTTTGGGTCAGTTTACTAAGGTAAAACATTATTTCTGTGTGTGTGCATTTAAGGGTGTTTTATAAAGAGATTAGCATTTAAATCAGTAGAACCAGTAAAGAAAATCTACCCTTCCCAATGTGGATGGACATCATCTAATCTTTTGAGGGCATGAATAGAACAAAAAGCAAAGGAAGAACATATTTTCTCTGCCTTTGGGAGCTGGAACATCTGTCTTCTTCCACTCTCAGTATTCCTTATCTTGGGCTTTTGTCTCAGACTACACTTGCACCATTGACTCTCCTGGTTTTTTGACCTTTTGGCTTGAACTGGAACTATACTACCAGCTCTCCTAGACCTCCAGCTTGAAAACAGCAGATACTGGGATTGCTAGGCCTCCATAATTGCATGTGCCAATCCCGCATAATAAACCTCATTCTACATATTTCTGTATATCGTCTTGGTTCTGTTTCTTGAGAGAACTCTGACTAATACAGATTTTGATACCAAGAAGTGGGGATAATGCCATAACAAATACCTAAAAATGTGGAAGCAGATTTGGAACTGTGTAATGAGTAGAGGCTGGAATATTTTTGAGGTACATGATAGTAAAAGACTACATTGTGGTGAAAACATGTTAAGGCAATTCTGGTGAGGGTCCAGAAAGAAGAGGAGAGCTGTAGAGACAGCCTGAATCTTCTTAGAGAATATCTAAGTATTCCTGAACAAGATTTTGCTAGCAATATGGATGGCAAATGTCATTCTGATACAGTCTCAGATGAAAATTAGGGACATGTTATTAGATAACAGGAAAGTCCATCCTTGTTGTAAAGTGGCAAAGAGATTGACTGGATTGTATTTGTACTCAAGTGTTTTGGGAAAGTTAGAACTTATGAGTGATTACATTGGATATTTGGCTGAGGAAGTTTCTAAGCAAAATGTTAAAATTTTGTCTTGGTTTCTCTTAATTGCATATAGTAACATGCAAAAGAAAGAAATCACTTCAAGATGAAATTGATCAGCAGAAGGAAAGCAGAACATAAAGATTTAGAACATTCTCAGGCTAGAATCATGCAATGGTGACTTCACTGGCCTTAAGTTTCAGGAGGCCCTGTCCTCATGGCAGTTCTCTGCTGGGACTGCAATCCAATGGCTTCCAGAAGCTTCGTCTTTTGAAATGTGGGTGAACAACATTATTTTGTTCTCTCAGAATTAATATGTTGAAATCCTAACCCGCAAGGTGATGGTATTAGGATGCAGATCCCTCGTGAATGTGATTAGGGCCCTTACAAAGAGACCCCAGAGAAATCCCTGACCCTTTCTACCATGTGAAGTTACAGTGAGAAGATGGCTACCTGTGAGAAAGCAGATCATTACCAGACTTCAAATTTTCTGCTCTCTTGATCTTGAACTGTCCAGTCATCAGAACTGTGAGAAATAAATTTGTTGTTGTTTATGAGCCACCCAGCCTATGGCATTTTGTTGTAGCAGCTCGAACAAACTGACAAACTAAAACAGCAGATAGCATAGGATGCTTGCTAAAGATAAAGCAATGGAAAAGAATGAGAAAGTGAAAGAAAGAATGTCTGCGAATATTACTGAGTCAGGGCTATGCTGTGTAGCCCCATTGTTTCTGCTTCATGGAGGCCTTCTCTATCCTTCATCTGAACTAATGCACCAGTGTCTTCCCTCATTTCCTCCTCTCTACCTTTATGCCTCCTTCATATCATTCTCAACATTAGTAGTTTCAAAACATTTTTGAACACTCACTCCATCAGTTTAAAAAAAGCATGTACATCCATGTATCTTTATACATTTAAAATTAATATGCACCCTAACATTAAGTAGTTACTATAAAACATTTGCAAAATACATATCTTTAAAGGAACAAATATGAATAAATACAAATTGAAGTTCTCAAGTCTTCTTTCCATACTCTAATATACATGCCCCTCTTTGAGGACTCCCATTCCACATTATTCTAAGCAATCTTTCTGGCCTATTGACAACCCTCTACTGTCAACTCATAGTCTTTAGAATAATATGTTTGTCTTTCGTATGCCCACTGTGCCCTTTCATGGTCTGCCATTTATGATCTCTCAGGCCTCATGTTGGATTATTCTATTCTCTCCTTTACTTGAACTTGACATTAAAAAAAAAATACATACAATTATTCATGCTTTTTAAATAAATCATGACACTACATATATCTATGTATTTACAAACTCATCCATGTGCATTGAGTGTTCTTCCTCTTGTTCATTAAAAAAAATTTCACCATTTACATGTTAGATCATAAGTAACCTTTGAAGGAAGCCTCCCTTTACGAGCCACACTTCTCCTTGTTAACGCTGTCCTTTATGTCATTGGTCTCCAAAGTGGGGAAGATACTCATCAGGGCTACATAAGATGACCAAATTGAATATTAAAAAAATAGTAAAACTGTAGGTTTGCTATCTCATCTTTTTAGTTTTATAACATATCAATATAGAATTAAATATGTATACATATACACTCTATATGTGCTATATATATAACTGTTCTCTATATATCAGTATGTTATTAATTTTACGTATATTAACTGTATGTTCAAGTTGATACTTTTATTGCTGTTTTTATCTTATGGAAGAATAATCTATTGATTTATAGATGTACTTCCTCCAGCTTGTATTTTTAAATCTCTGTAGGCCTCAAAAGCCAAAGCAATACTTGGCAGAGTATACACTTAATATATGTTTGTTGACTTGAATGAAGGAGGAAGGATTTAATATTCCGTGTCTCTTTGTTGCTGTCTATCACGCATTTATTACGTCAACAGCTTTATACTCCAACAAATTTAGTACCTTTGGAGAGTCTATTGAAGTAAAATGTCAATATAAGACCATTTTTCTAGAATTGGAAATACACATAGGTTATGATAGATTTGAATTACTATGGAGCGACTTAGAGACAGAGGTAAATATAACTTAATCTCTAAAATATTATTTATATTTATATTTTCTGTGTTCTCTTACCCTTCTCATATTTCTTTATTTATATTAAAGAATCAGATAAACATTAGGAATACATTTCTACTAAAGAACCCATCTGGTCTATTAGAAATCAATATGTAAGAGCAGTTTTATTTCTATCTTTAACTTGGTTTAAAAAGTCAACATAATATCACACAATACACTATGCATTAGGAAATGAATTTTTACAACTTCATTATCTCTCACATTATTTCCCATCCACAAGTGTATCAGTGGAAGGAGGCTTATGATTTGAATTTCATCCATAAGGCTCATTATGGGGCACTTGAAAATTTGTCAGAATTGGGCCCCTAACAACTTAGGAATAAAATGATACATTGCTTTTATTCTTGTTAATTCTAAAAAAAGATGCCACTGTAGTATAGTGTAATTTAAAATTTGAGTAGCGGTTATCCCTCAACAATTACCCCTTTCAAATTTCTTTGGCTTTGATTTTGAGTATTCTATACTCCTCTCATTTCACAGAATTAAATAAATTCTATCTCAAGTGAAGGAGAAAATGAGCAACTTAAAGAAATTGAGTATGAGGGACTAATTATCTTCTATTTTAAAGAATTTATGCATAAAAGTGAGAAACAGATTCTTTGGAGATATATATATATTCTCATCCAATGTGCAAAAATAATGATTCTAAAATACTAGCATTCTTCTTTATTTTTATTTTTGTACAGATGGGGTCTCACTTTGTTGCCCAGGCTGGTCTCAAACTTTTGGCCTCAAGCAATTCTGCTTTTGCCTCCCAAAGCGCTGAGATTACAAGCATGAGTCAATGCACCCAACTGTTACTAGCATTCTTGATTTGACTGGAACAAAATCCCCTATTCTTAATTCTAGTAACATATTCTTCACCTAGGTATAACTGGTCTACCTCCCCTTCACATACAGTGAGTATAAATGCTAAGTTTTTCCTGCTAGCAGACTGGCATCACTTTTTCCAAGCTCAGGTAGTAAGAACAATTTTCATTTTCTCCACTGAAAAAATGATAGCTGGCTCATTAAATATCCTCTCTTTGTAATTCTACTGTGGTTTTCTGCATAAGAATGTATAATTGAATTGCCAAGTCATTGATTTAAATAATGATTCCTTCCCTTCTTTATTCCAACATTTCTCAGTACAGGAAAACAAAAAATGAGGCATTTATGCTACCTTCTTGAATAAAATCTAAGTTTCTCAGATAAATGATAGAATAACATCAAACATAGGGACATGACAAAAAAATCAAACACAGTTTGGACAGCCTTTTTCAAGAAATTAGATCACTAAGAAAACTCAACGTATCATTACACTGGAAATTTATATTATAGTAGTTATTATGGGATAGAAAATATTAAGTATGAATATCTTGAAAAGTATCTGAAAAGTTTGTTACTGAAGTTCCATCAACACCCTAGATTAAGGTAGCCAGATTTAGTAAGATAATAAATTCAAGAATCTCAGTTAAATTTGAATATTAGATAAAAAACAATTTTTTGTACAAGTATATGCCTAGCAATATTTGGGTCATACTTTTATTTTGAGATACTATTTATTATTTATCATAAATTTAAATATAATTGAGTATCTTGCATTCACATAAGCAAATGAAAAACTATGTAACAGATCCCTATGGTGGCATTCTCTATAATTTTCATGAAATGATTCTGAGAGTAACTTGTGTTTCTGTTTTTGCTCTGGCTGCCAGGCAGCTCAGAGTAGCATTTTGCATTCAGGTGCTTCACCATGACTACTCCTTTCTGTATCAGCTGCTTGAAACTCAGAGCCAAGCTGGCTCCATTTCAAGCAAAGTATCCAAGAAATTGCTCTTGAATTTTGAACAATATTTTTGCCCCTTCTTATCTGCTTTTCTTATCCTTATTTTCTTTGCTCTAATTCTTTTTTATCCAATTATTCACATAGGATGGTATAAATAAATAAATGAAATAAATATTTAATCACATACTGATAGAGATCTTCATCAACATATATATTTCCTTCATTTTACTTTGGACCTGACTTTCTATTTGTATTTTATTAACCCAGATAAAGCATGCCATTTCATTGTATGTTACTCAAGTTCTTATGGGAAAGGGGCAGAGTAAGTATAAAATGTTTACCAAAGTTTGTTAAACATGGGTATAATGGTCAACATTGAGAGAAAGAATAAAATTGGATATATCCCAAAGTAGGATATTAAGGATTTCAAATGCAGTTTAAAAATAATATGTCTTCAAACTGCCAGGAAATAATTCTTGCTTTAATTTTGTGTCAATCATTTTCTATCTGTTTTGCTCTAGACCTTTAAGCTCAAGCAAAGGCATTTTGCATGCCGCTAAGCTAATGGTAATTCCTCCTTTTTTCATTAGTATTCCTAAAACAAATATCTGAACTTCTGTTATAGGCAAAGAAGTATGTTAGGGTATAAAATAAAATTATAAGGCAAAGATGAGGAACTTGAGAAGCTTATATTTCAAAAAGAAGGACATTACAATACATACTTTAAAAATTAATATTCTCTGGTCTTGCTCCCTGGAGATAACTTTCAAAGACTTTGGATGTCTCTTGTTATATTAACCTCTGTATTTCTAAATAATATCCTGCTTTTCTTTGGTTTAATCTATTTTGGACATCACCCACTGATTTCTTATTAGTGTACATGTAGAACTGCCTTTCTCACACTCAGTATTTCACTCCCAACCAAATTCCCCACCGCATTCTTCCAACAAAGTTATATCAAAACTTTTGGTTAAGACAGTATATATTATTTGCATTATCATGGCTGTATAAATTTTTCTACTAATGGTTCAAGTAATAGACTATACCGAGAGGCCGGGCACAGTGGCTCACACCTGTAATCCCATCACTTTGGGAAGCCAAGGTGACCAGACCACCCGAAGTCACGAGTTCAGGAGTTCGAGACCAGCCTGGTCAATATGGTGAAACCATGTTGAAAAATACAAAAAAAGTAGCCGTAGTGGTGCACATTGTAGTCCCAGCTACTGGAGAGGCTGAAGCAGGAGGATCACCTGAACCCAGGAGGTGGAGGCTGCAGTGAGCTGAGATTGTGCCTCTGTATTCCAGCCTGGGTGACAGAACAAGACTCCACCAAAAAAAAAAAAAAAAAAAAAAAGAGAGAGAGACTATGATCTATGATTGTATTTTCTGTTGATCATTTTAGGAAAACTACAAAGTATGGTTTGAATTTGAAAATTTGCAAGAATTTCCACTTGGGCTTGGCTTAATGAACTAAGAAACAATCAGGGCAAAGATACCTTCATGATTAGGCTAAGAATACGTGAACACAGATCCACTGTCTCCACGGTGGAAAGGTACCCAAGACTATGTGGTCACTGGCTGGCCACAGGGAGGAGCTTCAAAGCTCAGAAGAATCTGGCCATGGCTTACTAAAATTTCCACCAAATGGTAGATTTCCAGGAATTAATAATTATTTTCATTTGATTAATTTGATTAATTTCCTTATTTTAGTTTTCATTTGATTAATTTCCTATATACCTGCTTTTGTTTTGTGTATGCTCCACTAATTGTATGGATTCTATCTAATATTTTTCAGTAATCGAATATTTCAGATACTCTATCAATAACATATCCTTTCTCTGGAGCCTGTCTTCTCTCCAAGTTGTACTGAAGCTCTTTGGGCTCCTGCATGTCTTTCCTGCTGGTACTGCATTTACTGATATCTCATATATCCCTCTTTTGTGGTCTCCAAATCTCCATTTGTTCTTACTTTCATCCTCATTTTTCTGGAACCCTTATTCTTAATGCTTCCTAAGAGAAGATACATTGAAAATTTAATATTTTTACATTTCCCTTGCCTGAATATGGCATGAGCTTTAATTAGTGCACTTGTTTAATCGTTTGGTTAGATTGGGAATTTCAGCTTGAAAGTCATTCGTCTTCAGACTTTTGGAGGCATTATCCATTGCCTTCTTGATTTCAAAGTTCCTGCTGTCCAAAGCTGTTATGATTCTGACATTGAGAGGAACATCCGTATGTAAATATCTCACCAGTTCTTATACTTGAAAACATTGGACATACAAATTGTGTATTCATCCATTCGGAGAAGACAATGGAAACCGTGGAAGTATGGAGTGATAGTGTAAAACAGACAACTAATTTTAATAGGATTCCCAAAGATATGATCAAGGGTGTTTGATGACTGAAAGATAAAGAGAAGAAAAGCGGAAGAACCAGGTTATTGAGTGTCAAAAAGACAAAAGGGAAAAGTTTCAAGAAAATGTGGTTAACAGAGTTATTAAATGGATATTTAATGTATTTAATCAGTAATATATTAACTAAAATATTGTGTGATAATAGTGTGAACTGAGAATTTGGTGTAAAGAATCTGAAACATCTCTGTACCAGGTCTCAAAAGAAGTGGATTCCAGCCACTAAATTTCTGGCTGTTTTTGGGTGAATCATAAATCTCTGCTGCTTATCTACAACCTGAGAAGATGAGACTTAATAACTTTAAATGCCTTTTTGACTTTTAATGTTATATGGCTTGCACTTTACACACTTTGATGTACATACAAATGCAGGATCACATTTGAGCCTTAAAAGAGTCCTATGAGGAAAGTAGGAAAGGGATTTTCTTATATTCTCTGTCTTCTCTTCGTAATTTTGTAGATTACAAAACAGACAAAGAGAGTCAGATGGAAAAACAGCCAGATTTAGAACCCAGGGGTCTCATCCAGGTGGGTCATAGTTCATATGAAGTATCTGGTATCATATTAGTGCTCATTTGAAGCAAATGCGTCAATGTTTTTGCCAAAGTCTAAATATATATCCATTGATTCTTGTGATTTCCCCAGACCAGGAAGAACTTCTTAATGGATCGTAAACTGATGTGAATTTTTAAGCTCCATCTTCTGGTTTTATAGTCAAATGATGGCTATGATTGATAGAGTACTTAAGTGAAAGGCAGAATCAGTTTGTTTGAAGCTGCTCCGTTTTCAATTGTTGTTGCTCCTTCTCTTTCATTATGAGTTATTAGTTTAGCCTTATCAATATCAATTTAGTTTGCTGTGGTTTTGGTTAATCCTAGAGAACACAATAATGCATTATACTTGCATCCAAAGTACTTTTGCCTATAATTTTCTGATAAGTAAATGTTAAAAAGAATTTACAGTATAGTTCAAATGTGAATTGTATATAGGCTTATTGTAAAAGCTGATTACATAGAATGTTGCCTCATTTATTTTTAATAATAATATTACTCTTTTCTTAGATAATGGAGTGACTGATCATTTTCATCACTGACTTGCATTCCATTCCACTTTACCTTGAATATTTTCTTGCAAAGTAGAACACAAAACAATTTGTTACATTCTTTAAGGTCCAGAGTACTTCCAGGAACTCCAGTTGGCCTTGTAGTTTGCTTACAACTCAGTGCAGAAATGTGTTGGGAAATATGATGTCATACAAAACTGAGTTGTTACAGGACTTTAGATAGAAGACCACCAATTCTTTTATGTTAGACTAAACCATTTGTACTGAAAACAATAAAAATCTAATAAATGACCAATAGTCTTTTTTAGGCAACTCATTCAAATATTTTATTTTTTCGTTTAGTGATTTGATCTACTAGTATCTAATGTGAGCTTATAGGATAAGCAGCACATGACAGGACCAGATAATGAAGTGGAATCAATTGCTCGGGCAGCTCTCTTGATTATTATATTCCAATTCTCATTACATCCAAATGTGAAATGTCAGCAGCCCATTGTTACCTTTGCCTTAATAGTAAAATCCTTATTCTGGCCCAAGGCAGACAACTCCATTTGTTTAAAGGTTCAATTAACCTATTATAATTTGTCAGATTCTTTCTAAAGCTACCTTATTGGGAAATGACAAAAATATACAGAATTATGGAGAGATACACTGGAAAACCAACTTTCTGTCTAGCCCCGAAATATCTAGGAATGCCTGTGTTCTATATTCAGAATGAATTTTTACTATAATTAAAAGTTTATTCTTCTTATTCCCTTCCTACTTCCAACATGAAAAGAAAGCATAATGACCTCGTAGGCTTAATATAATCTTACTTCATAGGATGGCATGTTATACCATAAAAGTTCATGGAAGAATGAGTGTTTTTTTTTTTCATTTTTCTGTAGCAAGAGATGTGGGTTGCTCTATTTTAGTAACCGGTTTGTGCGTTAGATAGTTCTGCCATTTTTTTGGGGGGGGTCCTATCAGTTATAGAATATGGAGGACTCCCATATCTTGAGACAGTTTATATAACAAAGTGTTCATGTTTATTGACCATTATCCATGATACGGATTTCTAGATCAAAGAGAAGTTCAGTCTGCAGATAAGCACCAAATTTTACATACGTCATCTTACATACTAAGCAAATAATTTTTTCATCGTTTCAGAAATTGGTTACAAGTTTTCATGTCTTTCACACAGTCCACCTGAAACAGGTATCTGTATTTAATATTTTTCAGCTGAGTTTGGTTTTAATTTATCAGCGTCTTTGAAGTTCAAGAATCATAGTCTTTCATTTCTCTAGTTTAGTTCACAGAGGGGTAATGGATGCATTTATTTCCAAGATCTTTGACTTCCTAAGAAAGTCCACCTCTTACACATAACAAAAGTTGTCATTGTTTAAATTGTGTTTGTCACTGCATAAATGTGGGGTTATATCTTTCGATCATTTTCCAGGCTCCATTTAGACACAACTCCCATCCTTGTTTAAAATAATTAGTATGATTGCATTAGATATCTGTTATAATAAATTAGTATTAGTATTGATGTTTCATCCTATAAAATGTTTCTACCAAAGATATTTATCATAAACTGCCATTCAGTTTTCAGACTCTAAAATAACTCACTTACGTGCTTTTATTGATTCAAGGAGGTAGACATAAACATATTTCAAGCTCAGTAATACCTTAAATTTTTGAGAGTTTTACAGTTTATAAGGTGTTTTTATGTGAATCAACTTACCAGATTAATGCTGACATACCTCACACATTTAGTGAATGTGGAATTCCTTTTAATGGAAAGGTTGAAAATAGGGTATGAAGTTGAATTCAGAAACTAAGAAGAAAAATGTTAGCAGGAGCTCTTCTAGAATTCATGCAGAGTCAGCTACACATGAAGACACAAAGAAAGCAAGAAGGACCACGTCTGTATAGAAACTAACAGGAGAACCGGAATTTAAGCTGTACTCTGAGGGCCAAGATTAAAACATTCAAAGGAACAAGGCTGGCTCTCCTACTCATTAGCCACACATTGACTATTCATTAGCCTGCGGACTGTTGACTTTAACTGTTGGAGCCTTAGTTTCATCATTTACAAAATGTCAATGAACACAGTTGTGCCCATCTACACAGAATTGCTGTCAGTGTGCTTTGGGGGGGTGTGATTAAAAAAAAAAATTCAACTACTGGTATCCAATGTTCTATCTTGGAGAGACCTATATTTAGAGAAAGTCCTTAATAGACTGATGGAATGGTAGCTGATGGAATCCCCAGGGAATGGTCTGGAATTAGATGGCCAAACAAGAGAGCTATGTGTCTTTGAAAATGACTTTAACAGGTATTGGGGATGAAGATCAGAGATAATAAAGAGGAGCAGAGGTTAGAGAAGAAAGAGAGGATGAAGACCACAGCAGAGGCTGAGACTGCAGACAAAGGCAGCCCCATGAGATATTCCTGGGGGCATTAGGGATAAAAACTCTCTTTCAAAAAAAAAAAAATGAATGTATGTTAGATTTTAAACTGTTTGTGATTTCACAGTTTGAAGCCCTTATGTTACCCTGATTTGGGGAGCCTGAAATACACATTTCTGTTTATGAAGGGGTTTTATTTACAATATAAAGACATCAGATGGGTTTTATTATTTTAGACAGGAAGACACTGATATAATATATTAGGAAAGTAAATTTTAGCTAGACATGAGTTCGAGGAGAAAAAAATTTCCTCTAAGAATTCCACAGTTATCATATTATCAGGGATACTGTTTTTCCTACTGGAAGTAGGTCAAATTATAAGATAATTTTTGACTTTGACTTTCAATGTCAGGGTGGCTTTAGCTAGCAT
The DNA here is from genome assembly GCF_001698545.2 of Rhinopithecus bieti. NCBI lineage: Eukaryota > Metazoa > Chordata > Mammalia > Primates > Cercopithecidae > Rhinopithecus > Rhinopithecus bieti. Next base: position 6,171,065 of record NW_016805866.1, on the reverse strand, counting down.
CTTGATTAAATAATATAAAGTGTTTTTCACCACCTTCGGCATATAATAAGCACATGATAAATGACAGTGAGCATCATCATATTTTTATTATTAAGAAGTGTTTTCTCTATATCCAAAGCAGTTTTATTTTGCAGAAAATTGGCTTTTGAAACATTATGCGAAGTCAAGTCCCAAAAACTAGCATTCGATATTCACCTTTGTAGCATAAAAAGTATCACATATGTTTTATAAAGCAAAGTGATCTCCAGGATCACAGATCTTGAGTTGCAGAATAGGAACTAGAATTAAGGTTTTCTTTTTTTTTTTGGTTCTTCTTGTCATTAAAAATATTTTATAATGAACAGCGAATTGTGTCCCTCTGTAAAAGTTAAAGAGCCATGAAAGTATAGGAATTTGGTTATATACGTGATATACAGGCAAATGTGCTACATACAGTTTTGTTTGTATCTGTACAAAAATATAAGATAGAACCAATGTATAATAATCAGGGAGTAGTTTTCACAGTACTAGGTTTCTCAAAATAGTGAATTCAGTTAGGTGGCAGCTATGATTCAGATTCTCGGTGATGTCTGTACTGGTGATAGATATGGGGAATATGTTCTTGTGTGATCCCGTATTTTAAGGAAAAAGATTAGATTCTTTTTAGTTCTCACTGGACATTCCCCTAAAAAAACATTAAATTTCCTCAAATGAGGTGAGTTTGCCATCAAAATAACAGAATCTCAGACTTTATAAGGGCCATTCAGTCATAACTACATACCTTTATTTTATTAAAGCAATACCCCAGAGAATGTTGGATAGCTTTTCAGTTACTCATTTTGTGAAGAAGGGAAAACATTAAAGAATTGAAATTTTATTTTCAAAGAAACTAACTTTTAAAATTGCATACTGTTTGAGGACCAATGAGAGCGAAATTATTTTAAAGAGCAGCATAAAAGGCTAAGTGGCTTTCATTTATGTACTTTTAGTACATAAAATTGCCTTTTACTTCATCTATTGTCTTGTTTGCTTAAGTTTATTTTGTTTTGTTTGTAGAATTCAAGAATTTGATCTTTCTCCCGACTGTGAGTTAGAGCATATCTGGTAAACTCATTGTCTCTGTTTTTTCAGCATAAAAATGGAATAGTATTCCCATGTTATTTTGCATTCAAGTTTGTTGTAGGAGTTAAAGTGCATTAAAAAGTACATAGTGGTGTAAAAATCAGAAGTAAGAATTATACTGATAATGGTACAAGCAATAATACTATTAATGGTATAGGCATGTAACCTTTGTAAACATAACTCCAGATGTACAAAAGCAGGTAGCATGACTCTTTAACCTTGTAATGATTAGGAAGTTATGGGGCCAAATCCTCACAAGCTATCCAGTTCTGATCTTGAAAACGGAGACACATTTACGTGGCATCAACAAGCAATGCTTGTGGTTTTCGTTTTCAACTGGGAAGGATGAAAAGGCTGTGCTTGGTTTGTTCAAGTTGCTGTTGATTAAGTTAACAAAGAAACCTGACTCTTGTAATTCAAAACACTCGCACAAGCAATCACCTTTCCCTAAAGATCAGAATGACTTCTTCATAGAGGAAAAATATATCTAAATACACACACACACACACACACACACACACACAAAGACACGAATACATATATTTAAATGTAAATGATTAAATGAAAGAGGAAAGCATGATTTTGACAAAGAATAGACCAGATGCTTAATTTTGATACTTCTTGCAATGAACTGTATTCACATTGTAATTGTTCTTTGCACATTCTCTGTTGAGGGATGTATTCTAGCATGTTTAAATGAGGCTGATGTAGATTAATTTCTCTGTAGGAGTTTGTGGCTTTGACTAAATTTCCAATGGGACACACTTTAGCTGATAACATGTATTTCTATGGCATTTAAAGGAAACATGGAATATTTCACTTCCTGTTTCATTTTGCAGTAATGCTCTGAACAGCAATAACAGATGTACTTAGAGATGGCTGCTTTCAATGCATGTGAATTAATACCCGTAATCATAGGTATTCTGAGGCTTTTTAGCATAAGACACAATTACTGAGGTTGGTCTTAAATGAAAATCATGAAAAATATTCTAATACACTGCATAATTTCTTGGAATTTACACTGAGGCTAGTTCATAAGTTTCAAAGCCTAATGGAAGAAAGAAATAAGGAAGAATACACCTTTTAAATATTCCTCTAAAATAATTGTAATGCTAATTGCAAAATTGTAAAACCTGGAGTTTCTGAACCACTTAGTGCATAAAATACAGAGAAGCCAAATTTCTGTGTGGATTAGGGTTTACCTACTCATGAACTTAAGCAAAAAATTACACGTTTTGAGATTTTCTAAAATGTATACATACTACTTTCCTTTCTCAAACTGAATGCTGATTGTTATGGATAGAATTCAAAATTCTACATACAACTTATGCTTGTTAATATTGTATTTTGCTGTAATAGAATGATGCCCTAAAGACCACATTAAGCATTAAAGCTTTTATGCTATTTTCATCTATGCCTTCAGTTATTCAAAAATTGTACATTAGTTCCATGTACTACCCTCCACGGTGGGATTATAATGATGAACCAGGTAATGTGGTTGCAGCCCTCATTATCATACATTCTAGTGAAGGATCAAACATTAATCTTACATATACAGTAGTCATGTTTATTTAGGGATCATGTATGTAATTAATACAAACAAGAAAAAAGGTACAGGTGTCTCAGCATTTAAAATAACTTGTTCATTATTCACATTTTATTTTCCTGTTTTTGCTTCTCCTGGTGTAGTGGGTTTTTTCTTGACTTTTAAGATCTTCTTCTTCCATGTTTAGAGATTGGAAAGTAGACAAAGGTACTGTATTGATTTTTGTATGCAATAAGATTAAGACACAAACCTCATCATGTTACTCTTCTGTTCAATACCACTCAGTGGGTTTACATTCTCCTCAGTATAAAATTCAAAATTCTTATTGTTGCTTATAAAGACATTCATGATGTGGGCCCAGCTTCTTTTTCCATATTTTGCTTTCAGTAGTTCTCACATTCTGTGCTTCCATTTTAGTGAAGATCTTTTGTCCACTAGTGTGTTTTGCTCATTTATCACTTAATAATCTTTGAACATGACTTTCCCTTGCTGGATTTCACCATTACTCTGCCTCTGTGCCCTCCCCTAACCTTACAGTTCCTTCTACTTTCCTGCCTTTCTCATTCCTCAGTCCATCAAGATCACAATCTTGATGTCATTTTTTCATATAGCCTTTTGACTGCTGAGTCGTGTAGTTCATTGGTCTTCCTGTGTATTCCCTTGAAACTTACTACTGAGCTCTCATACACTGTACTTAGTAGACTTCTAATATATCTGACACTGCTTTTACAGCAAGATTGAAAGTCAGCTGGGAACATGTACCAAGTCTTGTTCAAAGATCTGTCCTCAAACTTTGGCTACATGCTTAGCATAGAATGGAAATGCCAACAAATCTAGGAGGACATTATTTTACTTATAGTTATATTCTTTATCACCAAGCAGAGAAGGAATATTAAATCAATATTTGTGGAGTGTATGGATTTGCAAGTTGATTGGGAGTAAGATTTTTTCAGAGTTGTCTTTGAACGATATATATGAACTTCCTTGCCTGTCATTTTGTGGTGGTCAGTGATTTGAGTACCTGTTTGCTGGTGCATTCTTGGCTCTGTTACAGGATAGGTCACAACAAAAGGGGCTGTAGGAAGAAAACTTCATTTCTGTGCATGCTTACTAATGGTATTCATAAATTTGATGAATATGTGTGCAAATGTTAGCCCTTATAATCTTCAGAATATTCTTGTGATGTAGGAATGTGGTCTTACAGAAGAAGAAATTAGGGCCCAGTTGGATTAAATGCCATAGCTGAGATTCTTACTTATCCTCTGACCAAAAATGCAGAGCCTCCTTTTAATGTAGCAGACTTCTGACTACCTGTCAAATCACATTATTTCAGTGTAATGTGGTCATTTGAAAGACTTTGATGAACATTCCTTCATTATACAGGGATATCACAGGTTCAGCGTATTATCCCAACCTATTCCAATATAAAAAAGCATTAGGTTCAGCGTCGGAAGGCCTGCACACCAGTCTCACCTGCACGTGTTGTGTTAGCTCTCATTTCTTTTGCGTAATTACTCCAATAATAGGAGTTGTGTGTTTTTACTTTTCCTTGTATACCTCACAGGATTGTTTGTGAATCTAAATTGATATTTGAAAAAAAATTCCTAAGTATGCTAAAACATTTTACATATTATCATCAGTTTCAGAGGCACAAAAGAATTAAATAGGCTAGAGTCTTACCAGTCATCTCCTGTATGCATGTCACAAATCTCAAAGGGAACAAAGCCAGAAAATATCAATTAAGATGTACACATGTATCAGTGTTACCTAAACATGCATGCACTGCTAATGGTGAGTGAAGACCAGCACCTTGATAACCAAGAAGAAATGCATACTCTTTTTTAAAATGTTTTATTTTGAAATAGTGATAAATTTATAGGAAGTTGCCAAAAAAGGGATGCGAAGGTCCTACGCAACCTTCATGCAGTCCCTCAATGTTAATAATTAGCATAACTGGAGTGTAATATAAAAAACACGAATTGCCTTGGTGTTTTCCATAGTTCTGATTTCGCCAGTTGTACCTGTACTCATTTGTGTGTGTGAGTGTGTGTAGGTTTGTGTAATCCATGTAGTTTTATCACATGTATACTTCTGTGCAATCACTCTAAAATCAAGACCCTTACGTATCTAGTCGCTTCGGAATTCCTTGCTCTACTGCTTTTATAGTCACCTCCACTCCTCCTGCAGCACCTGCCAACCATTGATTTTTCTTCCTCTCTATTATTATGTTATTTCCTGAATGTTATATAAACGGAGTTGCATAGTGTATATATTTTTGAGGTTAACTTTTTTGCTCAGCATGATTTTCTAGAGGTGTATCTATGTTGTTACCTATATCAATTGTTTTTTCTTTTTAATGCTGAGTATTGTTCTGTGGTATAGTTGTACCCTAGTTTGTCTAGTCATTCACCTGTTGAAGAGCAGAAGTGTGTGTTTTTAATTACAGCAATTAGGAAACAATGACATTTGAAAGGATCTCATGCGGAGAATTATAAGACAAATTATTAGTCCAAAAATTTTATTGAAGGATCTTTTAAGCATATTTATCACATTTTTTTTCTCTGTATACATGAAGAAAATATAAAACCTCATGCTCTAAAATATAGTCTTTAATAAATTTATTTTTATGAATTGTAACTCAACAAGAGTTACAATTGATTTGGTAAAGTGTGCCTTCAAAATGCTTGATCGTGATCTGTTAGTCTTTCATTATTAATGTACTAATGATCCTGGTGTGTGTGAGTGTGTGTGTGTGTTTGCATGTGTGCACATGTGTGTGTTTCCAAAGTGAAATCCTTGAAGGCAGGGGCTGAAGGGCACTCATCATTATATCTGCAAGGCCTAGCACATTGCCAGGCCCCTAAATCATGCCCAATAAGTTTTGTTGAACAAAGTACAATTCCAGAAGTCAAATGCTCTTGACAGAAACTATTTTCTATGCCCCTATTATGTAGGCCACTCTAAGTTTCTGTTGGAGAACGAGAAACTGTCAGGTAAGTGATTTTGTTAAGGGCCAGAGTGGTAGAGCTCGTGGTAAGAAGATCCAATCTTCCTTCCACTAGGTCAGGCTGCATTTCCCAAGAAAATTTTGCATCTTTTGGAAGTTTTCCCATTGTATTTTTTAAAATGGTTTTAAACTGATAAACTAGGAAAATAATCCTTTTCCTTTAGAAAAGAATAATAAAATACAGCTGGTCTGTATTACTTATTACTTCACTTGGGAGTATGGATGTCTTAAAGACTTCACCAGCTTTCTTACAAAAGAAAAAAAAAATACAAGAAGCTATTACATTTAGAGAAGCAACTACAGTCATTTGCCTCCCACAAAGGCCACTTTAGTGGTAGATTTTTATTTCATTGGCATCTTGAATAGAGCTAGTCCCCTAGTCTAACAAGTACTTCTAGTACATTCAGAGTCTTCTCTGAGCATGGACAGAGCATTAGATATCAATAACAGTGATATATTCAAATGAGATTTTTATCCAAAGCCCTTTCATACTCTGGAGCAAAGAAAGTGACCTTTCTAGATAAAATGCCCTCATAATTCTCTATCTAATGTTTTAAACCCAAAGCGTAGTGAAGGAAAGTAATTTAATATTACAGCATCTTAAAATAACTAAGAAATTCCAGCATTCTTGTGTGGCTGGTGAATATGAAGGATAAAATAAAAAGGACCCCTAACCTGAAGACACAGAAGGCCTTTCCTACTAGATTTTGTAAAAGACTAAAATAGATCGACAATGCTAGGCTTGAGTATATGCAGGGCAAAAAGTGTTGCTACCTACATTTAACATTGTTAGGTGCTTTTGTTTTGTTTCTTTTACTCCTCTAATGTAGAAGATGAAATGACAAAAACTAGAGCCTTATAAGAGCCCCAGTTTCTTGCTTCATTTGAGAGGAGTATTGTATGTAAGTCAAAAAATATCATTGAATATTTTGCATGCTAGAAATTCTGTGGCTCAAGGCTGATGCATTAGACACTGAAGTCCCAGAATTTGCAGGCTAGAGACAAGTGGAAAGAACAAAGTGTCCTCAAAGCAGTGCATTAGAAAGACAGGACTCTTTTATTTGTGGCCTATTTATTCCTTGTCTGTTTTTACTGCTATTCCCAAATAAGGATTTTTAAAACTTTTAAAGTTACTAGAACATGTATGCTTAGGCTTCTCTGCTGTACTCAAGATCTTTCTGCATCTAAGCTTGCAAAATATGGCAAAAGAAATTTGGAAGCTCTCTTTTCCTCCCTTCTGCTATCCTCTCACGAAGGTTTTCATACTTATCCAAGCTGAGCTGTTATTTTTTATATCAACCCTCTCTAAAATAACCTTTCAAAGATTTTAAGTGTAAATGAATCACATGAGTTCACATACTCATATAAATGGCATTTTTTCTACAAAATAAATAACACAAATAAGATTAAAGGATAAAAGTGTTTGGTTTACATTTACTGTGAATGAGATCTGGTCCAAAATGCTTAAAACTAATTCCAGCCACCAGCCATCTGACAAGCTCTCACAACTTCTTCTCTTCTAATTCAAAATTTCTGTTCATTGGCACAAACTTTGGAATCAACTCTTTGGAATGAATTTCTATGAATGGTTTGGCATATTTTTGAATGGTATCTACTGAATGAAGCAAGCATATAAGTATAATACACTGCACCTGTTATGAACTGGCTTTAAAAAAATACCACCAAATGCTATAAAAAGGCAATTCTACTGAGTAGGAATGAACATTGATAAGAGTTATTAATATTTACAGTCAGGAAACCTGAATTGAGCAGGTGTTACTATACTAAATGGAGTGAACTCATCAACTTCCAGCAATAGATCATCTTGTAGTGTATCACTTCAGATAAAAATAAAACTTTCTCTAGGGCAAGAAACCAATTAATGCTCTATAGCTGGATTTTAGATCTAATATCACCAGATGATACTGATAAGTTACACTGGAGAATGTGTATGAATAAGTGGGAATAGTTAACTTTTTTTTCAATTAAGAATAAGTGGATTGGATTGATATCACTCTACAGGAAACGAACATGTTATTAGGATTCTGCCCCATAGCTATGCCACATGGTGTCTTCTACATTGCCCTAAATTAAAAACGTGATGAAGATGCATTTTATTAAAAGCTTAAAGTCTTTTATACAATACAGCATTTATCTCTTTCAGATATGGAAATGCCAATTCGAAAGGAAAATAATTACTGTAGAGAATTCGTTGTGTCCTAGTTGATCCTACCTTCTAAATATTCTTCTGATCACTGCTCTTCTCTACATTTTTACTTCTGCTACATTAATTCAACTTTAATATTTTCAAAAAGATTATATCAATAATTTGGCTCTTTGGAGCTGCCAAAATACTCTTTTCTAAAATCAAATTGTATCCCTCCCTGTATTATATCCTTTAGTAGCTCCTCCAATGTCTCAAGGGTAATATCTGGACTTTTATCTTTTGGTTTTGGACCATCCCTGTGGTAGATACACTAATATTCCCCAAAAAAAGTCTGCACTCTGATACCCACAGCCCATAAATATGTCACCTTACATGGCGAAAGGGACTTGACTGTGTTATCCTGAATGAGCCAGGTGAGTCCAATGTAATCACAAGGCTCCTGGTAAGAGAGAAGCAAAAGCTCAAAATGAAAAGGAGATTTGACAATAGAACCAGTTTGGAGTAATGCACTTTGAAGATGCAGGAAAGAACCCAAAGCCAAGGAATGTTGAAGGTCTCTAGAAGCTGGAAAAGGCAAAAAAAAAAAAAAAAAAAAAATTCCTTCCTGAAGCCTCCAGAGACATGAAGCTTTGCTAACACCTTGATTTTGGACTTCTGACCTCCAGAACTGTGAGAGAATACAAATTTGTATTGTTTTGAGCCACTAACTTTGTAATAATTAATTATAATATCAAGAGGAAACTAATACAATGTCTAGGAGCTGGGACACCACAAGTGCTCAATACATATTAGATAAATAGGTGAAAAACTTAATGAAGAGCATCAGTATCCATAAAACCTTGTTTCTTTATGGTTTTGTCTTACGTGTTGGCATATTGGATGGCAATTCTGTGAGTCAGATTACAAAGAAATAGAGGTTTCCATCCCTGGAGAAATGTGTGCTTTCAAGCTGCAATTTGAATATTTGACATGGAAAGTCTAGATATTTTATTCATCACAGAGATGTGTGAGGCATATAACTACAGCATTGTGGTTGAGAGTGCATTCTCTGGAGTTGGCCTGCCTGGATTCAAATTCTAGTTCTACTGCTAACTGGCTGCATAGCCCTATGCAAGGTTTTCAACCAAGTTATGCCTTAATTTTCTCTCTATTTAATTCTCACATAAGAAGGGTTTTATGAGAATTAAATAAAATAAAACATAAGGAATATAAAACTGTGTCTGGCTTATAGTAAGCGCTCGATACATTTTAAGCCTTATTATTGTTCCTGTTATTATTATTATTTTTAGGGTTTGTTCTGTAGGACGCTAATCACATTTTGGTTTTCAAGAGTATTAAGAATTCAATTGTACTTGTTCAACAAACACTCCCTCTGGATATATTTTCATCTAATGGCTTCACAGTTGCTTGTATGTAGGCCATATTCTGAAATTATGTTTTTCAATAATAACAGTGATATCATTTTGACGTTACAATTTACCACTTGGGTGCAGTAAAATGGAAATATTTTCCCAGTAATTTATTTATAGTGTTTATCATTTGAATTATTCAAAGGAGACAAAGTTGAGTAAATAATAAGACTAGCATTCATATCTAGTCTTACTATCCCTGACCAAACCTACTGACTTAAGCAGGATTGTTAAATGAAACACTGTTTGAATGGAAAGTGAAACCCTTGATAGCCACAAAGATTTCAAACAAAGAATTTTCTATAGATAGCTTTCTTTTTATGGATACAATGAGACAATATTTGTATTATTGTTTTGACCTAGTGTTTATGAGTTTGGGGTTTGGCAGTTTTCCTAACTATTGTTCCATTCCTGATTGAAAACCTGGAATTCATCTACTTTACATGAATTGTTCCATTCAGATATAACAGTCTCTGCAGTGTTTGATTTTACTGGCTTAGGTCATTCACGTTGCTGCTGGTAGGACTGCGTATGGGAACATAAAATGAACACACGATTAACTTTTACTAAGTTACAGACATTGACAGTGAAATGGAAACCATAACATATACTACTCAGATTCAGTTAGTTAAAGAAGACCCCATAAAAACAGCTTGAGGCTGTCTGTTCATTTTTGTTTTGTTTTCTTTTATAAAATGAATACTTTTAAGAAATACATTTTAAGCCTTAATGTATACTGATATGTTTGCATATGCATATTGGTGTTCTTGTAAAGAACTCCTATTCTCTTGACCACATTGTCAAATAAGAAATAGCTGTATCTAAACTTTCCAGATTTTTCTTTGATAGAATTATTTTTTCGACCTCATGTATGCAGGATTTAACTAGGTCTGATATTTGATACAATCCCGTGTTTTCAGTGGATATTATATTTTCATGTAAATCTGTTAATTAAAAGCTTTTTATTATTCTTATTTTTTGAACACATTATTTTATCAATTGCTCATTTATTTATTCATTTGTCACTCTTTTCCAATTTTACACTAAATATTAGACATACACTGACAGTGTCACATGACCCTGAAGTCAAAAGATCTGACTGTATTATACCATTCTCTTTATATTGTATTACCAAATAAATATATCTTTGCCATGTAAATTTTACTTTTGCTATACTGAATCAATGTGGGTTGCAGAGAAGCCATTTGGAAAACACTTGGATTAGAATAATTTTAGGTTTTCTGATCTGTTGCATACCAAGCAAAGGAAGGTAATTAGCTCTGTGTACCCTGTACATCGTGGGAACATATTTACATATGAAAATAAACCAAGATGCTTAAATAAGGAAATACTGTTTCAGTTACCACATTAATCAGCTTGAAATATAGTTTGTTCATATCCTTCTTAGCATAGAAGTATTCAATGTCTCCTTACATGTGATTAAATCAACTACATTCAATAAACATTTATTAACATCCACTGTGTTCAAGGCATTTTGCTGAGTGTTACATGCCATAGCCACCAGGTATTAGTAAAACTTGCAATCAGAATATGGGGTTTTGGGGAATGATGGAATAAGAAAAGTAGAGAAAAATAAGGTTAGAAGATAGGTTTAAGTAATATGCTTTGTGTTTTCAATGTACTATTGGCTGGCAGAATGGGGAAAAGCATCTTAGTGGCATGGGTCTCTGGATAATTAGCATTTTAGTGCTCTACAAGTTCAGAGAAACTACTCTGGTAACAAACTATAGAAATGATCCCTGAAAGTACAGTCTTGTATAATTAGCATTTTAATGACTGAGATAGAAAGGTGAAGTAGATGGTATTTGATACAGTTTGGCTGTGTCTCCCACCCAAATCTCACCTTGAACTGTAATAATCCCCACATGTTAAGGGTGGGGCCAGGTGGAGATAATTGAATCATAGGGGCAGTTTCTCTCATACTGTTCTCATGGTAGTGAATGAGTCTCAGGAGATCTGACAGTTACATAAATGGAATTCCCCCGCACACGCTCTTTCCTGTCTGCCGCCATGTAAGACGTGACTTTGTTCCTTAATCACTTTCCGTCATGATTGTGAGGCCTCCCCAGCTATGCGGAACTGTGAGTTTATGAAACCTTTTTCCTTTATAAATTACCCAGTCTCAAATGTGTCTTTATTAGCAGTGTGAGAACAAACTAACACAGTATTACAGTGAAAATATTCACTTCTTCTCTATACTGGGCCAGAATATGGAGAGGTATTATACTCCTTAGTTTATTTAGATCAGATTTTGTCAAATAACTGCCTTTCATTAATACAATGTTCACCATTTCCAAGAAAAAACTTTCAGAGTCCCACTTTCTCTCTGTTCCTTCTGCCAAGTGACTGTTGTGTTCCAGAGAAGAGTTGCTCTATTAGCTTGTTCTGAGAATGGAGGGGCATGGAACAAAGCCACAGGCAAACATGATAAGCAGGAATGTGAATGAGAAATACACCTCTGTGGTTTTAACCCACTAAGGGTTGGAATCTATTCATTACTAGAGAAAAATGTAGTTTAAACCGTCTGATACAGGGACAAGACACTCTAGAAGATGCTACAAACACACAGAGAAGACATAGAGACAGGAAATTAAACAGCATTTGATTTAGAGACAAAGAGAGTAAGGGAATTGTACATAGAAGTGTTGTTCGTATTCACATTGCAGAGGACCCTATGTGTCTGAATGCTGGAACTAGTAGTAGTTAATAGCTAACTTAATAGGCAATAAGTTAACACTAGATGATTAAACTAGAAAAATGGCTTCTTAGAGCTATACTTCAAGAAACATTTCTCTGACAGCTGGATGTAGGAAGTATTGTGAAGAGAAATGGGAAGTAGAATTTTGGAAAGACTATTCACTTGGCTATATTTACTAAGCACATCTCCTGTGTCAGACATTGAGAGGGGCATAGGTGGTAGAATGAAGAAGCGATCCTTGCTTTCACAAAAGTTACATTTTAGTAGACAGACAGATATTAAATAATAAAACAAGTAAATAATAAAATTTTCTACTGTTAAAAGTGCTAAGAAAAAAACCAGAATGTTATGGTAGTGAATGATAGAGAAAATTTACTCAGGACCATAAGGACAGCTACTCAACAGCTTCTTAAGCAAATAATATCAGAGGAATGCCTAAAATAGGAGGTGATAATTGGAACCATGGGAATTGCAAGGTTTCAATGACTGTGAAAAGCATTCTCAGACTGATTTGTTATTTAGTCCAAAGGATAAATTCTCAGACTGATTTGTTATTTAGTCCAAAGGATAAAAGAAAAAGAAGATGCCAATATTACTGATTTTTTGGGCCTGGATAACTGGCGACTTGGTAGACCCTTCTGCAGAAATAACTATTTTGGGACTCAGTTTCTAAGAGGAAAAGAGACTTCTCGGTGCCAATTATTACGAAGCTAAAATACAGATATGGAGGAAAGATAGGAATGTCCAATGGACAATGGGCAATGTAGGTTTGGAACTGGAGAAAAAGACTGTGGCTAGGAATATTGACTTCAAAATCGAAACTTTAGTTAAATATGAAATGTCTAAGGTAGACTGAAGCTTGAAGTTGAATATTTGGTAGTCTGGGGAATAAATGTATTTGAAAAGTTGTTAGAGAGACTAAAGGTAAAACCTGTATAGTATAAAATTTGTGTTAGCCTGTCATTTGAAAAACCAGAAGGTGCAGCCCAAAGAATTTGGCCTACTATGATCTGGGCTCTGACTATCTCCATCTTTGTGATCCTTAACAAGATATCTTATTTCTCAGTCAGTTTTATCATCTATAAGATGGAGATAATAAATTGCATCTTGGTTGGTGCTGGGTCTGAAAGTTCGTGTCCCCCTCAAATTCCTATGTTAAAATAACTCCCAGGGTGATGGTATTAGGAGGTGAGGATTTGGGGGAAGGGATTAGGTCATGAGGGTAGAGTCCTTATGAATGGAATTCATGCCCTTACAAAAAAGGCCTCAGAGAGCTACCTGGCCCCTTCCACCATGTGAAGACACAGCAAGAAATTGGCAGTCTGTATCTGGAAGAAGGCCCTCATTAGAACCTGACGATGCTGGCACCCTGATCTTGGACTTCCTAGCCTTTAGAAATGTGATAAATAAGTTTCTGTTGTTATAAGCTACCCAGTCTATGGTGTTTTCTTATGACAGCCAGAATAGACTAAGGCAGCTGGAAATTTGGGGGAGAATGAAATGACATGACTTATTGAAGTATCTCTCATGGTGCTTGGCACGTAGAGTAGGTTAAGTGTTACTTTCTATTTCCAACATTGTTATCCAGGACTTCCTCATGTCCATCCAATATATCAACAGTTATTTAGGAATCTTACACTATCTGAATCTTGTCAGAATCCCTTTCATAAGATTCACTTTTAGTCCTATCATTTTTTCTATAAAGTGTTTTCTGACTATCCCAGCCTCTTCTGAATTGCTATATCATATATTGTCTATGTTAGTCATTGGCTCACAATTTATCTTTTAGGTCCTGATTCCTTTCCAGATTACAAGTCACTTGCATACAAATGTTGTCTCATATATTTTGAATTCCAGTGACTTTCATGTTATCCCATCTAGAGTGGGAACTTTAAGAAAATGAATATCTTTATTGATGATATTTTTAATATAGTAGAAGTTATTTCATCTAACCCAAACAGGACCTGTAGTTAGAGAAATAATTTTTAAAAATACTATTATAGGTGAAACTTATATAAAATGTAACACATATACCATAACAAGTTTATGTCAACTTTAAACAAGACCTGCAAAGTGTGCCAGGAAGGCAGTCTTCAACAGGTAAACCCTAGCATGTGTGCTGTTTATTTCCCCAGTGTGGTGTCTGTGAATGCTGGCTGAGTTTGAACAGCAAGGAATGAGTGTATAATAATATATTCCATGTCACTTGAGCTGAAAACTTCAGCATGACTGCTGACTCTTCACTTTTTAACAATTCTGTCCCCATGTCTGATAATCACATACTTCTTAATTTTCCATTTCAACATACATTACCCTCATATAAACACTTGTTACCTAACTCTAAGATCATCATCACTGCAATGTGACTGTTCTCCTCACATCCAGTATAACATCTTTTTATTGCTGGGTTGCTAGAAATTTCCTTTTCAGAGTTCCACTAACTTTAATTAAAAATAGAACTTCAAAAATATTCTTATTTTCTTTTTTATTTTTCATTATCCCCAATTTGCCCACAGATCTCTACTTTTGATATCAATGGTTTATGTTATCCTGACTAAAACTTCATCATGCACAGGTATTTCCATGCTGATGATATTTTATAGGTCTCATATTCTGTTATGAATCTAGTAGTCTTAGCTGCGCAATTATCTAAGCAACCAGAAGTTTGAAATCATTATGTTGTGACAAAGCCTTGACTTGCTCCTTAAATTATGATTGAACACTGATTTATTCCTCAGATATCATTGCAATGGTGCTCAGTCTCTAACTGATACAGGTAAAAGTAGAGCTCACTCAAATCTTGAGGGAGAGAGATGGGTTGCCGGTGACAAGCAAGAAGGGATGTCCTGCAAGAGCAGATTTAGAGGAGTGAGAATATTAATGACATTAAGGCTCTACCTCTGCTTACCCCATTGCTATGTCACCTCAGTTTTCTTTTCCCTGAGTAACCATGAATTAAAATAAGTCACCTGTACTTATATAGCATAAAAATGAAAAGGGTCTCCATTTTCTCTTCTTATCTTTAACAGTTGCTTAAAGTATTAATTATTAATACTTAATAATCAGTATTACAAAAAGTATTGCTACTGTTTGCCAAATAAACAATTTCATCATCAACAACATTAGCTATAAACCTAAAGTCTAGGTACAACATAGGGATAAGAAAAAAAAAACCCTACATGAATCCTTGAAAATCGTAGCAAAATAAATTAAATAAAATAAATCATCAAAGCCCTATGGAGGGTCAACAGAAAAGCAGAAGTAATGGGTTGTTTTGGTTCAGTTAAAAATAAGAAATCATGGGGCAGGGTGTAGGGGCTCAAGCCTGTAATCCCAGCACTTTGGGAGGCCGAGGTGGGTGGATCACAAAGTCAGGAGTTTGAGACCAGCCTGGCCAATATGGTGAAACTCCATCTCTACTAAAGACACAAAAATTAGGTGGGCATGGTGGCATGTGCCTGTAACCCCATCTACTCGGGAGGCTGAGGCAGGAGAATTACTTGCACCAGGAGGTGGAGGTTGCAGTGAGCCAAGACGATGCCACTGCACTCCAGCCCAGCTGACAGAGCAAAATTTTGTCTCAAAAATAAATAAATAAATAAATAAGAAATCGTTAGTGGAACC
>NW_016805866.1:6122021-6155201 GCF_001698545.2 Rhinopithecus bieti | reverse complement strand
AAAAAAAAAAAAAAAAAAAATTGCTAGATATAAGTGATGCAAATAAGACACAAGAAAATTCAATACCTTTACTTAAGTATGTATTTAATTCAGTAAATTCCATCAAAAGATGTGTATGTCATGTCATGATCATATTTCTTTCCATTTTTCCTGGGAAATTATTTGGTGCATAACTACAGTCACAGATTTGCATGTGGTTTATGACAAAATGAAGAAGTAGAGTGACATTGGTAAATGTGTACAGAGCAAAAGCAGTTTTCTCAGGCCAAATGAAATATTTATCGGCCAAATGAGTTTAGATAACTATGTGCAAGGCCAGATCCATAAGGCTTCAAAATTTTGGAACTCAGTGCCGAGACATCATTTCAGAAGACTCTGTGAAATCAGCAACATATGGCTTTTTAATTCTTTCTTGAAAAAAAGACCACTCTATCTGTTGCTTCTCAGAAACACACACACACACACACACACACACACACACACACACACACACACGACAAATGGGTCTTGGATTTATTCAGCTAATACTGCAGAAGAATGGTATTGCATAAATAAACCACAACACCCTGATCTCAAGCAGCCTAAACTAATCCTGGGTTCTGCCAAATTCAATATATACATAAATAAAAGCAAACAGAATAGCAAACAAATATTCAGTGAGATATAATTCAACTTTGGAATTAAGGTTTTTTTAAAAAGTACATTGCCCTCAGGCAAACTTATAAAAAAATTTGATTTCCTTTTGGCAAATTTGTAAGGAGGGGGCAGAAAGAATCTTTTAAGACTTCATGGTGGGAATCACCACATTTAGGAATTTGCTGCAGCCATGATTCCAAAAACATGACAGCTTTTAACAAAATCCAGATTTTTAGGACACATCCAAGACTAGTAGTAATCAATTCTGAACTTCAGTTTCCTCTATAAATCGTCCATTTGACAGCTTCATTTGTAAATCTAATATCCCACTCAGCCTCAGCAGGTGATTTTTGAACCCTCTCTGGGATGGTTAATACTCCACGTTAACTTGATTGGATGCAGGGTATTAATCCTGGGTGTGTCTGTGTGGGAGTTGCCCAAAAGAGATTCACAGTTGAGTCAGTGGGCTGGGGACGGCAGAGCCACCCTTAACCTGATGGGCACAATCTAATCAGCTTCCAGCAAGTATCAAGCAGGAAGAAAAATGTGCAAAGGCGAGACGACAGGCCTAGCCACACAACGTACATCTTTCTCCTGTCCTGGATGCTTCCTGTCCTCAAATATCGGACTCCAAGTTCTTCAGTTTTGGGACTCAGACTGGCCCTCTTTGCTCCTCAGCTTGCAGACAGCCTATTGTGGGACCTTGTGATCATGTAAGTTAATACTTAATAAACTCTGTATATATATATATAGAGTTAAAAATAAAAAAACTCTATATATATAGATATGGGTTAAAAATCACAAGCATTCACTAAGTTGCTTATTCTAATGAATGGGACTTACCTCCTTTCCTTTTCTCAACCCTGTCATCCAATGCATCATCTAATTCTGTTACCTCTGCCTTCAAAATATATCTAAACATGGCTATTTCTCACTATCTCCACTTCTCCACTACCACCATCCTCCTCAAAGCCACCATTTTCTCCTTCCTGGAATACCAAACTCCTCATTGATCCTCTTTCCACAATCCAGCATGGAAGGCTCCAGACGATCCATTCATCTCACCAACTTTATTTTCCACTAATCTCCCCTTCTGCCTCAGGATTCCAGTAACAAGAACCAGTTTGCCCATCCCAGCCAAGCCAAGCAAAGACCATTGCAGTGGCTGCTCTCATCCTGGAATATCTTTCCCAAAATATCTTGTTGTTTCCTTCATTTACTGCGTTCAGCTATTTGGTCAAACATTATTCAAAGGTTCTATCATCTCTGAAGAAGTGACCTTTACCACTCTTTATCTTCTTGTCCTGACATTTGCTGTATTAGGCCCTTCTTGCCTTGCTTAAAGAAATACTGAGACTGGATGATTTATGAAGAAAAGAGGTTGGATTGA
This sequence comes from Rhinopithecus bieti, assembly GCF_001698545.2. NCBI lineage: Eukaryota > Metazoa > Chordata > Mammalia > Primates > Cercopithecidae > Rhinopithecus > Rhinopithecus bieti. The sequence goes on along the minus strand of NW_016805866.1, from coordinate 6,153,175 downwards.
CTCGTGGTTCCTCAGGACTTTACAGGAAGCATGGTGCTGGCATCTGCTTGTCTTCTGGTGAAGCCCCAGGGAGCTTTCAATAATGGCAGAAGGCAAAGAGGTAGGAGACACATCACATAGTGAGAGCAGGAGCAAGGGCACGAGAGAGTGGGGGTGGGAAGGTGTCACAAGCTTTTTTTTTTTTTTTTTTTTTTTTGAGACAGAGTCTTGCTCTGTCGTCCAGGCTATAGCGCAGTGGTGCGATCTCGGCTCACTGCAACCTCTACCACCTGGGTTCAAGTGATCCTCCTAAGCCTCCCAAGTAGCTAGGATTACAGGCACATGCCGCCATGCACAGCTAATTTTTGTATTTTTAGTAGAGATGGGGTTTCGCCATGTTGGCCAGGCTGGTCTCGAACTCCTGACCTCAGGTGATCCACCTGCCTCGGTCTACCAAAGTGCGGTGAGCCACTGCACCCGGCCGCACAAGTTTTTAAATGACCGAATATCATGAAAACTCATGCACTTTTGCAAAGACATCACCAAGCGATGAGGGATCTGCTCCTGTGATCCAATTACCTCCCACCAGGCCCTAACTCCAGCATTGGGGATTACAATTCAGCATGAGATTGGGTTGGGGACAAATATCCAAACTATATCATTTACTTTATAACAATTATCACTACTTGTAATTCTCTCTCTCTCTCTCTCTCTCTCTTTTTTTTTTTTCTTTTTTTGTATCTCTTTCTTCTCTAAGTACCATGAGGTCTGGTAGTCTTGTTCACTTTTGTATCCACAGAACGTGGACTAAAGTTTCACCCATAGTAGGAGGAGCATAATCACTTGTACTTTATAAACATCCCTTCAGTGATACCCTATTGCCACAGCACTGATCTATATATGTCATTATGTAATTATTTTTCATTTTCAAGTGCTACTTGAAAGCATAGGCTACTATTTTGCATGAATTATTTTATATAATTATTCCTTAAGACTATCTAAGAAGAGGATATTGATTTTTGCTTTATTGATTATGACCCAAAAGTATCTACCCGTTATGAAGAACATAATAATTATATTCTCTATCTTATTGGGAAGTTAATTGGACGGAAGCAGAAACATAGACACCAAGTTTGGCAAACATTTTCCTTCTCAGATAATTGACTGTATAACTCATTTCACTGCTTTGGAGGTGTAGAGAGCATTGAAAGATTATTTTCTTTGATCTCTGCAATATTGTCTTGTTTCTCTGATCCTCCGTTTATTCATCTATAAAGTGGGGCTACTACACTGAGTTCTCAAGGTCATTTTGATTATTTAAAAAATATACATAAATATATGTTTATTTAAGTGAAGGATCACTGGGCCCCATCCCTGAGCCCATTTTTACCCACAAACACACATGGATACATATATACAACTTCAAGTGATATCTGCAAAGCATGCTACACGCCAGATTCTTCTTACCCTTTGCTCTATTTCTGTCCTAAAAACACTATTTTGAAGAGTAATTCAAAGCCAGGTGCAGTGGTCTGTGCCTGTTGTCCCAGATATTCAGGAGTAGACAGAGAGACCCAGTCTCAAAAAACAAACAAGCAAAAAGAAAGTAATTCAATGTTGATCAAGGGAGAAATAAATGTAAAAGGACCACCTTTGTCTCTTCCCTCTTGCTTCCAACTTTCATCTTCTTTTCTCTGCACAGGTCTCTGGTTTCCCAGGGGTTTTCAAAGCCCTTGATTTGTAGAGCAATGGTTATTTTTCAGAAGTGGACATATTTAAATATGAAAGTTAACTTGGAGAGACACATTATAGATTTCTTGGCAAGGCAAGTCTGTAATATTGCGTTTCTTTGGGAAGTGTTATTGACTTTTTCTTCGAATTTGTCTGGTACCATTTTATAAAGTGAAACCTCTGATGGGCAATTGGAATACAGATTGAGATCTGGCATTGCGCTACTTTTCATCGGTCGCCGGTGCTGGGGTGTTTCCCTCTGGATGCTAAGTAAAGGATAGAGAATCACATATGTCACCTTCAGAGTGAAGGATGAGATTCGATTTTGTTGTTAACAGGAGTCCTATTATAATAGTTTCATACCTCAGTTAGAGCGGTGAGACCATGCACAATTATGCAATAGTTTTGCTAAGCAGATGTGCCTTTTCAGTATCGAGATCACTCAATTCTTTGAAAGCTCAAGAGCAGAAATGACTTTCTCATAACGTGAGACTTGGGAAATCAAGGCAGTACATCAGCATTTTTGCCCTGAAAACTTTACGCCAGCTTGTTAGTCTGCATGGGGAGAAATAATCAGAACTCATAACAGCACTATTACTCACAGAGAAGAAAATGGTCTGGAAAATGGGCAAGGATGACAGGGGAGGGTCTGCTCCATCTGGACTATGCCTCCAGGAGGATAGCCTACCAACTATCCATGGATGAGGGGGGCCTTAGCCTGTGGTCCCAAAACATGGGACTTTGGAGAAAGCCATTTCTACAAATACAATAAAAGCACAGGGAGGATGCTGCTTCTATAAAAACTGTACTAGAGGCCAATTCAGTTTCTGAAATGGGAAGCTTTGGGATTGAGTTGAGTACTAAGACTTTGCTAAGAGATTTTAGAGATACCCTAGAATACACGCTTTTTGTGTGTGTGTATGACAAAGGAACTGATAGTGGCTTTCACAGCATTTAACAATTAGCACCCACTATCAGTGCTTCCCGTTTCTCTCCATATGCACAAGAAACATATTTCTCTCCCAAAGTTGAAGGGCTGCAGACTAGTGGGCCTTATTGGTGAGTTTTTGTTTTAAAATAAGAACACACAGTTTTCAGCTTAATCTGTGCTTAGATGCACAGTGATCTTCCATGCATTTTGCTTAGGATGTTTCAAGCACTGAATGAATAATTATTATGGAACTCCAGTTATCTGCTTAGAAATTAATGGTTTTCTCCTGAGGAGGGGAATAAATGTTTTCAAAGTAATTTCTTTCCTTCATGATCAATGTTTAGCGGAAATGCGTCTTGAGCACTTAGCTTGCTAGTTCAGAATACATTTAAGAGGATGTTTACTCTGAAACTTGACAAAAAGGTTATTACTAAGGCAGGATTAGTTGAGATAAGGGAGCAAATTCCTAGAAATTACTCTACTTTTATCTTCAGTAATACTTCTCTTTAACCTTACGTATAAGAACTTTATCAACTACTGTGACTGTCAAATTTGGGAGTCACTGAGTCCATAGTTACAACAAAGAGAATTGTTTAAACAAAGATTTATTTATTCATTGGTATATTCATCCATTCAAAAATAAATATATGGCCCAGGCACAGTGGCTCATGCTTGTAATCTCAGCTCTTTGGGAGGCTGAGGCAGGAGGATTGCCTGGCCCATAGTTCAAGACCAGGCTGAGCAACATAGAGAGACTCTGTCTTTACAAAAATAAAATTTAAAAATTAGCTGGGCATGGTAGTGTATGCCTGTGGTCCCAGGCTGAGGCAGGAGAATCACTTGAGCCTGAGAAGTTGAGGCTACAGTAAGCCCTGATTGTACCACTGCATTCTAGCCTGGATGACAGAGACCCTGTCTTAACAAAAATTAATTAATTTAAAAAGATAAAATAAATACATGTTCTAGGCACTAAGGAAATAATGAATGAAGTAGTCCAATTTTCTATCCTGCTAGAATTTGTGTCACTAGGGATTGTCCTTATTTTTCTTATGTTGAAATTATAGACCCCAAGAAATTTACAACTAAAAGGTATGTTATGGAAATCCATTCAAAGCACTTCAGTCATTGTACAGGTAAGTACAATGAGACTCTAGAAGGCGACGTATTACCCAGGGTCTTGCACTGTTCCGTAGCAGGTATTGTAGTGTAATAGCATCCAGGGCTCTAGGACTTAGTTTTAATCTCCTAGGGCTGCCATAACAAAATACAATCGAGTGGCTTAAAACAACAGACATTTATGCTCTCACTGTTATAGAGACTACAAAGTGCAAAATCAAGGAGTCAGCGAGGTTGGTTCCTTACGGGGGCTCTCAGGACGAATCTGTTCCATGCCTCTCCTGGCTTCTGGTGATTGCTGCTGTCCTTGGTGTTTCCTGGCTTGCAGTTGTGTCACTACTTTACCTCTGTTGTCATATGGCATTCCCCCTGTGTGTCTCCATGGCCTTTTCATAAGAACACCAGGCCTTGGATTTAGGCCCCACCTTCATTTAGGAAGACCTCGTTTTAGCTTGATTACACCTGCAAAGACACCACCAACCTTCCCACAGCCCCTTAACATGTCTTTTTGGAGGACACACTTCAACCCACAACATGTCCTTAGTCTTGTGCTCTTTATATACCAGGCTGCTTCTAGCCTTGAAGGAGTACCTGCTATTGTGAATGTTTTGTTTGTTGTTGTTGTGTATTTTTATTGAGACGGAGTCTCTGTTGCCAAGGCTGGAGTGCAGTGGCGCAATCTGGGCTCACTGCAAGCTCCACCTCCCGGGTATAATCAATTCTCCCACCTCAGCCTCCCAAGTAGCTGGAATTACAGGCGTGTGCCACCATGCCCGGCTCATTTTTGTATTTTTAGTAGAGATGAGGTTTCACCATATTGGCTACACTGGCCTCAAACTCCTGATCTCAGATGATCACCTGTCCTGGCCTCCCAATATTGTGGAATTTTTACTGTTCACATTAGAAAGAAACTTTGGAGTTCAAGAAAACAATACGGATTTCAAAAATCACTTGTAGTCTCACTTTAAAACACATGTAAAGTTGCATATGACTTTGAGCAATTTATGTACAATGTCTGGAAAGAAGACAAGTAAAATAATAGTGTATTTCTACCATATTGCATCTTTCTTAATTACATACCTAACCCCATTCTGCCTAGTTTTTTAAAGAAATTAAATTTTCAAACAAAAAAGAAAAAAGTCATAATGCTAATAGAGATGAGTGCTTTTCAATTCTAGTACCCCAAGGGAAACCAGTCTTGGTTGTCACTTTCCTGGGGCTTCCTCATGACTATAAATTCTAGGTAGGCTTACTTCCTGTCCTGGAAAGATAGAACTCACTCTTGAGATCCTAGCTCATTTGTAAGGTATTTCCAGAACAGAGGAAAAGTTGTGCCAAGTGTTGCAAATCATATACGATCTGTGAGAAGAGACCCTCAAATGATTTCATTTACAAGGACATAAAACATACTGTAATTTGAGCCATAGTCCTTCAAGAAAGGGATCGGTGCACCATTCATTCTGCTATGCAATGTAGCCCATGCACAATCTTCTCAAGTTTTTTTTCTGGTTACATTTGCCAAGTCTTTTAATTTTTTTTTTTTTTTTTTTTTGCTTTAAAAATGTTTGATCAGGATGATACAACTGACTATAATATTATCTTCCAAATGCTATGGAAAATAAGCATTAAGTGTTGCTATCATAATTTAATTTACCATAAATTAAGCAAAAAAAAAAAAAAATCAAAAGAGTTCATGTCAATTGAAGAAAGGTACAAAGGAATTATCAATATACTGTGGATTAAAATCTAATTTTCCTAGGGGAATAAAACAAGATTTTAATAAAACAAGATGGATGTGTTAAAATAAGACTATTTTATTGAATGTTTGAACCAATTTTCTGGAAAAAATTCAAATACCATATCAGACATCTTTTATGCCTTGCTTTGTATCTTCTCAGACTCTCAGCCATTGTTCTAGCTGCTGGAGAGATGGTCATATCTGTGTGATGTCTGATCAAGTTCACCAAAGCGCAGTCTAGTAGTGCAGATACCTCTTGCCTCCCATCTGGGAGTCCTTGTGAAAAGATGACCAACTTGTCTTAGCTTTCCCAGGAATGTCCTGCTTTTAGCAATGGGAAGTCTCTTAACCAAGGGTTAAGACTGGTGATGCTAGCATCTTAATAAAGACATACGTAACCCGTCAGTCCCAGACACACCAGAACATTTGGTCTTTTTACTGTGGACCTTTAGGCATGAGCCCCCATGGAATCCAGTTTAATGCCCATGCATATGCAACTTCTAAGCGTGTGCATGTGTGTGTGTGTTTGTGTGTGTGTGTGTGTGTGTGTGTGTATGCGGGTGTGTTGTGGGGAATGGTGGTGTTAAACTTCTATGGGGTAAATTTTCATCCAATGAATGTTAGGAGCTGAGTGCATTCTTCCTCCTTTCTTCCCTGGTGCTGATTGCTCTGATATGCAGTTCATGCAATTTTTCAGAGGATGGTTTCATAGAATTAAGCAATTAGTTGCATTTAGGGGAACCCACCTGATATTGGCTTTTCTTTCTTCCTTACTGTTGTGTACTGAATGTTTATGTCTCCCCAAAACGCATATAACCCCCTATGTAATAGTACCGGACATGGACCTTTGGGAGGTGATTAGGTTGTGGGGGTAAAGCCCTTGTGAATAAGATTGAAGCCATTATAAAAGAAGCCAGAGAGAGTTCTCACACCAGCTCTGTCATGTGACAAGATGGCCCTCTGTGAACGAGGAAGTGGGTCCTCATTAGACATTGAATCTGCCAATGTCTTGATCATGGAATTCCCAGCTTCCAGAACTGTGGGAAATAAATGTTTGTTATTTAAGCCACCCAATTATGCTACTTTTGTTACAGCAACTTGAATGGACTGACACCCCCGTTGCAGTCTTTCCTATCCCCCCTACTCCCTGGGGTTTTATTCCAGAATGAAGCCCTTGCCTCAGGGTTCACTTTTTGTGAACACAGGCTACAAAAGTTGACATAAGAAAGTGAACCTGGAAATAAACCTTCAGGATCAGATGTTGGGATGGGATTACTCATGGCAATAATGATCTCACTGCTGGGATAAATGGTATTTCTATGACCCCTAGCATGCAATAGCATCACAATTTCCCAGGCATTTATTCATGGTTAGTTAGGGTGTAGTGCAGGAGGAAGGTAAGACATTGGGCTGTGCAGCAGCAGTAGCACTTGGAATATATGGGATATTAATAATTACAAGAATTGTTGAGCAAGTTAATCATTATTAACTACATTGAAAGTCTTAGTAAAAGCATCAGGCTCGGAACAGTCAGTTGTCAAGTCATGATATGCTTTGAAAGTCAATATTGCCCTGTATTAGTCTGTTCTCATGATGCTAATAAAGACGTACTTGAGACTGAGTAATTTATAAAAGAAAGGGTTTTAATGGAATCCCAGTTCCACATGACAGGGGAGGCCTCGCAATCATGGCAGAAGGCAAAGGAGAATCAAAGGCACATCTTACACAGTGGCAGACAAGAGAGCTTGTGCAGAGGAACTCCCATTTATAAAACCATCAGATCTTGTAAGACTTATTCACTAGCATGAGAACAGTATGGGGGAAACTGCCCCCATGATTCAATTATCTCCACCACCCTTGACATGTGGGGATTATTACAATTCAAGGTGAGACTAGGTGAGAACACAGCCAAATCATGTTGTCCGCCATGCTTTGAAAAACATTTTTTTATCCCCTGCAATTACTGAGTATATTATGCTAAAAGTCAAGACCAGGTTCTAGTTATAAGAGTGGCAGAGTTACAAAAGAAACAAAATGCCCATTCTGAACAGATCTCCTTTGCCAAAGTCAGGAATTATGAAAAAAGTGAATCTCTGGGCCCCAGGATAGGGTATTTGAGTGGTTGATACTGAGAATCTCGAATTCCACATTTCCTCAAATCCTCTGTGCTGGTATAATCAGTTCCTTCTTCTTGAGAAACCTCCCCTTGTTTTGAGACTTCCCTTGAGGCAGGTGACTTGTAGGATTAGTGGAGGACAGCTCCACTAATGGAGGGTAGAATTTGGTAGAGAAATTACCCAGCCTTCACAGCCTCTGATAAAATTATTCTGAGGCATGTCTTGTAGTATTTCTCAGAGCATGCCCAATGGTATTGAGCCCCAGCTGCCCACAGTGATAACTCATTCATAACTCATTCATAAAGGAACAATTTATTGAAACTTCTCCATTCTCTGACTCACACCAGTTCATTACTTAGTGTTTACTATTGGAGCAATCCAAACTAAGACACATCAAGGTAGAAAATCTATCATCCCTTCTTTGGGACAATGCAAATGAATTAATGGGGGTGAGGGTGTGGTTAGGAGGAGACTTCCTTTACCTGATTTGGTACCCAGAAAAGCAGAGGGAAACAAATTTGCCAAAGAATCATAAGATACTATGGTTTCAGGAAGCATCTCTTGATGAGGCAAAGCAGAAGAAAGACAATCTATTGTAAGTTCTCCAGCTATCTGGTTAATAGAGATAAACCTTCTGTAGCAATCCCTATAGATGTATGGTTTGCCTAACTTGTGATCCATAATAGTAGGTCTTCTGACAATGATAATGGTCATTAATATTTATTTAGCAATTTGATTTGTGCCAGAAACTGTGGAATGCTCTCTACACATTATTTTGTATAGTCACCACAAAAACCCTGTGAGCTAGATTCAATTAAAATCCTGGTTTCAGAAATGAGGAAGCTCAACCTTAAATAATTTAATTAAGTCTTGAAGGCTCCCCTGGAAAAAGTTAGGTGAGAGTAAAATAGTGTGAGAAGATTCACTTTTGATAATTAGCCATTTAATTTATCTTCAGAGTCCAAAGGAAATAGGTATTTTTTAACCCTGTGCTTGTTGCAGATGAGGAAACAAGCCCTGAAAGTCTTAATAAATTGCCAAGAATCATGCACTGGAGAGAACATTGAAGAAACCAGAACTATGGTGTTCATGACCATCATGTATCCATTGCCGCATGCTACTGATCTGCAAAAGCAATCTCTGCTATTCCAGCTGATCACGAGGCCAATCTTAGTATCAAATTTTTACTGTTTCTTTCAGTATATGCATATGACAAACAATTCAAACTGCAAAAGAGTATAGAATGTAATTCCTACCTCACCCTTTTCTCAGAGGCCCAAACAGTTCATTTATGTTGGATCCCTCCGGAAATTTCCATATCCATATCTATCTATCTACCTACCTGTCTTTCTGTCTCTCTCTCGACTTGCACATTATTTGCACATCTTTTTCTTTTGAAACTAACCATATTAGGGATCCTCTGTTACCAGCAGCTGTGGAGCTCTTGTCTGTCTACTTAATGACCTCACCATTCTTCACTCTGTGGAGGTGTTATAATTTAATTAACCAGTCTCCTACTAATGGTCATTTTTGCTTCCTAGTCATTTGCTACGGCAAATAATGCTGCAGTTAACAGCCCAGCATATATTTTTGAGCATGTGCATGAGCATATCTGTAGGATAATTTCCTGGGAAGTAATGTCAGAGGATCAAAGGGTATTTCCATTTTTTCCTATTAATTAATCAGTTGATATATTAAACATACTAATTCCCAGGGAACATTTCTGTGACTAATAGGTTGTGACAGCATTTCCTTCTTCAAAGAGGACAGAGGGCATTTTCAGGTGACAGCGGTCTTGGGAGTGTTTGCAGATAAGCACTGCTGCTGCTGGGGATGATTACTCTGGCCTGGTTCAGTTCCTGTCCTTCCCCTGCTCATTGTTTCTTTGCAAGCTCCCCCTGTGCTGTCCCAGGTGCAGGAGGCCATCATGTAAACAGACATTCCAAATACCAGAGCGTCGCCATGGGGTGTAGGGGACCACTGCCAAAGATGAGATTAGTTCAGGAACTGGACACATTCTTGCTGAAGAGAAACATATGACCTTAAATCCATAGCTTAGTATGAGGTTAAAAATTCAAGTATCTGATTTGTATAGAAAGAGGGAATCTGTAAGCAGGCTAAGGAGAATGTGTTCACCCTAGACATCTTTTAATTTAGAAAAAATAAAACATTTTGGAAAATCTCAATTGATTTCTTAATTTCTTGTATTGTTTAAAATGAATTGTAAGGAACAAATAGATATATGTAAGGAGTTTTGAAACCAAGAAATAATACAGTTTTATGACTTTGACTTTATTTACAGGGCAAGAATCAGTGAACTTGGCACCCTTAATTTCTTTATCTCTCTCTCTCTTTTTGTTTTTTAATAAATGTCCACTTATTTGGTTCTCACCGTAACTTTACAAAGTACAAAGTACTTACTATGATTAATCCCATTATACAGCCTAGGAACGTGGCTCTTATTATATGAATAGTAAGTAAAAGAGCCCGATTAGAGAAACTGTACTCTTTTTTTTTTTTTTTTTTTTTTTTTTTTTTTAAGAGGAGTCTCCCTCTTGTCACCCAGGCTGCAGTGCAATGGCACGATCTTGGCTCACTGCAACCTCTTCTCCTGGGTTTCAAGTGATTCTCCTGCCTCAGCCCCCTGAGTAGTTGGGATTACAGGCACGTGCCACCACACTCAGCTAATTTTTGTATTTTTAGCAGAGTTAGAGTTTCACCATGATGGTCAAGCTGGTCTCAAACTCCTGCCCCTGTGATCCACCCGCCTCAGCCTCCCAAAGTGTTGGGATTACAGGCATGAGCCACGGTGCCCAGTCAATTTCTTTATCTCTCTTAAACTCAGCGCCCTAATGTGTGTCAAATGCCCAGACTCCTTTACTAGCGCATCTCTTTCAGTTTTGACCCTTGCCATGGCTGCAGGTGAAATCATTTCCAGGAATGTGCCACTCCTCCTTCCTCCCCTGGGGCTACCTTTGTAAGTTCTCCAAAAATGCAAAGTGAAGACTTCTTTCAAGACTTGCAAAACCCTCCTGTGACCTTCTCTTTTACAATTACTAGCTATGAGTATCTCAGGCTATTGCACAACCATCCCAGAAGCTGTCAGTTGGTCTGTTTCCAAGTCCAATAATGAGCTGTCCATTTAGTCAGCTTAATTGTTCTTCTAAAATGAAGTTTTCTTAATTTCCTTTATTGGGTTTGAGTCTTTTTTGTTCCTATTGCTGCTGCTTTCTCTTCTTTAAATGCAGGTTCATTTGACTTCTCAGCTACTCATGAATACATCTCTGCAAGGATCACAGGTTTGCTGGGCAGCAGGGCAGGTGCTATGCAAGTTTCTCCCACACTGTGCTGCCAGTGTACCTCCAACATTCCTGCCTCGTCAGTTGTCCATGCAATTCTGTCAAAGTGTCTGTGGGCTAATATATAGCCCCAGGCAGTTTTAAAGCAGCTTAGGAATTCAGAGGAACCTCTCTGACATAGACAAAGCTGTATTTCCTTCTAGGGGTCTGGATGATTTGAACTTGGCAGAAACATCTGCACCCTGACATGTCTCTGTTAGAATTCCAACCCTCAGTAGACAGGCAGTTATAAAAGGATTTAAATTGAATACTAGAGAAGGGCTACTATAATACCAAAGCATGCCCGTATAGAGCTTACCATTTAGATATGTTCATTTATGCATCAACTTAGTCATTCAATAAATGTTTTCTATATATTCCCCAAGCTATAAGTCAGGTAGTCAAGATATAGAAGGACTTCTACTCTTCATCACTTAGTGGACCTAATCTGGAACTTAAAGATAAATCTACTCCTTAAACTTCATTGCAGGAAATTTGTCTATAAACTCTGAAAACAGACCAACAACAATAAAGGTGAGTATAAGTATTAAATTATATTTGGCATATGCCATCTTAGTCTCAAAAGAGTTTTGCAAACTTGTAATTTGGAAGACTTGAGTTGTGCATGCATTAGCATAGCTTGTATTGTCTTAAGATTATTCCAGGTTGGTTCCACATTATGGCAGTAAACAAGTCAACTTAAATGTCTGTAGTTGTTGCTGTAATTGATCAACTTGTCAAAGCAGAAAGTGAAATAACTCAGACTTGTTGACCTACACTTAAGCTACTTCTGCAGTTGATAACTGAGCTACCTGCTGAGTGGATAGGGACCTGACTGGTGGAATTATGCAGACAGTACCTCTGGGGTGTTGAGTTTCCTTCTTTGAAGACTATCAGGTCCAGAAGTCACATACAACTCCAACTTCCAAGTTTTTCAGCGATAGTTCTTCACAAGTGAGATCACAGTTTCTAAATAAAATAAAAGAATGGACTGGATAAAGAAAATGTGGCACCTATACACCATGGAATACTACACAGCCATAAAAAAGGATGAGTTCATGTCCTTTGCGGGAACATGTATGATGCTGGAAACCATCATTCTCAGCAAACTAACACAAAAACAGAAAACCAAACACTGCATGTTCTCACTTATAAGTGGGAGTTGAACAATGAGAACACATGGACATAGGAAGGAGAACATCACATACTGGGGCTTGTTGTGGGGTGAGGGACTAGAAGAGGGATAACACTAGGAGAACTACCTAATGCAGATGATGGGTTGATGGGTGCTGCAAATCACCATGGCACGTGTATACCCATGTAACAAAACTGCACATTCTGCACATGTATTCCAGAGCTTAAAGTATTAAAAAAAAAAATGGTAAAACAAAATGGAAACAAACAAACAAAACCCAATTCCTTTACCTGTGCCCTCAAGGGAAAAGATAACAGAAAAAGAAAAGAGAAATGCATCCCTGTAACAGTCATTTTCTTGAAACATTTTTCATCCCATTTTCACCCCTTATTTTCAATGTACCCTCTGACACTCCATCATACCCTGGATGTGAAAGAGAGAATGAATGCAGCTTCTAATGAAACAAATTACCAAACGTAGTTGAGAAAAACATGGAGCTTCAAAACACAAATTAACAAAAACTAGATACTTGTCTTGCCCTTACCCTCAAAATTTACAATCTGTTGGATAATACTCCGATGATTTGGGGCCTGCTAATTATTTTTTCTAGAATCAAGCAGGAATTTTTCATTGGAGGCCTGCTGTTAGCCAATCAGGGTGAGCGATCCAGGCTGCTTTGATGTAACATAAGTTGGAGAGTAGCAGGTGGCCTTCCCTGCTGTTTATAGTGCAGTTTGGGGAGTTCTGTCAGATGTAGCAGCTCCTCTTTATCTGCATGGAATCTGTGTAAATCACTAAAGAACAGATGGAAAAATAGTCACAGATCCCCGTTCACCTCTTAGAAGCAGCTCAGAAACTTCCATACTCCACTTGTCCTGTTTCAAAAAACCAACTTTAGTGGGTTGGTCACCCAACTCCCACAAGGTAATCATTTTGTGTACCAAACATCATGATTCAGACAAAACAAAAGCAGAAAATTGTTTAAATGATCACAGCTGTTACTTACGTGCATTTTGTCATTACATTCCAGATTTAGGTTAAGTAAACAGAAAAATTAGAAATTATCTCTCAGCTACCAGATCTAAATATCTTGCAGAACTTATTGCTGATGTCAGATGATGCCAGTGGTTTAGTATGTCTAGTTGTCATTGTTTTTTAAATACAACTATAAAATTCCCTGTCAATATTTTTTCCTAAAAACACTAAATCAGTTTCTAAGGATTGATCTATGTAATTTCATATTGGAAACCACTAAAGAAAACTGCCCCCCCAAAACTAATTGATGGAAAAATAATAAGTGGCATATTTCTAAACAAGGGATGATAAAATAAAAGGCACCAAGGTATAAGACAGAGTAGGGCATGATGTGAACTCTATCTCCACATTTTTAGTGTGTGATTTGTAAGACAAGGTGTTGAAAGAGATGAAGCTGTAGGTTAGCAAGGTCTTGACACAGAGCATCTTAAAGGCCTCTTGAAAAAACATGAGCTTTGACCTGGGTATGATCAAAGTTGACTACTGAATGTTGGCTTTATTTATAACCATAAAATATATTGTATTAAAATATTAAAAATATATAAATCTGTCCAAAGACTTAGAGGAAACAGCAGTTGCCCATTAGACAGAAACTGTGATTCAGAAATGACACAATTTCTATTTTCTTAGGGATTTATACAGTGTGTAAAAATGTTGTTATGGAAAATCCTTGTTGTTTAATAATGAATGTATAAAACAGAGACAACAAAGTATTAAGCACAACAAAATGGTGAAGCTTAGTTTAAGCAGAAGTCAATATCCTTGCAAAACTGTTCTAGGAATCCTGTTTTACATTAGTTACAAGAAAGCAGCAAGCACATAGGAATTGTCTACAGAACTCCATAAATAAATTCCCTATCAATCATGTCCAGGAAAGCAGTGTATTAGACCAGCAGTTCCACAGGAGGGACAAGTTATCCCTCCATGGGACACCTGGCAATGTCTGGAGATACTTGTGTTGTCACAACTGGTTGACTGGATGGGACGAGTATTATTGATATCTGGTGGGTAAAGGTCAAGGATACTGCTAAACACAAGATACCCTCAACAACAAATAATTATCTAGCCCTAAATGTCAGTACTTCGAAGGATAAGAACCCAGTTTAAGACGTTTCAGGCATTTAATCCTATGTTCCATTTTCAACAGAATGAGACTGCAAAGTTTTGTCATGTCTAATCATGGAAATTTGGACATAGGAGGGAGCAGGACTTTGACATTGTTATTAACGTCATCAAATACATGACCTTGTCAAATAATGCATTTTTCTTCCTTAAATAGAATTATACAAAGTCCTTTTGGTTTGCTTAATATATATCCTTTTGGAAATTTGCTAATAAAAAACAATTGCTTTATTAAATGAAATTATGCTTGAAATAAAATTATATTTAACAAAGCTATAATGAAGAACTCTTCAATTTTAAATCTTTGTTTTGAGTTCAAGAATGACCAAATAATTTTATCAGAACTAGTCTGAAGCAATTAAAAGTATTTGCAGACATCCATATTAAAACATTGTGCATCAGAAAATCAATGGAGATGGAACCAGAGTCTTCTTATATGAGATTAAGACTCCCTAAATAGTCTTTTCTTTTTTTTTTTTTCTTGGCAGTCAGATGTGTTTTCCTGGCGTATTTTGGACTATGGGGGGTACTTACTCTGTTAGTTTCCTATGATGCAAAGAAGGAAAATTTCATAGTGAATTTGTTTCCTTTAGACATTTGATTTACGTTTGATAATCTCTGTTAATTAAAGCTCTCTTTTGCCGGAACAAAGATTAATTCAAAGAAACTTAGTAAATCTCGCTTTCTATTAGAAGGTTTTGCTTAAGATTGCTTTTCTTTTCTTTATCATGCCAGAAAATTACGAAACAAAAAAGTGATGAATCTGTGCATTTTCTGTTCATATGAAATGGTGCTAAGTAACTAAAACATGAGAAAAGTCCAACATTAATTATCAAAGAGAATTACCAAAGATCACTTACAGTGAACTAATATGGCAATGACATTTTGAATTATCTTATTTACTTTTATTATTGTTAAATAGGATAGGTAAATTGTTCATGTCCATTCTGTACTCTTGCACAGATTTCTGTCGGAGAATATGAGGCAACTCTCTCAGGTTCAGTTTTGAATTTTGATTTTTTAATAAGCAGTGTAATTGAAGCAATGTATATTTATGTATATTTCATAAATAAGGAATTTTTTAAAATACTTCTTTGCTGCTAAGGCTTTACAAATATGGCTGTCTTTTAAATATGTAGCAGTGTGGAAATAGGCTAGCAGTAGCGTCAAATGCTCAAAAGTTGGTTACCTTTAAAACTTTGTTATCTTTTTGATCCTTGAAACTTCGTTAATTATTTCCCACAAGTTGCCCCTTGGGAAAAGATTTTATGAAAAAACAGTATTTGGAAAACCTACCTAGTCTATCATTCTCTAGAAGAGTTTCAACATATTGTGAAAAGAAATCAAAAGCTTACTTGATTTTGTTTATCCCAGCATGTCCCCTAGCAAATCTAAATTTCTAAGGAATAAATTTTAGGAAAAAGTCATTTAGAATATCCAGTCTCCCTCTTCTATTTGATTTTTGTTTTTAACTAATTGCATCTTAATCCTTGCTTCCTAACCACTAGCTACTTTGTTTCATTTTAGTATTTTCATCAGAGGTACCAACAAGATAAAAGGTTAAATTTAAACATATCTCTATTAATTATATTTTATAAATGGTTTAGTGAGGATTGGTCACTGGTGAATTTTTCATACTTCCCCAGATTCCATTTCCTGAGACAAAATAATAAGGAATATGCACAAACAAAATAGCAAAACTTAACAGCAACATCCAACGCAACAATTCAGCTTCCTTTGGGGAAAAATAACACATCACATTTAAGACCTGAGTTCTATTTCTATCTGGAGAATTTAGCATATATTTCATCAAACACAGGGCACATTTATTGGGCATCTTTGTGATCATATTTAATGTTCGTCTGCAGTTACACTATTGTTGTTGCCCTTGGGGGTTAAGATGATGATTCTTCCTTCTGTTTAGACTTGATAGTCAAAATTAGTACTTTATCTGTAAGCTTTCCCACACTTTCTTCTGAAGACCACATTTAAAGGCTCTGCCTTTTGGTTTGAAAAAAAAAAAAAAATACTGGGGATTAATTCTCTTCAGGCAAAATCAAGAATAGGAATTGTTCTAATTCCAATCCAACCTACATCCTGCCATTCAGTTTCCCTCCATTGGAAATGGATGAACATGTTCAGATCAGAGTGTAAATTGGCATGAATCTTCATCTGAAATGCAATAAAGTTAGAGAAGACTGGATGATTTTTTAAAATGTATCATTATTCATATCCAATGCTTCCTCTGCACTTCTGTGTACCATCTGGTCCTGATGGTCGAAGTGCCAAAATACCATAAGGAAAGTTGTTTTTGTGGTATTTCCAGTCCAACCAGAATCAAAAAGTACCAGAAATTTCTTGAGAAAAGCTGTTGTCATAGGACACAAAGCCCAGTTTGTCAAACCAAAGAGTTTAAGAAAAGTAGCTGAAATCAAGCTACTGTCCAAATTTAAATGCTGAACAAAGAGAGGATGTTCTGGATTTTGGGTTTACCAGATGTCTTGAGCGCGTGCACACACGCACACACACACACACACACACACACACTTTTTAAAAACACTCTACCAATTCATCATACATGTATCCCATTCCTTTATTAGCTACAGTTCTCTTTCTACCCCTTCATTTGTTTACTCCTATTCTGCTTATGTATTGAATTTTAAAAAGAATATGAATGGGTAAATGAAGTCATACAATTTCCAAAGACATCTGATTGGGGAAAAGAAGCATTATACAGACGCAGAGAATGGATGACACCAAATTTAAAATACTTAATGGAATACATGTAATAGGTACAAAAACTATCTGATATCACCCTGTTTATGAGCCCTTTGATATCCAAATAATTCATTTACAAGTCTTTCTACTTCTATACAGGACATCACAGCTTGTCAAATACAAGAAATCTTGAATCTTAAAAGACTCAATCTGTGCTCTAAACTTACTGCCCAGAAGGTTTAGAGTGGGCTGTTAAACTTGGCAACATTTTCGCTTCCATTCAAGCCCAAACCTTCTGAGATATATTTGACACTGAGTTTTATGAAGCTTAATTTAGTTCAACTTAAAAAAAAAATCTCTAAGTAGGGCAGAGTTTAAGTGATGAATACTATCGTGTGACAATTAGTATGTTAAGGGTGAAAACTTACCATACACATTTTCTGCTAAAGGAAGTGTCCTATTATGCAAAGAACATAAGTTTTCACGTCAGACAGACACAGATTCAAATTCTGGTTCTCCACCTGCCAGTTGTGTGACCTCGGGCTGGTAGCTAACTTCTCTGATCTTAAATGTCCTCATCTAAAAACAGAAAGCCAATTATTTTACCAGGTTGTGGGGACCAACGAGCTATTGAATGTAAAGTTTTGGAGTACAGCAGGTGCTCCATCTTCTCATCAAATCTAGCTGTATATGAGGATGATAAAATAACAGACAGCTGAAAGGCAGATACTTAAGATGTTGGCTATCACAAAAGCACATTGTAATTCTTGCTTGAGTTCTTTTTCATCTGTGGAAAAAAGAAAGAATGACTCTGGGATATAACTCATATAAGTTTGGGAGATAATGATGATATTCTCCATTAGGAATATTATCTACTCAGTTCCCACAGGCAATGTTTTAAAATCTTTTATTGCATAAAATTGTAATGCCTTGTGAGAGGCATGATCTAACCTGAGATGTTTCTGAATCCATGTAAAATACATCTTACGAGGGTATTACTGAATCACTCGCTATGCTCTTGGCCCAGTTTCAAAGAAGATCTTTTCCCAAGGATACCTAAAGAAGTCAAAATAATTCAGGTCAGTGTTTTAACTGAAAATAAAATTTGTTTCTTCAAATTTGAGGGCAGTATTATCTGCGTCTGGTATGTGCACTATAATCATTGCTAGAATATGAAATCTGTTCCTAAACAAATAGTCCAACTTGTTATCTTGTCTTGGAATATTCACTTTCTGTTTTCAAATCACAGGCCTAACAAGAACATTATAAAAACATGGACTTTTTTGTTTTCAGGGAATCATGACCTTGACATACCCAGGCTCAGTCCTTAAACCGAAAGCCTTAAATCCCAAAGCAGCAGCATCTAATCTCAAAGTTGTTACTGTCCTGTTTCTAATTACTTTAGTTTGCATAACTTAACTTTTCTGCTCTTCTACTCTCCTGAATCCATTCAATTGAATCACGTAAATCTCTCACTCCCTTGAAACTTTTTTCTTTATGTCAGTCCCGCATAACCCAGTTAGGAAAGCAATTAAGGTGTCATTCTGCAAAGCACCAAAGGAGTGCAAAAAACTGCCTTTTGAAGAACTTTGCCTGAACCTTCCTTCTTTAACATTGTGCAGACTGAGGGGGGATATGCAGCTGCTGGAAGTTGCTTTCTTAACTCCTGTCACCCAGCACTGGGGTTCATTGTTCAAACAATATTAATACGAAGACTTTTTACTTTTTGCAATCAAAAAATACATATGTACTGTTCTTCTGCCCTGAGCTTTGAGACACTGTCTTATTAGGAATGCAATCTGTCAAGAATATCCAAGTACATCCAAAGAGAACTTCATTGTCTCTGTGTTAGGTTACAATACTTTTATTAGATGGTGACATTCCTGAGACAGCACCTGCTGTGTGGCTTTGGGCTCTGGCCAGAAATGAAAGGGAAAAGCAACGTGCGGTTTAAATCAGAGTGGCACAGCAATGCACGGCTGTAACAAATACCAGGGACTGAACAGTTGGGAGGCCTAAAGGAATCTCGTGTAGACACTTGACTTCAGTGTGTAGGTGACTACCCCAGTCATTGTCAGAAACCTATAGAAAGGCAGATAGTAGAAATACTTGCTTTTCTTTTTGCTGGATACATATACTTGGCATAATTTTTTACTCTTCCTCACCTATACTTCTGGGGAGCTGGCTCTGGAAATTTGAAAAAGGCTTTGTTGCTCGTAGTTTCAAGTATAGACTCTTAATAGTACAAAATGAAAAGTGAACATGAAAATATTGGCATTTGTGAAGCTTAATTTTGAATAAAAATGGTTATCAGAAATATATATATTAAAATACATAATATATGTATACAGGATAATATATATTATATAAATATATATTTTGTGTATATATACATATATGTGTATACAATGTACATTATATTGTATATAATGTATACAATGTACTGTATACTGTATATAATGTATATAATATATAATGCACACATAGTGTATAGACTATATACATGTATATGTAGATATACATCTATTATATATAATATACAAATACTATGTAATATGTAATAAGTGTATATTAATATGTGTACATATTACTATGTAATATGTGTATATTATATACATAGATTATACATATATATGCACAACATACATATAGTATATTACATATACATATTACACATAAGATACTAATATATAATATATACATATGACATACTACATTATATATAATTATATATGTTATATAAATTTATTCACATATATAATTTCTGCTGAGGGGCTAGTAGATTTTGCCCTCTAGAGGAACATTTTATTTTCTAATCTTCTTGTTTATCCGTTTTTGTTGTAAATGATGTAGAATTTACAGAAACTGAAAGCTCTTGAATTTGTAGTTGTTTTTGAAATGATCACATGATGAAATTTCATAATTTTCATTCACTGTTCCTTTTGGACTCCTCAGCAGGCACATGGTTGGGCAGGAGTGGGGAGATGAACTAGGAAACCACACCTATGATGATGGTAGAGGCTAAAACTGTGAATTCCTATTTCTTATTTTTATTTGTTCTATTTTAGAGACAGGATCTAGCTTTGTCACTCAGGCAGGAGTGCTGGGGTGTGATGATAGTTCACTGCTGCCTCAAATTCCCAGGCTCAAGCCATCCTCTTGCCTCAGCCTCCTGAGTAGCTGCGACTACAGGCATG
The DNA here is from genome assembly GCF_001698545.2 of Rhinopithecus bieti. Classification (NCBI taxonomy): domain Eukaryota; kingdom Metazoa; phylum Chordata; class Mammalia; order Primates; family Cercopithecidae; genus Rhinopithecus; species Rhinopithecus bieti. Next base: position 6,133,018 of record NW_016805866.1, on the reverse strand, counting down.
AGCCACCACTTCCAGCCATTTCTTGATAATTAAGTATACTTCAAAGAAATAGTACTTATTTGGAGAAATCAATTGTGCCTGTTAAAAGAGAAGACTACATCTCCAATGAGGCAGTGTTTGTTCATTTGTTTGCTTGTTTTAAATAAAAATGAGGCTTAATTCAGAAGAAATCTTTGTTCAGAAATGGGACACTAAGTCATTCTTGTTTTCTAACTAAACTGATGGTGCACTGTTGTTGACTTTGGGGTTAAAGACTTCAGTAAGAAGCCTTCTTGGCCTTTTCTCCATATATCTGATGACCTTAGAAAGTGATGACTTTATAGATGTGACCACATGGCTCATACCACTGTGAGGTAAATGCAGAGCTCCCAGAAATCCCAGTAGGGAAGCAGAAAGAGCTATTATTCAGAAAGAGTTACTGGGTCACCACTGAACATGGGCCATAATATTTCTCCTCAAACTCAAATGAAAATTCAACTTGTTTTATGCAAGTTATAGAATATGTTCTAGCACATATATGATTATTTCTCTCTCTCTCTCTTTGTCGCTCTCTATATGTGTGTGTGTGTGTGTGCGCACGCACGCGTGTGTAGTTTTATGGAAGAGTGGAGACTTCATGTAATTTGAACATGAGAACCTCATTATGTTCTGTTTTGCATAACTTACCCTCTCTCCTCAGTAGGTCAGGAATGAGGTTAAGAAAAGAAGCAGGATTTCATGTCATGCATGTAGAAATCCAAGCTCAGTAAATGCTGTCTTTCTGTTTCTTCTGGGAATTCTTATCAATCTGATGGGCTTGTTTATAGTGCTAAATCAGAGTCTTAAAAGCCTCTATATGCTTTACTGAAACATGGAGTGCTTCTGAACTTTAAAATCAATAGCATCGATTCAATTATAGAACATAAGTGAAGACTAATGGTTTTTATGTTCATTAACTTCTAATTTACATCAGATAGAAGATGTTAATATGGTTCCAGAGTCTTTGTGGGAAACCATTTTAGTCAAGCTAGAGAAAATGGGACTTCCATTTTCATTTGCAATGGATCAATATTCCAAAAATTAAAATATATAATCTTCAGATCAAATTCCACACTCATTTTACCTTTTCTGTTACCGAAGAACATTTGTGAACTCTTTGTTGAGTCAGTGTGGACTCTATCAGCAGCTCAATTGCTTTTATATGCAAAATGGTTTTCTCTTAAGTTTTCCAGAAGTTAAAATGAATTGACATGTGTTTAGATTGTTCTGAAATGTAGAAAAGTCTAACAGTCAAAATCAGAACTTAAGATAAAGGTAAAACTTGAATTATTTCCAATATTAATTACATTCAAATGAATTCTAAATATTTTAGAGGATTTTACCCCTTACAAATTAACAGTTGCTTTGTTTCTGACTTTTTTTTTGTTGTTGTTGTTTTTTTTTTGCTTTTTGTTGGATACCAGAAATAATATTAGTGTAATGTATAATTAAAGATAATACTAGTTGGGGAACATCTAAACCTAAACACAGATTGGTATGGGAGTTAGAAGAATCTTAAATCGTTTCTTAATAAAGTCCTGGATGTGATTTTCTTCTAGCCTTTGAATATTCTGCTTGTTTTCTTTGGAAAACAAGATAGGAATTACTTTCATTCTCCAAGTTAGTCTTCATTTGGAAAGTGCTGGATGTTTGCCTTGGGATCATATTCCTTTTGTTTTTTTCATTCGATATTTCCATTTTTTTTTTTTTATTTTGAGGGGATATGGTAGTGTTTGATCTGAGCAATATTTTATTTGTTCATGAAATAGTTTTAAACATACTTAGAATGGTTTCTAACTAATTTGGATTCCAAGTGAAACTCTACGACAGTTTTTGTGACTTTGGCCTATCTAATCATTCCAAGATTCAATTTTCATACTTATAAAATGGGAACAATATTTCTACATCTTATTTTGGTTTGGAGAGGGTTATGTAAGGCATTACTTGTAAATCAGTTAGTTCAATGACTGATATACATATATGTATATATACACACACATGTATATATCCACAAACACACGCACACATGTATATGTATATATGTATGTATGTGTATATATGTATATGTAGACATATATATGTGTGTATATACACACATACACACACACACACAGAGAAGGTACTCAATAAGTAGTAGGATCTCATATCTTGGTCTGCTTGTATTTTTGTCCTGAAGTCTACTTTTCTCACCCCAAGTATTTTTCCTTACATGGGAATACAAGGACATTCATTCTTTTATTTTCTATTTTGGTTTGACTCTGCATATTCTCTGTAATTGCTTAGGGTCAGCTATAGCTGTGTAAGACTGAATACAATGTGTAACTACAACATGTAATGAAGCCCAAATTAGGGTGTTAGAAATGACCGTATCTACAAAGTGGACACTGGGAGGGGAACACACATTTTCTAAAATGCTTCAGTTAAAAACAAAAGCAACAATACAAGCAGAATAAAACAAATTCAGGGCCGGGCGCGGTGGCTCAAGCCTGTAATCCCAGCACTTTGGGAGGCCGAGACGGGCGGATCACGAGGTCAGGAGATCGAGACCATCCTGGCTAACACGGTGAAACCCCGTCTCTACTAAAAAAATACAAAAAACTAGCCGGGCGTGGTGGCGGACGCCTGTAGTCCCAGCTACTAGGGAGGCTGAGGCAGGAGAATGGTGTAAACCCGGGAGGCGGAGCTTGCAGTGAGCTGAGATCCGGCCACTGCACTCCAGCCTGGGCGACAGAGCGAGACTCCGTCTCAAAAAAAAAACAAATTCAGTTTCTTTAAGTCCCATTTATTATATTTGACTTTAAAAGTACAGCAGAAATTAAAATTGTAAATATCTCATGACAAAGTAACCCAGTTATTTACTTGTCTAAAACCATCTCATCCATTACCATATTAATATATATAGAAAGCTGTATACTTTCATGTTTTTGAACGTTTATTTTATTCTTCATTGCCAACTTTCACACAGTTGCCTTGATAGATTATAACCAGGTTGCTTAAAAGCATTTGAGCTCATTACTTAAAGTCACAAAGTTTCTACCTGAATATAAATGTTAATGTCAAATAATAAAAATCATCAATTTTTTTCACTGTTTCTAGTATGCGTAATATGAGTCCAAGCTGAGAAAGGTCACATTTTCAAGTCTTCAATCCATTTTGCATGTAAGAATATTCTGATCGGAGATGATTCTGAGGGGGCTAAGAGATGTCTGCAGGTCACAGGAGATCAAGGAAAAGCTTTAATAAAGGATTATAGGGTTGGTCACATAGGATGATAATGGAAGAAGAGGAAGAAAAACCAGTGTATATGTGGCAGACATTCGTTACAAATATGATGAGGGAAAGGGATCAGGAAGATGGTTGAATTATATGACAGCCAGTGACAATAGTCTTGGAAAAGAGAAGGGTTCCTATTGTTATTGCTACTCCCGTGACCCTTACCATGAATGTGGTGGCTACTGCTGCTGCTACTTCAACTAACTGCAACTGTCAGCATTTCCTCCTTCCCAGTGATTCGTACATTTACTATGTTTAGGACACTATCGTGGGCTCCTTGATACATGTTTTGATTTAACCTTCTGAATAAGACTTTGAGGTAGGTATTACCTTACCATTTGTATTGATAAAGAATCAGAGGCTTAGAAAAAAGTTTTCTGTGCAAATGTGGTAATGCGATTATATTCACACCGGTTTCTTTGACCTCAGAAACTGATTTTCCTAAAGGACAGAGAGAGAGAGAGAGAGAGAGAGTGAGAGAGAGAGAAGAGGAAAAAATAAGAAAACAATACAAACTAGGATTTTAGGATTAGGTTCAATTTCATATAGCAGAAACCCCAAATAGCAGTGACTCAAGACTAAAAGAAATTATTCTTTCATGTAGAAGAACTATAGAAATATGCAGTCCATGGTCATTAAGCATCTCTTTCTATTGTTTTATTCATCTTCTGTTGTATGTGGCTTTTATCCTCAATATTGACTCCTAGTCCAAGTTAAATAATGTGAAACAACTAGTGCATTCAGGTAAAACAGAAATTTGGATAAGAAAGGAAACAAAATTAAAGTACATTACTTGGCTCAGTAGTGAACAATATTTACACAGTTGTAATACAACAGATGCTGATTTACTTCAAAATTGCAGTTGAAATACTGGGAGGCTGGAGAGAAGATGTGCATATGTGCGTGAGTGTATGTTTGGGTGGTGTTTTAAAAATAGGTATATCTTCAAATAATAGAGAGAGATAATGGAATAGCATCAGTATAGCAGTGTAAGTCTAAGATTCAGAAATATGAAAGTAAATACCAGATGAAACAGCTGTAAAGGTTGAAAGTACATGACTCTGTGTAGCAGGAGTGTACTAAGAGTTGAAATGAAGAATAAACTAGAATTTTGCAACAAGTTTTCTTGCTTTTGCAAACTATAAAGGTAATAATTGTTTTAACAGACGTATGCTCATTAATCAAGTTGTAAAAATATTTTTAAAGCAAATAGCTGTAATCTCTCCATTCAGGAATGAGCACTAAGTACTTTTGAGGTATGTTTTCTTCCAACTTTAAGGTTATCACAGTCTATGCAGGAAGCAGACACCAAAGTAGATCATATAATAAGGGAACAAGGACAGTGAAAAAGATACAGACAGGAAGAGAGCAGAGCAAACCCTAATCATGTGCATTTCTACTCACAAAAAGGAGAGTGTTGGACAATGGTGTGCTGGTAAATGTTTCACAACTGGCTAACTAGAAAAATTTTACATGTGTATATACTTGTATACATTTATTATAATTCAGATATAAAATTACAATAGTTTGGAGATTTAATAAAAAAATGAAATATGTAAATTTACTTCCCTTTATTGGATTAAAGAAAAAAAAAAATTTTTTTTTTTTTTTTTTTTTTTTTTTTTTTTTTTTTTTTTTTTTTTTTTTTTGAGGATGAGACAGAGTCTCACTTTGTTGCCCAGGCTGGAGTTCAGTGGCGCAATCTCGGCTCACTGAAACTTCTGCCTCCTGGGTTCAAGTGATTCTCCTGTCTCAGCCTCCCGAGTAGCTGGGATTACAAGCATGCGCCACCGCGCCCGGATAATTTTTGTATTTTTAGTAGGAACGGAGCTTTGCCATGTTGGCCAGGCTGGTCTCGAACTCCTGACCATTCGCCCATCTCGGCCTCCCAAAGTGTTGGGATTATAGGCATGAGCTACCGCACCTGGCTCCTTATTGTAAATTCTATACAGTTGATGAATGAAAAATTCTGACACAAACGTTGGTTAATATTTTTTATTAAGATGAAAGAGAAACAATGAAGATGTATGCTGGAACCTCCTTCATTTGTCAATGGCATGAGGAACTTCTTGGCTGAATCTGACAGTGATTTTTAAACACTGAAATGATATTTCTTCTTTTTTGTGTGTTATTGATAATGTAAGAGCTATAGATATAGTATAGTTTTAAAGCTTAATCTGCATTATTATAATTTTATTAATCATTTTCTTAAGGTTAATCAACAAAACAAAAAATTAAGCCTTCATTTGTAATATTTTCTGATTCCTATGGTATAAATTCTTTCATTCCAACCAGTGTAATTCCAGTGAATGTGAAATTAGGAAGAGATGTGTTCATTCTTACATAGTATTTCTGCCATAAAAATACAAGAAGTGTAAGTAATCTGAAAAGAATAAATGAAAACAAAATGGCACAAATAATTAGAGAGTGATGGGTTTAATTATATTTTGCTTTTGTTTTTCATACAATTTATTTAATCACAAATTCATATAAATTAATTTTTATGACTGCCTGTGCTTAGTTACCATCTCATATAATTCCTGAAAATGGAATAGTTGTTTCTCATGAGCTTCCAGGAGCTGGTGCCAGCACACCACCGATTGTCTGATGAGTGAGTGACACTTCCCGGAGAAGGTGAAACCTCAAGTGAGTCTTAGCAGGTAAGTAGGAATCAGTTGCTCAATGGTCTTGTGGATTGAAAAGAAGATAAACGCTAAAGCAAAGTGTCTAGATAACGGTGAGAGAAAGGCAATGTGTGGATGGAAATATAAGCAGGTGTGTATTTGCTGAGATGAAATTCTCAGAAAGCAAGGGCATGATAAAAAAGATCCTGCAAACTGCATCAAGGAACTTAGAATTTATCCTATAGGCCACAAGGAGCTGTTGGAGGATTTAAAGCAGGAAAGTGAATTATTTAGATTTATGGCTGAAGCATGATCTTCTGGCCAATCCTTGTAGAATGAACATGAGAGGGAGACAAAAAAACCAGCTGGGAAGCTGTTGCAGTGCTTTAGGGAAGTGATGATATGTGCTGATTCAGGACAGTTGTGTTTAAGAAAGAGGAGGTGATACATTCCAGAAATATTTAAGAGGTAAAGTCAGCAGGGCCAGTGATGGATTAGAAGAAGGCAGGGGTGAGGGAGAGGGAAAAGGCAATGATGGCTTCCCGGTTTTCAGCTCAGCTTATAAATTATGGATAAATTATGGAGCGACGGCCAATAAATGGAGTCAAGGTAGAGGATTAGATTTCTGGGCTATGTTGATTAATTCAGAGTCCTTATGTACAGTTTCAGTCATTATGAAACATACATGTGGAAATACCTTGCAGTTCTGGCTGAAGATAAAATTTAGTGCATGATTAATATACAGGTGTTAGTAGATGAGCTCCGGAGGGAAAAGTGGGAGAAGTAAGAGGTAGGAAACAAAGCGTAACTTGAAGATGCATCTGCACATAGAGAATCAGCAGAAGAAAAAAGGCCAGTACTGCAGACAGAAGGACTGACTGGAGAGGTGAGAAGGGAATAGGAGAACATGAATCATGTAGTCCACGAAGAAAGACCATTTAAAAAGCCAGCATGACTCACACCTGTAATCCCAGCACTTTGGGAGGCCGAGGCAGGCCGATCATGAGGTCAGGGGTTCGAGACCAGCCTGACCAACATGGTGAAACTCTGTCTCTACTAAAGATACAAAAAATAGCTGGGCGTGGTGGCGGTCACCTGTAATCCCAGCTACTCAGGAGGCTGAGGCAGGATAATCGCTTGAACCTGGGAGGCGGAGATTGCAGTGAGCAGAGATTGTGCCACTGCACTCCAGCCTGGGGGACAGAGCGAGACTCCATCTCAAAAAAATAAATAAACAAAAGCCAGCATGGAGAAATAATGTCAATAATGCCAAATGAATTGCGTACGCTTTTTGTATATTTATACCTCAAATTAAAATATAATATCTTTCACATGTTATAAATATGATATTGATTGTTTTTGCTTTTAGAAAATTTTAGTGCACAAATAGTATGGATTTATTGTGAAATAATGATAAAATATACAAATATAAAAGAAGAAACACTTTTTATCCCACTTCTCAGAGTTAACAGCTGTTAAGATTTCGAATTTAAGTGATTCCTGAACTTTTCTGTATATGTGTGCATGCACATACATATCCAAATTAATGTATTGTGTTTAATTGATAGGAAAATGCACTTATTCAATATTTTAATGACTATGTATAATACTCATTATGTGGCTGTATTATACTTTATATAATCAATACCCGTTGTTAAACACTTTAAATTATTATTATTACTTTCACCTATTATAAGAATCATAAAAAACATCTTTGTGCTTAAAGCATTTATGTGTAATTTGAGTTTTTTTTCCTTCAAGAACAATCTCTAAATGTAGAATTAACTAAGTTAAAGGATATACAACACTTTTAAGGATTTTGACACATTTTGCCAACACGTTTCTTAGAAATATAGGTCTGATGAGATTTTCTTTCTTTCTTTTTTTTTTTTTTTTGAGGCGGAGTCTCGCTCTGTCGCCCAGGCTGGAGTGCGGTGGCGCCATCTCCGCTCACTGCAAGGTCCGCCTCCCGGTTTCATGCACTCTCCTGCCTCAGCCTCCTTAGTAGCTGGAACTACAGGCGCCCACCACCACGCCTGGTGAATTTTTTTGTATTTTTAGTAGAGACGGGGTTTCTCCATGTTGGCCAGGATGGTCGTGATCTCCTGATCTCGTGATCCACCCGCCTCGGCCTCCCAAAGTGCTGGAATTACAGGCATAAGACACCACGCCAGGCTCGGTCTGATGAGATTTTCACCAGAACTTGTAAATGGTGCTCATTTCTCCAAGACCTCATCAGTGTGGAATATTCCCAGATTTTATCTATATCTATATTTAAAAGTATTAATGGTATCCATAGATCTTTCACCTACAACCAAAAGAAGCAAAANACAAAACAAAACAAAACAAATCTTAAAGCCAAATATTTTAATGGCATTTTATAAACTGGTTGTAAAAGCAGGATGAAGTGAGAGTAGCAGGTGATACCATTCTTTGGTGGGGTAGATTTTCACAGCCTTCAATGTGCAGTCTCTGTTGGTGAGTTCTTCCCCTGAGTGTGCCTTGTTTCCACTTCTGCACTTTTATTCAAACTACTGTATGCACTGCTTGTTCAGACCTTCTCGCTCTTCTCCTTGTCCAAGTTGTATGTTTCTTCAAGTCGTTTCTGAAAAATTATCTTATAAATGATTATAGAGTTTCGAATTTTTAAGCCATAATTAATATTCAGTTACATATTTTCTTGAGTAATGTGTTCACTTACTTTTCTTACATGGGTTACAAGATCATAAGGGAAAGGACCGTGGTACGTAGTCAGTCCTAGTTTGTCATCTGTGAATCACATTCCTGCATGACAATGGATAAGCAATAAGGAAACACAGGGAAGAATAACACAAAATCATGAGCATGTTACTAACTTTGGCTTTGTACTAATGAATTGTCTATTTTAATACAATTATTTGAAAAGAAAATGAGCATTTTATAGACTTTAAACAAAAATTGAGCAGCTTTCCAAATGATTTTGGAAAAGTTTTGACCTATCGTGTGTACGTGTTATGTGTGTGTGCATGTGTGAAAGAGACAGATGTTGTAGGTTATAAAGGGTTGTAGATTATGTGGATAGGAAAAGGGACAGATCTAGATGACTTATTTTACAGATATGAAGGCTAAGGTAAAGAAATGCTAGGTGAGTTTCTTCAAACACAAAGTTGGTAGGAGAGATGTTGAAGAGAATGTGAACTTAGATCTGCTGATTTGTTGGTCAATGTTAGCCATCAGACTCCATCCTTAACATGATTTTTTTTTTTTTTTTTTTTTTGAGACGGAGTCTCGCTCTGTCGCCCAGGCTGGAGTGCAGTGGCCGGATCTCAGCTCACTGCAAGCTCCACCTCCCGGGTTTACGCCATTCTCCTGCCTCAGCCTCCCGAGTAGTTGGGACTACAGGCGCCCGCCATCTCACCCGGCTAGTTTTTTTGTGTGTGTGTATTTTTTAGTAGAGACAGGGTTTCACCATGTTAGCCAGGATGGTCTCGATCTCCTGACCTCATATATTTTTAATTCATGTATAGTGTATTTAGAAAAGATTGATAAAATTGACAATTTAGTTTCAAATCTGAAATATAAATATTCTACTGATCTTAAGTGATTGGAACCACAGAGCAACTTAAGGGACTTCACAAGTTTTCCATTTTTTATTATCTCTGCTAAAGCAAGTATCTTCTCTATCTAAATATCCATTTTGCATTTTCTTGGTATTTTTTCTCTTTTTATAATCACTTTCAATTGAAAACATGATAATCTATCAACAACAAAAAAACCCAAGACCAGATGAATTTACAGCCAAATTCTACCAGATGTACAAAGAACTGGTACCAATCCTACTAAAACTGTTTCAAAAATCAAGGCGGAAAGAATCCTCCCTAACTTATGCTATGAAACCTATCACCCTGAAACAAAAGCCAGGCAAAGACATAATAAAAAAGAAAAGCTAACATCTCTGATGAACATAAATGCAAAAATATCCAACAAAATACTATTAAAGCAAATCTAATATACTATGACTAAGTAGCTTTTATTTCAGGGATGCAAGGATGTTTTAATATATAGTTCATAATGGTGAATCAATAAATGTGATTCACCATATAAATGGAATTGAAAACAAAAACCATGTGATCATTTCAGCAGACCCAGAAAAAGTATTGGATAAAATTTAGTATCCCTTCATGATTAAAAACCCTCAATAAACTAGGCATAGAAAGAACATACCTCAAAATAATAAAAGCTGTATATGACAAACCCACAACCAACATTACTGAATGGGAAAAAGTTGAAAGCATTTCCTCTAAGTACTGGAATAAGACAAGTATGCCCACTTTCACCACTTCTATTCAACATACTATTAGAAGCTCTAGCCAGAGCAGTCAGGAAAGAAAAAGAAATAACAAACATTTGAATTGGAAATGAGGAAGTCAAAATATCTGTGTTTCCTGCTGCTGATGTAATCTGATTCCTAGAAAATCCTAGACTCTTCGAAAATACTCCTAGATTTAACATATAAATTTATTAAGGATTCATGATACAAAACCAATGTAGAAAAATCAGTAACCACTGTATATACTGATAGTAACCAAGCTGAGATCCAAATCAAGAACTCAATCTCATTTACAATACCTAGAAAACAAATCCAAACCAAACAAAAACCTAGGAATAGATTTAGCCAAAGAGGTGAAGGATCTCTACAAAGAAAACTACAAAACACTGATGGAAGAAACTGTAGATGATAAAAGCAAATGGGAAAACATTCCATGCCTATGGGTTGGAAGAATCAATATTGTTAAAATGATTATATTGGCCAGGCGCCGTGCCTCATACCTGTAATTCCAGCACTTTGGAAGGCCGAGGTGGGTGGATCACAAGGTCAGGAGATTGAGACTATCCCGGCTATCATGGTGAAAATCCGTCTCTACTAAAAACATTAAAAAAAAAAAAATTAGTTGGATGTGGTAGTGAGTGCCTGTAGTCCCAGCTACTCGGGAGGCTGAGGCAGGAGAATGGCGTGAACCCGGAAGGTGGAGCTTGCAGTGAGCAGAGATCGCGCCACTGCACTCCAGCCTGGGCGACAGAGCAAGACTTTGTCTCAAAAAA
>NW_016805866.1:6060607-6121893 GCF_001698545.2 Rhinopithecus bieti | reverse complement strand
AAAAAAAAAAAAAAAAAAAAAAAAAAAAAAAGATTATACTACCCAAAGCAATCTACAGATGCAGTTAATTCTTATCAAAATATCAACTTTTTTTTTTTTTTTTTTTCCCATAGAACTAGAAAAACAATCCTAGGGCCAGGGGTGGTGGCTCACTCCCGTAATCCCAGCACTTTGAGAAGATAAGGCCGGGGGATCACCTGAGGTCAGAAGTTCGAGATCAGCCTGATGAACATGACGAAACTCTGTCTCTACTAAAAATACAAAATTAGCTGGGTGTGGTGGTGGGAGCCTGTAATCCCAGCTACTTGGGAGGCTGAGGCAGGAGAATCGCTTGAACATAGGAGGTAAAGATTGCAGTTAGCCGAGATTGGGCCATTGCACTCCAGCCTGGGCAACAAGAGCAAAACTCTGTCTCAAAAAAAAAAAAAAAAAGAAAACAAACCTAAAATTCATATGGAACAACAACAACAAAAAGCAGCCAAAGCAATCCTAAACAGAAAGAACAAAAGCTGGAGGCATCATATTACCTGACTTCCAAATATACAACAAGAACACGGTAACCAAAAAAAGGCATGGTACTAGCACAGATATAGACAAAAAGATCAATGAAACAGAATAGAGAACTCAGAAATGGAGAAAGGACACCCTAATCAATAAATGGTGCCAGAAAAATTGAGTAGCCGTATATAGAATAATGAAACTGGACCCATACGTTTCACCATATACAAAAATTAACTCAAGATGGATTAAAGACTAAAATGTAAGACCTGAAGCTTTAAAAATCACAGAAGCAAACCTAAGCAAAAGTCTTCTGGACATTGGCCAAGGCAAAAGATTTATGACTAAGACCTCGAAAGCAAATGCAAGAAAAACAAAAACAGACAAATGGGACTTCATTAAACTGAAAAGCTTATACACAGCAAAAGAAATAATCAACAGAGTAAACAGACAGCTGACAGAATGGGTAAAAAATATTGGCAAATTATGCATCTGACAGAGGACTACTATGCAAAATCTAAAAGGAACTCGAGCAACTTAACAACCAAAAAACCAAATAACTCCATTAAAAGGTGGGCAAAGACATGAATAATTATTTTTCAAAAGAAGACATACAAATGGCCAAAAAACATATGAAAAATGCTCAACATCACTAATCATCAGGGAAATTTAAATTAAAACCACAATGAGATATCATCTCATATCAGTCATAATGGTTATGATTAAAAAGTCAAAAAACAACAGATATAGGTAAGGGTGTGGAGAAAAGGAAATGCCTACACAATATTGGTGGGATTGTAATTTAGTACAACTTCTATGGGAAATTATATGATGATTTTTCAAGAAACTAACAATAGAACTTCCATTTAATCTAGCAATCTCACTAGTACCTATCTACCCAAAGAAAAATAATTTGTTATAAAAAGATACCTGCACTCATACGTTTATCACAGCACTATTTACAAGAGCAAAGATGTGTATTCAACCCAGTGTATATCAGTGAATGATTCTAAAAAGAAATGTAGTGTGTGTGTGTGTGTTGTGTATACATTTATGAGTGGATACACACATGCAAGCATGTGCACACACACAACATCAAATATTACTCAGCAATAAAATAGAATAAAATCGTATCTCTTACAGCAAGATGGATGGAACTGGAGACCATTATTTTAAGTGAAATAACTCAGAAACAGAAAGTCAAAAACTGCATGTTCTCACTTACACGTTGGAGCCAAATAATGTGTACACATAAACATAGAGAGTAGAATAATTGGAGAAATTGGAGACTCACAAAAATGGGGAATGAGGGATAAGAAATTACCTACAGGTTAAAACTCTGTTTGGGTGATTGTCATACTAAAAGCCCAGGCTTCACCACTACACCGTACATGCATGTAACACAATTGTACGTATACCACTTATATTTATAAAAAATATGGATATAATTTAATAAAAATAAACAAATAAATATATAGGTAATGTGGGTTTGAGTTATCGTTGTAACTCAAAGGCAATACATTGCATTTGCTATGGCTAGCCCTATAATGCATCCTTATATAAATAAAACCATATGTATCAGAAGACCTGTTTAGAAAGGAATGCCCCACATCTTCCCTGAACAAAGTTTAATAGTTCTATGTGTGTGTATGTATTTTTGCACAGAAACTCTTGTGTAGCAAGTTATAAAATTAAAGATATTTTAATGATGCTAATGGTGATAGACAAGCTCCCTCTTTAGTGATTGGTAACAATTTTACAAGCCTGCAGCATACCTTTGTTAAATGTTGGCCCCTCTGTGTCTTCATTCTTATATATGCCTGTATATATGGATACTTGTTTGCAGAAGCATGTATTCACATATACACTCACCATGTCTCTGTGGATGTATATACAGTGTTACTGAGATAAACACTTAGAGAAAAATATTTCCCTTCTTGGTTACCATCAGGTGATATGATCTGATAGTTTTCAAAACCACATTAAGAAACCTTTGATTTATAAGTTTGCCATGCAGAGATATATCTTTGCATGTTTAATTTTATCAGCAATTAGACCTCCAGGGGAGTTGTAACAAATGCATTCAGCTCAGTGGTTGGCTCTTCCCATCCTCTTGGTGCACCTTTCCAGTCCTCTGCATTCTGAGCGACTCTCACACATGCCCAGTGGACACCCTGGTACCGATTAGTGGAGTCTACATAATTGAGTCAAATCTGGATGTCAAGGGTTTTTCACTTTGACCTCTAACCTCAACTCTCTTGGTGGAGAAACACATATCCTTCATCTCCTCCACCTGCCTACTCGGAAACCCTTTCTGTCATGAAGGAGCCCTTGTAATAGCAAGGACTCCTGTTTCAAGCCGGACTCTGTTTCTTCCTTTATATCCGTGGGATGCAATTATCTCATGATAAGCACCTTTGTGTCTAATGACTTAATTAGTTAATCACATAAGTGCTGTAAATGATGTTTTGTGTGATGAAAATTTGCAATATGTAGTAAATCATCAACGTTCCTCTATGCTGGTCAGGAAAGCAGGACCACTCAGTCTGGGAGTTTAATTTCTGTTTCCTCTAGACAGGTCTTTTTTGTGTGTGGGTTGGTAGAGGTGGGAGACAAAATACTGCTTTATATTAAACAGATGGGGGAGGGTGTAATAGCGATTTCCTGAGCCCTGACACATTTTAATCTGCCCTACACACATACACACAGATTTTAACATCTAATTGCTGCTTTTTCCCAAATAAGGCCCATTAGCTGGAAAGGAGCAACAGCTGTTAGAATGCTGTGGTTTCACTTTTTCTTTTCTTTTTTCTTTACTGTATTTATGTGTATTGTGGATGTGTTTAGCAGGTAAAATTAGCATTTGGGGACCAAAGCATTTCTGTTTTGTTCCAACAACCAGAGGCACACAGTTAGGTAAAAACAACTTAATACATTATTTTGCATAGGTCATTAAGCAATTTGGAGTGGCCTTCTCTACAAATGTCATACGACTTTCAGTGAATCAATAGGTCTGTACGGCTGGAAAGGTGTGATACCTTTCCTCACCCATCATAATGGTTACCGCTGAAACTCCTATAACAAAAGTTAAATTAACCAGAGAAAAACACAACAAATTTATTTAATCAAAGTTCTTTGTGACACAGGAGCCTCCAGAAAATGAAGACTAAAGATCCCAGGAAAACCATCTGTTTTTATGCTTAGATTTGATGAAGGATAGACCGTCCTGTAGAAATGGGATTGGACAAAACAGTATGAACTACTGGTTATAGAGAGAGTAGGGGAAAACCCAGCAAGGCCTGTCTAGATTCTCCTTACCCTCTCTGTGCCACATTCCTTCCTCTAGGTTATGCGGTAGGACTCCTCTGGAATGAGGGGCATCAATGGAGAAGACAGAAGGGAGAGAGTGAGCTTTCTAGGTTTTATGGCTTGCTTTGGAGGAGAGAAGTTCTAGTTTCTATGATCAACTTGGAGAAGAGGAATTTTGGTTTCTTTAATAAGCATTGGTGGAAAAGGAGGGTGGGAGATAGAAGGGTGAGAGAATGTCAGAGAGACCTTGCTTATGAGGCCTTGCCTTCCAGTGTCCTTTAGATCAAAGTAGTCAGCATGCGGAGGTGCCATACTTCAGGATATCAGGTTCTGGGCCTCAACAGATCCATTACTATCTTGCTTCCTGCAATCAGTTTATGAAGAAGGGCTTTGCTGTGAATTTTGACAAAGGATGTTTTTCTTTCTTTTTTCCTTTTCTTTTTTTTTTTTTTTTGAGACAGAGTCTCACTCTGTCATCCAGGCTGGAGTGCAATGGCATGATCTCGGCTCATTGCAACCTCTGCCTGCCGTGTTCAAGAGATTCTCCTGCTTAAGCTTCCCGAGTAGCTGGGACTATGGATGCCCATCATGAGGCCCAGCTAATTTATTTATTTTTTTGTATTTTTAGCAGAGACGGGGTTTTACCATATTAGCCGGGATGGTCTCGATCTCCTGACCTTGTGATCTGCCTGCCTCAGCATCCCAAAGTGCTGGGATGACAGGCGTGAGCCACTGAGCCCGGCCAACAAATGCTGTTTTTAAAATATGCGCTCTGCCACAGTTTGTTAGCTGAAAAACAAAATTAAGAAAAGAAACTTGCAGATAAATGTAAAACTCTATCTTTGCAGTTTTCTAACTCTCTGCTCAGATATTCTTATATTCAAATATTAAGGAGTCATTTTATATTAATTAAATAGTTGTAAAATATAAGAAACTGGCCAGCTTTTAACTAGTCCTACTGTTAGTTTGAATAATTATAGAATATTTTAACTTGTCTCCTCTCAATTATTTTGGACTTTTTTTTTTTCTTAATTTTTATATTTTCCAGAAAGCTTTCTGGAATCACACTAGCCTAAAGTAATATTTATCCTAAAATTCGATAGCATTCTCTATACCATTTATTTGTCAATTATGTTCATTCGTTCATTCAGTTATTTATTCTCATTTAACAGACATAAAATATCTACATTTCCAGAGCCAGATCTTTTGTTGTATTGAATTATTATTTTTTTGGTGAGGATAAAAGTGCTATTTACCTTTTTATTTCCTGATTTATTGTATCACACAACGAGGTTGCAAACTTAAGGCCCAAAGCCTCACACACTGTACACATGCAGTAATTACCTAATTCTTTTTTTTTATTTTAACCAATGTTAGATGGATGCAGTGGCTCACCCCTGTAATCCTAACACTTTGAGAGGCCGAGGCAGGAGAATTGCTTCAGGTCAGGAGTTCAAGACCAGCCTGGGCAACAGAGCAAGACCCCATCACAAAAAATAAAAAAAAAAAGAAAACTTGATTTTTCCAGAGACTAAATATCTAATAAAACCTTTCTTTTTATTGTCAGAGTTACTACAAATAGATTTTACATTGAATGCTTGTACATTGTTTTACAGTTTGCTCTTGGAAGAAGTCTAACAGCTGACCCAAATTAAATGCTGCAAAGCATGATGTTTAAGAAGAGTGGTGTGTGGCTCAAGCCCAAAAGGTCACAGAGAAGCATGTAGCTTCTCATAGAATGCAGAGATGAAGGCAAGGTGTAGGCAAGGATTTATGCATTTGAGTAGAGAAGTGACAGAAATGTTTGCAAGCCCAACTGTACCAGAAAAGCGCAATTTCTGACAGATGATGGTAATACATCTTAAAGCACTGTAATAAAACTTTCCAAGTAAATTTGTATTAATTTAAGTTGTTTTTAAGAGAAGTCATGATCAATGGTGTATAGATAGAAAGGGGGTAATCCCTTTGTCCCCATCCTAAAGAGTCATAGCTGACACCTCTGTAACAAGAGATAGTTTAACAACAGAAAAAAATAATGAATTCATTAACATGCACAATGCATGGGAGCCACAAAATAATATAAAAAACTTAAAAACAAAAGAAAAAAAAAAAAACAAAAGAAAAAAGAGCCAGATAGTTGATGCTTGAATACCCTCTTCACTGGGGAGAGGGATGGGGAACCCATAAATGAAGGAGCTTAAAGACCAGCAGGGATTTGTAAATGATTCTCTTTGGATGCTGAATGGGACTGAAAGACAAACAATAGTTTTTAGATGAATTACGGAAAGGTGAGGGGCAGAACAGCATTCCAAACAAAGCTTTTCTTCTTATGCAGATACAGTCCCCCAGATAATCTCTTAAAGCTGCCCTTAGCAGAATAGATGAAAAGTCAGTCTGGCCATGGTGACAACCCTCAGTCTCTTCTCTTCTCTGGTGGTTAATTTCTCCTGGTCATTTAATAAGATTCCCAGGGAGGGGGCTTGAAGAGAATTGCATTTGTTTTAGCAGAAATTTTCTCACTCAGTTAAGAGAATTTCCAGAGAGATCCCCTCCTGGTGTTTTGGAATAAAAAGGATCAGAGACAGGGAGGTGAAGGAAGGTCAGAGAAGAATTTTAAGGCTGCTTTTTTTTTGTATTTCAGCATATTAATGTGCTACATTCTGAGACAAAATGATGACAACTTCCTTAGCCTCATTTTCTTAAACTGTGTTGAGCACCAGAATTGTCTAGGAAACTTGTTACACATTTGGGTACACCACTCTTGTTTAACTATAGCCACAATTGTTGATTTGCTTTAAAGAATTATTAGACTTGGGAAAGACATTCAAGATAATACAATTCAGTGACTTTTTTTTTTTTCTTGAGATGGAGTCTCTCTCTGTCACTGAGGCTGAGGTTCAGTGGTGTGATCTCAGCTCACCGCAACCTCCACCTCCTGAGTTCAAGCGATTCTCCTGCCTTAGTCTCCCGAGTAACTGGGATTACAAGTGTCAGCTACCAAGCCCAGCTAATTTTTAGTAGGGACGGGGTTTCACCATGTTGGCCAAGCTGGTCTCGAACTCCTGACCTTGGGTGATCCACCCGCCTCGGCCTCTCAAAGTGTGGGGATTACAGGCATAAGCCACTGTACCCAGCCAATTCAGTGATTTTTGAAAGGTGCAGTTATTGCCTTAAAAGTAAAACTTCCAAATATTTGGAACCATTCTGTAGATTTGGACTTGATCCTTAGGAGTGAATGGTTAGAGTTAAGACTCAAAAGAGAGGTATTCTGTAGATATGGAAGCAAAAGGATAAAGGGAAAACTGGCCCTGAATAAAACACTGAAAGGAGGGAGTTAGTGTGTCCAGGAGCATAAACAAAGTGATCCATATCCACCTTAAGTCTCCAATGAGTCAGACTTCTGGCAAATGTTAGGTGGTCACATGTTGTCTGATGATCCTCAGTCCATCAAGTTGTAGACTGAAGAAAGAAATCCATCCTTTCATCCATAAATATGTATATAGCAGAAATAAAAGAAATAGAGGGAAAGCTTTTTGATAATGACAGATTTAATCAGAATCTTGTGAAAAAAAATCAAAGCAAGGCTTCTGATAGGGGTAGACAACAGAAGCAAAGCCTCTTTATAGGATAATGAGCTACTCACCAGTTTGACTTGCCTCAGTGAGAGGGACCATTATCTGCCTTAGGAATGCTAGAAAGAACATTAGCATAACAGAGCAATTTACCTCACAGGTGATGCTCCTTCAGGTTATTCATGGAAATAAGTTTTACTGATTTCTGGATGATGGTTCTGTGCAATCTGCATGGGTAATTTTGAAGAAGAAAATGGATATATAACCAGCCAAGTTCTCAGATGCTATAGGTGATAGATATTAGATTACCACAAACCCTCCAAAAAAAAGGCTTTCTGAATTCACATAGATGGAAGAAAAACCTTTAGAAGCAACCAGCAAAACAGGGAGTGTATAGAATTTTCTTGTATGGGGGCTAGGCATCTACTAAACTGAGAGGTGATGGGTTTCAGAACACACTACTAAAAATATGGTGCCTTGGTGCATTGAATACTTTTATTATTGATTGATTGATTGATTTGAGATAGAGTCTTTCTCTGTTACCCAGGCGGGAGTGCAGTGACATGATTTTGACTCACTGCCACCTCTGCCTCCTGGGTTCCAGTGATTCTCCTGCCTCAGCCTCCTGAGTATCTGGGATTACAGGTGTGTGCCCCCATGCCTGGCTAATTTTTGCATTTTTATTAGAGATGGGGTTTCACCATATTGGCCAGGCTGGTCTCAAACTCCTGACCTCAGGTGATCTGCCCATCTCAGCTTCCCAAAGTGCTGAGATTACAGGCATGAGCCACCGCACCCAGCCTGAAAATGTTAAGTGGAAGGATTTGAGGAGTAACAGGTGCTGGAAGAATTCTCTAGCTTTCCCCTTCTCTCCTGAAGAAAAAGACTCATGTGAGAGGCGCCTTCCTATGCCCCGGGGAAAGGAGTATCCTAATCGCTGAAGATGAAGGGATTCGAAGGAATCAAAACAGGTCCTGCTTAGTTTCCCCCATTTACTGCCCTTAGATCATTTCCTTTTCTATCACAGTTTTCCCTGACTTTTCACTCTTGATCAAACAGTATACAAATGCTTATGCTTAAAGAAATTGTGAAGATCTTCATTTCCTAATGAAAGAGATGAGTCATGTAAAACTTAAATAAATCTGCATGTTTTTCTCTTGCTAATCTGTCTTTCATCAGTCTCACTTGGCCTAAGCTAATGAAATTAAGGTGTAGAAGATAAATATTTCTCCCCGTTTACAGTGCTAAGCTCCTAATAAATGTTTATATGTTTATATTTATAAAACATATTAAAATATTTTTCTATTTATATATTCATTTAAGGACAAAAGTAAAGATAGAATAATATTCTAATTAAGGTAATTCTATAATGATACTACAACTTTATATGGTTTTAAAATTAGCACAGTACCTAGCACCACATACTTTGGAGGAGAAAATCATTGAAACAAATAAAGAAAAGATAAAGAAAACTGATACCACAGCTCTTTCTTTTTAAATTATTATTTTGTGCGATATGATAGACTACAAAATAAGCCCTATGTTAATTGTTGCCAGTAATAGATATCTTATTATAGTCAGCTCTTATATCCTTAGCACAAAATCAGTACTTGAAGCAGAGAAGTAGAATAGTACGAGGAGTGAGGTGTACTGTCATCTCCCTACTGATGACAGTGAAATTACAGGAGCTGATAGTGAAAGTTCAGAATGTCCATGTCAGCTTCAGTCTTTATTCTCATCACTTGGAAAGCAGATGACCTTGAATATTGTTGAGCCAGTTGAAAACCTGCGTCACTCAAAGTTCTATAGTCCAGTTTTCCCAAAGAATGTCTAGGATATTGGATTAAATTGTGCTTTTTTCATATTTTCTCTTTGCATTGAAACTTCTATAAGCAATCCCTATCAGGAAATTCTTCTTCATGCCTAACCCTAATCCCTTATGCTATAATTGATGCTTATATTCATTATTTCTGTCCTCAGTAGTGATTAAAATCAGTTGATAGGTGCAGCAAACCAGCGTGGCACATATACACTTATGTAACAAACCTGCACATTCTGCACATGTATCCCAGAACTTAAAGTAAAACTTAAAAAATAGATTAAAATGGTGGGGCGTGGTGGCTCACACCTGTAATCCTAGCACTTTGGGAGTCCAAGGCAGGCCAATCACCTGAAGTCAGGAATTTGAGACCAGCCTGACCAATATGATGAAACCCCATCTCTAATAAAAATACAAAAATTAGCCGGGCGTGGTGGCACACGCTAATAGTCCCAGCTACTCAGGAGGTTGAAACAGGAGAATTGCTTGAACCCAGGATGTGGACATTGCAGTGAGTTGAGATTGTGCCACTGCACTCCAGCCTGGGCAACAGAATGAGATTCTGTCTTAAAAAAAAAAAAAAAAAAAAAAATACCAGTTGACTACAATGTGCAGTTTTAAGATGCTCACAGAACCTTCACTGTAATTGGAGAGTGTTATTAAGTTATCCCTCAGACTTCACATTCCCAGGCTAAATAATCTCTGTTCTTTAACTTTCCTTATTACCTTGATTTTTTTTATCTGTGAACCATTAGTGTGGCTCTATGAAGGTGCTTGCTCTAGGTGCGATACTTAGTACTATTTTCCTATGAGTTCCACATGCCAAGCTCCCATTAAAGCCAGGAAAGAAAGCAAAACAGAGCTAACTACAGGCAAGGAACCTTTGGAAAGGAGAGCTGGCATTAGGAACAGAGGGAACCAATTAGAGTGGTACAAGGTCAAAGAGTGGTTGTAGGTCAGAATCATGCATTCTTAGAAGACCTGTCAGTTGAGGATGGCAAAGTCTAGACAGCAAACTGTGGTATTCCAAAAGGTAGGCAGATATTAAATAGTCTATGTCACGTATTCAGGGTTCAGGAACACAGGCAAGAAGCCTGAACATCAGAGGATCTGGACGTCCAGACCAGGAGTACTAGCCAAACATGATTAACAAACAGGCAGAAGACATGAGAAACACTCTGAATACATGGAGCATCAGGAGAAGAAGGAAATGTATATACTGAGCCAAAGTTTTTCTTCCTAGGGGGAGCTTTTCCTTCTATCCCTTACAGGAGCAAGTCTTAAGACTTACTACGCAGCCCCTCATCTATCCACTCTTATAAGCTAAGTAACTGTGCACAGTGGCTGGAGAAAGAAGTGTGAAGAGCTTTTTAAAAGTACACAATTTAATTAGCCATTATTATTAAGTATTCATTTAACAAATATTTATTGTGTACTGTTAACAAAATGTAACTGGGAAGCCATTAGGCTGAGATGGCTCCAGCACTGTGGGTTCCCACATAGGCAAACTGAAGCCCAAGGTAAACAGTAAAATGAAACTTAAGCTTAACCAATTGGAAACTACCAACTAATCTCCAAGCAGGGACTTTCCATAAGATTATACCCAAATAAGGCAAATGCCTAGCTGTAGCAAATCAAGTAATATTTTTTACTTTGCTGCGACGTTTACCCTATAAAAAGCTCGTTGCCAATGCTGCAAAGTGGACTCTCTGAACCTCTTCTGGTTCTGAGTGCTGTCTGATTCATGAATCGTTCTTTGTTCAAATAAATTTTGTTAAATTTAACTTGTTTAAAGTTTTGCTGTTAACAGTACTTACCATGCACCAAATGCTAAGTCAGTATTTTAATTCCGGACTATTCCCCCAAATTATGTTCTTCTTTTCATTTATATGATGAGAGAAATATACAACAAGAAGAAGTATGGTTATCCTTAGGGTACCCTTACATAAGTAGTTTCATGGAAGAACATAAAAGAAATTGGAGGTAGATATAGATAAGTCTTGATTAACAAGATAAATTTTTTCTTTCATTCAACAAATATTGCTCATTGCTTTCTATAATCTATTGCTAAATAAAACTTGAAATTTAAACTCAAGGACCTTACAATCCAAGCAGAAGTTTGAAATTATAATGAAATAATACAATTCTGCAATGTGTAGAGAAATAAAATATAGTTCTTTTAAACAGTTAATTCCTCAATCAACCTTTTATACGAAAAATATACACATGGAGATTTTACATGGCCTGAACTAGGGGAACTTTTAAAATGCTTTATGCATTCTGTAACTTTTTTTTACCTTAAAAATTTCTCTTATATTACTTCTTCCAAAACTTTCTGAAGCTTAGGCTTAGATAAAACAAAATAAATTAATTTTATGAATAAGAGACAAGAGGCAAATCTGGGTATGCATGTTCCTGGATAGTCTTCTTTCTACTTGCATTTTCCATAAACATGTCTTTTGTAAGGTATTTCTCAGATTAGCTTTCGGTTCACATGTTGTCTTTCGTAGCTGTAACAACAAAAGTGGGCAGTTTTTGAACCTAAATTTAAAAAATTTAAAAGCAGTTAAAAAGTACTTACCCAAAGTTACAACAGGATAAAATGTTTGTTTATATGCATGTTTTATTCTCTTCTATAATGCACATGATACCACTATAACAAAAGTGACATTCTTTTAAAATAAAGGTGCTTAAAATTCCACAGATGAAGAAGAAGATTAGGAGCAGTAAGAGTGGGGAAAGAACCACCATAAAAGCAAAATATGTGAGTAACAGGAAAAATAGTTTGAAATTTTAAAAGGTTAATTAGAAGACCAGATTGTGAAGCTTTTGGTTTAATTCCATCTGGTTTTGGATTCTCTTCAAATAAATAATCAAAGGTATGTTAATAATATATAAATTTTAAGTCATCAAAGGTAACCATTCTTCCTGGAAAAAAATGGAATTCAGAACAGTGTCTGTGTCTTACCCAATCTGGGAAAAATAGAATTATTGATGCCAAAAGAAAGTTTTCTATTTTCTTTTGAGTGACAGAATCAAATATCAACATTGTCATATAAACAGGCAGGTCTGGGATTAATTCCTTGGCCAAAATGAGCAAACACAAAAGACTTTTCAGAAAAGCTGTGCTTTGCTCCTTTCCCTGTGGTGCTGGTCTTTAAAAAAAACAACCCAGCCACAAAGAAGGGGGGAAGCATTCTCAAACAGATGAAAACTAAACCAATAAAATCTACAATCATGTTCATTTTGAAAAGGAAATGGCAAGCTATTCAGTAATATCTATCTTCTCTGTGGCTTATTATTATTTTTTTAGGCCACAGTTATTTGGTGATTATTCCCTTGCTTAAAAGTAAGCACCCCAAGGCTATTAAAGAGCATTTCATATATAGTAGAAAAGGTATTAAGTTTAGCTCTAATACCCCAGTCTCTTCGATGAATTGT
This sequence comes from Rhinopithecus bieti, assembly GCF_001698545.2. Taxonomy (NCBI): domain Eukaryota; kingdom Metazoa; phylum Chordata; class Mammalia; order Primates; family Cercopithecidae; genus Rhinopithecus; species Rhinopithecus bieti. The sequence goes on along the minus strand of NW_016805866.1, from coordinate 6,109,254 downwards.
TGATGTAATAGTTGATGCATATCAACTTATTTACTCAGCATAAGCTGTTCCCAATATTAAAACGCAAACTTACAAGTTACTTGAAAAAATTTAATACATCAACTCAGAAGCTCCACTTCACCATATGCTCCCAATCTCTGCCCCCAACTCCCACCCCAATTTGGCACAAGGTATTTACTGCTTCTAAAGATTTCATTCCTCTTTACTTAGTTATTTTAATTTGTGTGTGTGTGTGTGTGTATCCAGCTGGTCAACTCTTTATTTCCTATTTTTCTTCAAGAAGTATACAGATACAGACACCCACATACACACACACAGCCACATATACTCACACACACACACGTCACATTGCCATACAATTATGTAACTAGAGGATGCCTGTACTGACTAATATCCTTTTAGATAAAGCATTTGAACCATCATAATTGCTGGTTTAATCTAATAATTTAATGTGGAAGTCTGCTTTCAAATTCTATATAAGACCCCTCCTTAAAAAACAAACATTAAATAACCAACTGGACCAAGGCATACTTGATATTTTAAATCTTGTCACAAATCTTATAGACTTAAATAAGTGCAGAGTTGGGAAGGAACAAACATTAACATAATTATTAAAAATAACATAATTTATTCCAATGAATAAATTATGACCTAAGTATGGGGTACATGTGATCATTCAGATAGATGCCATGTCTCAAGTGTAAAAGGTGTAGACATTTTTTGGAAAAGCCAGCTATTTAATAATTAGAATCTTTGATGTAGAATGATTGAATACAGATTTTTTATGACAATATTTTGTGAGAATATCACTATGTTTTACTAGAGTCTGAAAGATGCCAAATTCTGTAACTAGAAGCAATGATTCTGCAGTCAAAGTTATCTAGACTTAAATCCTGCTTGTATCAGCTTAGTTTTGCTGTGTGACTTGGGCCAATTACTTAACCTCTCTGTGACTCAGTTTCTTCACATGTTAAATGTAGATAATTTTAGTACCCATTATTATAAGATTATTGTGAAGATTTAATAAATCAGTATGTGTAAAGTGCTTAGAAATATGCATCTTCGTAGTGTTAATGTTGTGTAAATGTTATTATTACTATGTTATTGAAATACATACTTATAAATCTAAATATGTAAATATTTAAAGACCTTTATAAATATTGCTTTGGAGTTTTAACTTACGATGGAGTTAAGGAAAGAGCACTTAAAGTGGAAAAACAAAGGGAAAAGGCACAGAAGGAAATTTAATCGTAGTGTTAATGATACCAAATAAAAATTTTAATTACTCTGTTTTATTGATGCATACTCAAGGCACACAATTTTGGTGTAAATGTGATAATTTGAGTCGGGCTCGGTGACTCACGCCTGTAATCCCAACACTTAGGGAGGCCGAGGCGAGCGAATCACAAATCTATCGAGACAATCCTGGCTAACACGTTGAAACTTTGTCTCGATTAAAAACAAAAAAATTAGCCGGGCGTGGTGGCGGGCGCCTGTAGTCCCAGCTACTCGGGAGGCTGAGGGAGGAGAATGGCGTGAGCCTGGGAGGCGGAGCTTGCAGTGAGCCGAGATTGCCCCAGCGCACTCCAGCCTGGGCGGCAGAGTGAGATTCAGTCTCAAAAAAAAAAAAAAAAAAAGGGATAATTTGATATAATTTGATACATTCATATAATCAAATCATAGTAATTGATATATCCATCACTTTAAATATTTTTATTTTCTTACCCTAAGCACTTCCTAATTATTCTCTTGTAGCTACTTTGGAATGCACAACTGATGAATGTTAACTATAGTTACCTTAGTGGTCTGTCAAACAGCAGGTCTTATTTCTTCTATCTAAGTGCATATCTGTACCCATTAATCAACCTCTCTTTATTTCCTCCCCACTTCCTGGCCTCTGATAACCACCAATTTACTCTCTATCCTCATGAAATCCGCTTAAAAAAAAAAAGTCTTCTACATGTGAGTGAGAACATGCAGTATTTGTTTTTCTGTGCTTGACTTATTTCACTTAATATAATAATCTTCAGTTTAATTCATTTTGTTGAAAATGACAAGATTTCATTCTTTTGTTTTGGCTGAATTATATTGCACTGTATCTATCTACCACATTTTCTTTATTGATTCATCCAGTGATGGATACTTATGTGGATTCAATATTTTGGTTATTGTGAATCATGCTGCATTAAACATGGGAGCACAGATATGTTGTTCTCCAGGTATTGATATATTTTCTTTTAGTTATATAACCAGTAGTGGAATTACTGAATCATAGATAGTTCTATTTTGAGTGTTTTGAGGAAACTCCTTTTTTTTTTTTTTTTTTTTTTTGAGACAGAGTCTCACTCTGTCGCCAGGTTGGAGTGTGGTGGCGCGGTCTTGGCTCACTGCAATCTCTGCCTTCCGGGTTCAAGCGATTCCCCTGCCTCAAGCCTCCCAAGTAGCTGGGACTACAGGTGTGTACCACCACATCTGGCTAATTATTATTAGTAGAGACGGGGTTTCACCCATGTTGGCCAGGGATTGGTCCTCATCTCAAATAAACTCTTGATCCAGCCCACCTCAGCAATTTATATTTCCACCAACAGTTGTAAGGAGAGCTCTTTTTTTTTTTTTTTTTTTTTTTTTTTTTTCCCCACAGCCTCACCAACATCTGTTAGTTCCTGACTTTAATAAGAGGTCATTTAACTGAGGTAAGATAATATCCCGTTGGGTGTTTTGACTTGCATTTCTCTTGTATTATAGTCATGTTTACACAGTTTTCCGTATACCTATTAAACATTTGTGTGTCTTCTTCTGAGAAATGTGATTCAAATCTTTTGCTCATTTTTTAATCAATTTTTGGTTTTTTTTTTTTTTTTTTTTTTGCTATTTAGTGGTTGATTTCCTTATATTTTCTGGTTATTGCATTTTGTCAGATAGATAGCTTGAAAATTGTTTTCTTCCATTCTGTAGGTTCTCTTCAGTTTGTTGATTGTTCCCTTTGCTGTGCAGGAGCTTTTTAACTTGATGTAACACCATTCAAATAATTAATTGTTTTTACAAGTATACAAGTATACTGTTTTAATAAGCCATAAAGATCTTGGAAATACTTTAATAGCAATATGGCAAATTGTAACCATATGTGATTTGACATAAAGAATATTAATAATATTTGTAACATTGACCTACCTCTCATTTGCCAGATGTTGGTAAGATTTCATCCCCAGGTCATTGTATCTCCTTGGCCTTTGAAAATACCCTTGTTTCTTCCAGATTTCAATGATCATATTGACAAATTATAGAATATTTATGTCAATGTATTAGGGTTTTATACAATAAATATAATGACATTATGTAACAAATACTATACAGAACACACGTGAAGATGCATGATAAGAAGTTTATGAGCATTCTCCATGGGTTGTCAACTTGTACAGCCACCTTGCCCTGACATTCTCATTTTCTTTCATCATCTCTTCCTGTAATCACAAATCTCGGCAAATACCAGGAAGCTTATTTCAGTTACCATCTTTGTGAATCTGCTTTAATGTTCATAAAGAAGGTTGAATAAGTCAAGAAGAGTCATGAATATATATAACTTTTATATTACATATAAGGTCTTGGACTTTTATTTTATCTGAATTTCTCAAATCATGAAAACTTTCTCATTCATTAGCACCATTTCATTTGTATTATCCTTGCCCTCACTCGACAGTATTGTGACATCTTGTAGGGATAAAGTGAACAGCGCATATTTTTGGCTAGTTGTTTCTATTTCAATTCAAGTTGAATTTACTGAAGTGAACTTACATTTATTTGGAGAAAAAAACAACTTTCCAAAACCATATCACATTATCCTCCTGCCTACAATTTTGGGTTAGGAGGTTCTTCAGTAACAAATAAATTCTTACATCTCAGTGACTTAACCAGCAAGATACAGATCTATTTATCACTAAAGTTATAGTCCAGTGTAGGTCAGATAGCTCTCCTCTGCAGCTCTACTGCTCCATGTAGTGACTCAGGGACCCAGGTTGTTTTCATTTTGCAATTCTACCTTTAAAATCTTTGCTTCAAGCTATGGGGTTGGAGAATACACACACGCTCTTAATTGCCACAACCTAGAATTACATTACTTAAAATTCCATTTGTAAAAATTATCCCATCTAGCTAGACGCAATACAGATAACAAGTTGCAAGTATAGCTGATGATCTCAAATGGTATCTACCCTATTTCTGATAGTAGTTAAAGTCAAATTGACATTCTTTTGTGGCACAAATAAAATGGTTTGTAATCTGATTCCTAAAAGTTTCTTTCTGATTCAACTTTTATGGTTCTGAATTCATCCTGTGCTGCAGACACATAGAATGTCATATGTTCTTAATACTGCCACCTGGGTTGTTTTGTGTTTTCTTATTTTGTATAATAAGGCATATATTAAAATCCACTCAAATGATAAATGTCAGGAAGCACTGTCGGTGCCCATAGCTTACACATGTGCTAACTGAGCAATGCATATTAGGTATCTTTGTAGTTGATTTCCACTGCAGTTGAGCAATTTGAAGGCAGCTGTCCTAGTTATTCATGACTGTCTCTCAGGTCAAAATTCATTCATTCATTACCTGCTTTATGATAATGAATGCATTACACACATATCCATTGCAAATAGCACAGTGTTTAACTTTCATTAGTAAGAAACGAAGAGACATGGCAGGCAGGTTCTCTTTCTGGTTCTGACGTGGTACTATTTTCAATTTTCTGCTGTACCCCTTCTAGAGGTGCTCTGTTCTAGGGCAAGCAGTACCTCAACTAGCTTGCAGCCCAGGCCCCAGTCTACTGATCTCCTTTCTGTGGTCCTCTCAAAACAGACTCTGTGCACACCAAGCTTTGAAACATCCTGCTGATGAACAGACCTCCAACACCTGAATAAGCTTGTGTGCACCTGTGGGCCTCAGCCTGCCTGTCCTCCTAAAGGATGTTTTCTTATTTCCTGATGATTGAAACGTTTCTGGTTTGGGCAACCCAGAGAACTTCTTCACACCCAGTGAATTGCAACCTCACCTTCTATAACAGTATCTGAATCTCAGCTTTGGGGATCCTTCCCACATCCCACTCTGCCTTCTAAGCTGTTCCTCCCTTGAGTATGCTCTCTCAGGCATCCGATATTCTTTAGCATTCTCTTTTTCTTTCTTATAGTTACTCCACTGTTGTAGTTAATAATTCTCTATATTCAACTTTCCCTTTTCAAATTACTGTGTGGTTTCTCACTCTCAATTGGATCCGGTCTGATAAAATAATTCCACCCAATTGAATTGTACCTTAAATTTGGATCCCTCTTCATTGAATAAAACTCTTCGGAATGATTCAACAGCATTGACACAAAAAGTTATTTTGCATACAAAGAAGGGTCTCTATAGGCTAAGTCATGAAATTAGATGAAGTAATATCTCAAATTAATCAGAATTTTCACAGCTTGGAAATATTGGTATAATCAGTTCATATGTTGCATATGCTGTGATGGGTTATTATTCAGGCCTTGAGTAGTTGTCTGTCTAAAGCTGCTATCTGAATTTCAGGAGAAGACATTCAAATTCTATAGGCTAATAATTTAATTAAATCAACAAATGTAACAAAAATACAGTCATGCATCAATGAACAATAGAGATATTTTCTGAAAAATGCATTGTTAGGAAATTTTTTCAGTGTGTGAACATCACAGAATATGCTCGTACAAACCTAGATGGCATAGCGTACTATACATCTAGCCTAGATTGGATAGACTAATGCTCCTAGGGTACAAACCTGTACAGCATGTTACCGTATTGAATACTGTGGGCAACTGGGGACCAATAGTATTTGTGTATCTAAATGTATCTAAACAATTAAAAATACAGTACAAATATGGCATAAAATATTTAAAAAAGGTTCACCTGTATAGGGCCATTGCCAAGAATAGGACCCTCAGTACTGGAAGTTACTCTGATTGAGTCAGTTAGTGAGTAGCGAGTGAATGTGAAGGCCTAGGACATGACTGTACACTACTATAAGGTTTATAAACACTGTACACTTAGGCAATACTAAATTTATTTTAAAAATGTTGAATAATAATTTACCTTTAACTTACTGTGACATCTTTACTTGAAACACTTCTTAATTCTTTTAACTTTTAACTTTTATAGTAACACTTAGCTTAAAACACAAACACATTGCACAGCTGTACAAAAACATTTTCTTCTTTATATCCTTAATCTATAAGCTTTTGTTTCTATTTGATCTTTTTTTTTTTTTGGTAAAATACAAGGACACATACACATTAGCCTAGGCCTAGGATCAAAATATCACTATTTTCCACCTCCGTATCTTGTCCCACCGGAAGGTCTTCAGAGGCAGTAACAGGCAGAGAGCTGTCATCTCCTATGATAACAATGCCTTCTTCTGGAATACCTCCTTAAGGACCTGCTTGAGGCTGCTTTACAGTTAACTCTTTTTTAATAAGCAGAAAGAGGACACTCAAAAATGATGATAAAATATATAGCATAGTAAACACGTAAACCAGCAACATAGTCATTTGTTATCATCATCAAGCATATGTACTGTACATAATTTTATATGCTACACTTTTACATAACTGGCAGCATAGTAGATTTGTTTCCACCAGAAACACCACAAAATGTGAGCAATGCCTTATGCTATGTTACGACAATGGACAGCTACAACGTCACTAGATGATAGGAGTTTTTCAGCTCCATTGTAATCTTATGGGACCTCTTTTCTATATGCAGTCCATCATTGACCAAAACGTCATGACACAGTGCATGACTATGCATATTTTAACAGATAGAAAATAGAAAAACACTAGTATTCTTCTGTGTGCCTCAAAATTATGTACTCAATTTTCAAAGTGTATAAGATATGATCATAAGCAAGAGTGATAAGAAAATGTGTGATCATTAGGATATATATAGCTAGAAATGTCCAAAGTGATTTTTGGTCTATGAATGTGTTGAAAGGGTAAACTCAAATGTGAACTGTAACACTAGGTAAGAAAGTGGAAAGCTATTGAAAGGATAAATGTATGCCCTTGTCCAACATTTTAAAAATAAAAAACAAAAAACTGAAAACATACATTTAATGATCTTTACTCCCAGAAAATTGCTACCAAATCTACTGTATCTTTTAATTATTAATGGTAACTTAAAGTTGAAGAATTGGGTTTTGAAATGGGTCATGCTCTTTTTTCAAATCTGGATATTAACATATGCTGTTAGTTCCACCTGGAGAAGCACCTTCTCCACAAAGCTTCCACTTCCAAAAACACCTCCCAAAACAAACAAAAAAACTCCATTAATCATTTTCTTAATGATTTAATGATTTCTTTGATGATTTAATCCAGTGATCACCCCTTTGGCAGAAACTGTGCCTAACCAGCCTCCTCCTACCCCTCCACCCTTGTCACTACTCTTAAACCTCACTCCAACAATCCCACAAGTATGGCTACAAAGACACACCAACAAAGTAGCTTCTTAGCTTGTTACTCCATAGGTAGCATGTTCATTTTCATTTTACACTTTGTACGGACTGGATGTTTGTGCCTCCCTGATTCTTCTGTTGAAACCTAATTCTCAAGGTGATGGTACTCAGAGGTGGGGTCTTTGAGAGATAATTAAGTCTTAAGGCTGGAGCCCTTGGGATGGGATTAGTGCCCTTATAAGAAGAGATACAGGCTGGGCACAGTTGCTCAAGCCACTTTGAGCACTTTGAGAGTGCTTTGAGAGGCCAAGGCAAGTGGATCACGAGGTCAGGAGTTCAAGACCAGCCTGGCCAACATGGTGAAACCCTGTCTCTACTAAAAAAATACAAAACTTAGCTGGGTATGGTGGTGGATGCCTGTAATTCCAGCTACTCAGGAGGTTGAGCTAGGAGAATTGTTTGAACCCAGGAGGCGGAGGTTGCAGTGAGCCAAGATCGTACCATTGCACTCCAGCCTGGGTGACAAGGCGAGACTCCGTCTCAAAAAAAAAAAAAAAAAGAAAAGACAAGACACACAAAAAAGTTTGCTTTCTTTCTCTCTCTGCTCTTCATCATGTGAGGACACAGCAAGAAGGCAGCCATCTGCAAACCAGGAAGAGAGCTCTCCCCAGAACCCGATTGTGCTGGCACCCTGATCTCAGACTTCCCAGTCTCCAGAAGTGGAAAAAATACATTTCTGTTATTTAAGCCACTCAGTCTATGATATATTTTACAGTAGCCTGAACTCAACAAGACAAGATTTCTCATTTACATTTGTTGCATCTATTATTTTGTTCCGTTTATTTTCTGTCCTCTCCATTTATTGTGAACTTTACAAGGACACATATTTTAGCACCGATTTTGTTTGGATTCTCAGCACTTAGGATCGTAACTGGCACATAAGAGCTCAATGACTGTTTGTTGCATTGAATGAATGTGTGATATTTCAGACACTGAGCAAGAAGCAGAGGGAATAAAGGTAGGATAATTCTTAATTAAATCATCCCCTTGGGGTTAAAATCTAAATGTGGGAATTGCCTTGTAATTACTTCTTTATACATGTGTGGGAACATTGTCTGAAATGCTTTCAAAATTGTGGTTTACCCATTTAGAATTTATTGTGTGCTATGTATTATTCTGTGTGCTTTAGCTATATTGACTCCTTCTTTAATATTTATATGTAAATTGCATGCCATAGGTATAAACGTTATCTCCACTTGATGATAAAAAACTTACCCACAAAGGAAATTACACATTTTATGTGATGGCAACAGCTTTTAAGGGGCAGAGATGGGACTCAAGCCAAGGCAGCCTGACTCCAGGCTCAACATGCTGAATGATACCACTCCACATTTAATATGATGAAGGTAAGGTCTAGGAAGCAGGCAGTGGTGACATTCTATAGGTGATGTTCAAACTCAGGTACCATACAACATTTTTGCAACGAACAAAGAAGTAATACATCTATTATTGTTTAATGTTTTTAACTCTTCAAACAAGCAAGGTCTTATATAGGAGAACAGAGGCTCAGGAGAATAACATTTTTTTTTTTCCAAGTGAGATCATTTATTTGAGGAACTATTTAAGTGTGCTCCAAATATTTGTGGAACATTTTGCTTGGCATTAAAGATGCACAAAGGAACAACTATTACTCTTGTCCTCGAAGGGCCCAACATCAAACAGGACATTCAGATTTATTCCTTCAACAAGTCATTTTTTGAGCGCTGTTCTGTGTTTGGCACTGAAGTTAAAATAGGGCACCAGGGATGCAAGGCCTAAGGATCTTGAAGAGGCAGGTAAACAGTGAAACATCCTTAGAGAAAGTTGGCAGTGAGTTTGCTTCAGACACAGCAGTGAAGAAAGATCTCTCTGGAGTTATGAATGAAAGCTGAGATAAGTAATCAAATAAATGTTAACAACTTGATCAAATAAAGCAACACACGATATATATGGGATACTGAAGTCACATAGTTTGTGGACAAATGTCCCTTGATGCATTTCATAAAAATATTTCTTTATTTTGCTTAGGGCCTCTGACCAGTTCTAACCTTGAATGTTTATTTGGAGTTGTAAATCTTGGATGCAGTTGATGATAGCAAACTCTTTTTTTTTTTTTTTTTTTTGAATGGAGTCCTGCTCTGTTGCCCAGACTGGAGGTGCAAGTGGCACAAATCCGGCTCAACGTAAGCTCCACCTCTAGGTTCAACTCCCATTCTCGCTGCCTCAGTCTCCCGAGTAGCTGGGACTGCAGGCACTCGCCACCGCGTCTGGCTAATTTTTTTTTTTTTTTTTTTTTTTTTTTTTTTTTTTTTGTATTTTTAGTAGAGACAGAGTTTCACTGTGTTAGCCAGGATGGTCTCAATCTACTGACCTCGTGATCCACTCGCCTCAGCCTCCCAAAGTGCTGGGATTACAGACATGAGCCACCATGCCTGGCCCAACAATTAGCAAACTTTTAAAACATAATGACATTCATTTAGGAGAAAGCATTTAATCCTTTGTTAGAGATAAAATACCATTAGGGACACATATTTTTATGCTATGTTTGGATTATCAATAGGTAGTTGTTATTCTATAATTCTCTGTGTTTGCCAGGCCTAAGATTTTTGGGTTAAGATACACAATATCAATGCCATGCACATCACGGTGAAGCAGGTTATTTCCTGAGACCTTGGCAAGACTCGTGACAGGGGTGCCTTGTTTATTCAGCCCTACACTCTCAACTCCTTGTGGGAGGGAGTGCACAAACTTACAAGTATGGAAACTGGAGTAAACGAGTGCTGAAACTGGCTGGCCACTTTGGTGCCAGTGGGATCAAACTCCACTAACTTGGACTTACTGTGTTCTACCCTTCCTGGGAGGGAGCACACGGGTGAGCAGGTGCAGGAAACAGCCAGATACATTAGTACTAGCAGTAGCAAACTCCATGCAGGCCCTGTGGCAGCATCCAGGTGTGGGTTCCTGCAACTCCCGAAGCCCCAGATGGCATGTTACAGTGCTCTTTTAGCTCTGCCATCCACAGATGCTTAAGTGTTAACAGCTCAGTGGGCCCTTTGCCTTTTTCACTGAGGTGGCTGCCTTCTGCCAGTGAGGGCAAAAGACCAGTGCAACAGCTATTTGTATCTCCATTCATGGCCCCTGAGCTCATGTCCAGCATCCCGAAAAAATGAGGTTGCACAAACAAATTGAAGGATGGTAACTGTGGTGGATTTTATTGCCAATGAAAGTGGCTTTCAGCAGGAAGGGGTGCTAAAAAGGGGACAGGGTGTGTAGGTAATCTTCCCCTGAAGTCAGGCTGTCTCTGGTCGGATTCTTCTTTGAAAGTATTCCATTGAGCTGTCCCTCTGAAGTCAAGGCACTTCTCTCCAATGTCTAGCCATAGTCCCATCTACAGGCTGAGTCTGGGGTTTTTATAGGCACAGGATGGGGTGAGGCAGGGCCATAGGTGGTTTAGGAAAAGGCAACATTTGAGTGGGAAAACAGATAATTTTACACTTTTGGCCATGTTTTTAGGCTTTTCAGCTTCAGGGTAGAGTTTCACCAGGGATCTGCATTTTCTGTCTAGAATTTCTCTACCCCAGTCCCTATCAATGGGATTATTGTAATCAGAAACATTTTAGTTCATTATGCACTGGAGCAGAATTAGATTAGTTAAATTATACAGAGCCTTTCAAAAAGAAAGTGTTTCAGAAAATTTGAAAACTATGCAAATGACACTTTTCCAAAATTAAATAATAATACCTTCTGCAGAAAACTAATTATAAATAATTAGGGACAGCTAGTTTATTGGGAAAGAGATTAATCAGTAGACTTACTAGGGATATGTGTTTTAGGTGAATAATCAATGCTTTTGTTTAAAAGCTAAAATAAGTCTAAAATGGGGGCCACTTATAATATTTTAAGAAGGAAGACTAGGGCTGGGCACTTTGGCTCACGCTTGTAATCCTAGCACTTTGGGAGACTGAGGCAGACGAAACACCTTTCCTCTTAGTCCTGCAAGTGATGAGTTCATTGAGACCCCAACCACCAGCTTCTCAGATGCATTCAGCACTCAATCACATTTGCATACTTTTGACATCCTCTTAGATAATTTCCCTGCTGTGCCTGAGAAGCAAATCATACTATTCTAGTCTTTCTTGTATTTACATGCAGAGCTACCTTTGCATTTTCTCTAGCTGTGAACATTGTTTTCTTCTCCCTGGTGCTCTGATTACTTGATATATTCATGACATTGGTACTTGGATCTCTTCCCCACTCTGCTATAAGCTGGAGAGGAGAGAAAGCACTGAATACAGTCTTCATAGATGATTTCTGGTTTCAACTTAGCTCATAAGCAGCTACTTCATTCATCTCAGTTTCCTCCTTTAAAAAAAAATGATGTGTTTGGTTGAAAGATCTGAGTTTGAGATCATTGTATGTCTGGGATTTTCTTGCATAACCCCTCATATTTGGATTCTAATTGTGAATGTATATATGATAAATTATGGATTCTAATTTTGAGATAGTAAAGCATGGTCAATATATCACTAATTTATCCATCTTCTTTTCCAGGTCTAAAGAAATGTGACCCTTGGGAGGCCAGAAAGATTTGAATATTATTCATGTTTTATTTTAAAACAAAGATAAACCATGACCTTCTTTGGAGGGAGAGCTGGGATTTTTTGTTTTGTTTGTTTAATCATTTTGTTGTATGCATTGGCGGCTATGACATTCATGAAAATGTTTTAGGATCTAAGAATAATTGGGATAGTGTTGCTCTTGTGCCATTAAAGCTAATGGGATCGTGGTTATTGCTAGCCAATACTTGTCTGCAAATCATACTAGATTCAAATATGGAGGATTGAGGTCTGGAATCTTTCCATGTAGAGTCCATGTTTAGGAAACTCCCTTCTTTTGGACAAAGACTTATTTTGTTGTTTTTAATGGTAAAATCTATATATAGTTAATCTGTCTCCCACTCCAGGTAAGGGGATTCATCTGTTTAGTAGTAAATGGATATCTTTCTGGGAGCCAAGAAGTTTAGCCAATGGGTTCATTTTCCAGTTTTAATGATGAAATACAGATACAGTGATTGAAGCCACCTTGTGACATTTTGGGAGCCAACATCATTTTTCTTTTAGAAAGAAAGAAATACCTATGCTACTGCTACTCTGCCCACTCCTGCCCCCCACCACTGGTGAATGTTTTATTCATTTATCATGCTAGTAAACATATCTGTACAGCCTTTAGATAAAAGTGAAAACATCAATCTGTGTAGCTAATCTTTGCTTTCTTCTTAGTGGTAAAAATATATTTTTTTCTCTGTTTTATCAGCAACAGAGCAACTCCGCTTCTCAATAACTTCCCAGCACTTCTTTCTTTCCACCCTCCTTCTTAATAAATAGACTTAGTGTTGAACACAAGGCTTTTACACCTCTATTAATCTTGGCAGACAGTGGGGATGCTGAAACATGCTGGCTAAAAGGAAAGAAGATGCCTTTTCATGTGGCCTTGCAATGCAAACGTCTTGGCAGTGTTCAATTCCTCTGTCACATTGAACTTATAGACATTCCTACTAGAACTCCAATAGCTTTGTTTCCACAGGGACATTGATGCTTTATTGCAGGATCTTGTAAATGGTAAAAACACATTTTAAGAGGTTTTGCAAGTGAAGACAGAGGCTTGTTTTTTTCTAATTGGAGGTGAGAGGCCCTCTGCTTTACAAATAAATTAAAATTACTTGCTAATTCATTCCATAGAGGGCTATTGTTTATAAAATTTGATCAAATATAATCACTGATATGGTTTGACTGTGTCCTCACCCAAATCTCATCTTGAATTCCAACATGTTCTCAGAGGGACCCAGTGGGAGGTGATTGAATCATGGAGGTGGGTCTTTCCCACCCTGATCTCATGATAGTGAATGAGTCTCATGAGATCAGATGGTTTTTAAAAGGGGAGGTTCCCTGCACAAGCTCTCCTTCCTTGTCTGCCACCATGTGAGATGTGCCTTTCACCTTCCTCCATGATTGTGAGGCCTCCCTAGCCATGTGGAACTGTAAGTCCATTAAGCCTCTTTCTTTCGTAAATTGTCCAGTCTCAGGTATACCTTTATCAGCAGCATGAGATGTCCTTAAACCAGAAATGCCCAACATATGACACAATATTAAGGTTAAGAGAAGACATAAATTCGCTGGAAAAACAATGAAATTTTTTAAAACAAAATTATGAGAATTTTAATTAATTTACGTAGTTATGTAATTTTGATCCAAACTAAAAAAAGTTTTTGAAAATAGGAGGGAGCACTGTTAATTAATATGTTGAGAAAAGAGGTATAATCCAAAATAGCCCCAGAATAACTCATTTGGTCAACAGGCCGGAGGGGAGGTCCCTCTTTCAAAGTGGTTGGCTGAAAAGCAATTTTAAGGCGTGAGATGCTTCTTCAAGTTGAGGAAAACATACATAAGTTTTACCAGAATCCTTTTGTGTTCTAGTCATTTTTCTTTCTCTGAATAATATCAAACATACAATAAGACAAGTCTTAAAAGCATAATGCCCCTTTAATTGTACAGAATATTCTTTAACTGAGAGAATTACAAAGGATGTGACAAACTTCATAAACCAAAAGACTTATTTCTTATGACAAAACACTGGCAAATCTCTCCAAAATCAGTTGTTTTTATAGGAGAAGAGCTTGCACTTTTAATCATGTATTTTTCTACATACTGTGCTTCAGCAGGTGAAAATGTAACCTGTGTTAATGGCTACATTATGGAAAAAGGTAAGGAAAGTAACCAGAGAGAGGGGCAAATTGAGGATATTCCGAGTCTAATATGAAACCTGAGTATGAGCAAATACACTGACCCCAAATGCTATATGCAGTAGTAGCCTAGGAAAAGTAATTATTTCACCTGGGACAATTATCCCCTTAAAGTCTACTTGTATATATGGACGTCCTATTAAATAATAAAACATTTTATTCTCTTAAATTTTCACTTTACAAGAGACAGACCATTCATTCACCATTCATTTACCCAGTCATTATTTCTATAACTATTTTGTGAACACCTACAGTGTACTTGAAACTTACTGAATATAGGTACACAATCCCTTACTTGTAATTTTTAAATCTAAACACTCTAAACATAAAAACTCTTAGAGCCTATGTGGGGACAAAACCTGACCTGTCCTGTACTAGTTTTGTGGTGAACTTGATGAAAGTTGGACATAAGGGTATTTTTAATCTTTGTCTGCCCTCCTTGGTATAGTTATATATATAGTTACATATATATACCCACACATATACACATATACACACACACATATATACACACACACACATATATAATGTGTATATGTATAACTATATATGTGTGTATATATATGCAGAATATATATAATTACATATATAATAATGCAGAATTAATATGTTTTGCTATTGCCCTGCCCAAATCTTTCTGGGATGTTATGTAACATGGAGTATATGCAATCTGAGAAATTCTGAATTCCAAAATACCTCTGACTTCAGGAGTTTTAGATAAGGGTATGAATCTATAGCTTTCAAAATATTAGGTGAATAAACACCTAGAACTCACATTTCACTCATTAACAAGAGAAAATATCTGAAAAGCATGCCTCATTCAAAAGTTCTCACCCAGATATATACCCCTGTGAGGGATATATATCCCCTGTGAGGGATATATATCTGGGTGATATATATATCTGCATGTGTGTGGCTGACAATTTTTTGAGTCAAAAGAATCCAATTCTCTTTCTTTGAAGAGCAGTGGACTCCCACTAAGAAGACACAGCAACATCCTGTCAAACAGGGGTGAGCAGTCTCTGCCCATGTGGTCTAAAATAAAAATAATTGAAACATGGTGTTACTGAAGTTTCCGGCTTCCCTTCATAGTCAAAGAAAGGAAAAGGACAGAGTGAACCGGGTGGGGTTTCAGATTTCAGGCTTCCTGTATCTCAGACATGAACCAGATAAAGAATCTAAAATTCAGATGAGCAAAACAAAAGGACTCAAGTGTTATCAAGTGGAGAAGAATGTGGTAGTTGATGGTTCATAAATATATCATGAAGTGGTACTTCATTCATACTTTGTTCTCTCTCTAGGATTCACCAACTTCTCACAGCTGCTGGAGGGTCTCAGGTTGCTGAATTAATACACAAAAAGTCACAATTTGAATCGAAAATGAACTGCTCTATTGAATACATCCATTGTGGCTGACATATCTTTAGAGTTCACAAGTTTCAAAAACACCACTGTCTCAAACCATTGTACTACACATGAATCATCTTGTGTAATCTTGTCCAGTTTTTGCTTGGATATTTTCTAACTCAATTGGCAGAACAAGGAGAGACAGTGCGTTTGAACAATTGCCCACATAGAACCACATGAAAGCCCCAAATGTTATACGCAATGGTGCTATTCTAAATAAAAGACCAAAGCTGATTCTCTGGGACAAACTTTTGGGTTCCAAAGGTAGTAGCTATGTCTGGATTTATAGAACCACATCAGGGTAAGATGAGTGAGTCTGGAATTCCTTTTACTACAAACACTGTAGAGAAACCACAGAAGCAGTTTAAGTGACTTTGGAAAACAAACAAACATCTTTCTTGTAAATGGACTAATATAATTTTTTTTTTTACTTTAAGTTCTGAGATACATTTGCAGAACATGCAGGTTTGTTACATAGGTATACATGTGCCATGGTGGTTTGCTGTACCTATGAACCCATCATCTAGGTTTTAAGTCCCACATGTGTTAGGTATTTGTCCTAATGCTCTCCCTGTGCTTATCCACCCCCAACCCTCCAACAGGCCCTGGTGTGTGATGTTCCCCTCCCTGAGTCCATGTTTTCTCACTGTTGCACTCCCACTTATGAGTGAGAAAATTTTTTTAGATTTAGATTTAGATTGAAGTAGCTTCAAATTAGAGAGCCTTCTAATACACGAAATAAAATGACAAGTAAGTCATTCCAACATATGGATTACAATAAAGATAAGCAAAGCTGAAATAAAACAAGAAAGTGCTTTTCATGTTTTCCTATTTAATCATTTACTTAAGTAATATGAAAACAAGAATTAACTGCCATAAATAAATCAGTTGAGATGGAAGGAAAGCAAAAAAGTGGCAAAGATTGACAAGACAACCCTTCATTGCAAGTAATTTGCTAGGATAGCTTAGATATTTGGTCTACCTGTGGAAAGCTATTGAAAATAATATGAACCAAACATGGTTGAGTTTGTCCTTGGTGTTCACGTGGATTTCAGTTTTAATGAAATACTTCACACCTACAATATTATGTAACATTCCTAAAAGATAGTGCTCATGGTGTCACAATAGAGATTTCACATGTAGTATTATAGATACAGAATTTAGTCTATAGCAGCCATGTGTGTGTTAGGGCTTTCTGAATACTGTTAATTACATAGAAGTGGACATAAACCTTAAATTATGCCTCCCTTGTTCCATCTTCTGGGAAACTGAGGTTGATACCTAAAGGCAGCCCATCTCTTGAGCTGAGGAGATGGAAACCCAGTGACTGTGAGAAAGAAGTCTGAACCAGGGCAGAAGAAGTGGAATGAGAGAGAGAGAAGGCCAGGACACAGGAGGTGTTATCTAGATTCCTGTTCCATCTCCAAGTTTGGCTACTTACCTGACTTCGTGTTTCGTAAAACATTCCTGTATCTTTATATTTCTTTTATAGAAAAGTAACTGTCAATCAAGAGGCTATCATGGACCATCTCTGGGCCCAGATGAAAAGCCCTTCCCATTGTTGATACTCCTGGCAGCCTCAGTCCATCCACCTTGCTCACGGCCTATGCCCAAGGATTCTTTCCAAGGCAGTTATGAGAAACATTTGGTGCTTTTACTTTAGTGCTCAATCTCCTAGTTTTTTGAATGTTCCACTGAGTTCACCTTCACTGGTGTCAAACAGCATTGCACTGCCTCTAGAGGTCATCTTGGAAGAGCAGTGGACCCCCACTAAGAAGACACAGCAACATCCTGTCAAACAGGGGTGAGCAGTCTCTGCCCATGTGGTCTAAAATAAAAATAATTGAAACATGGTGTTACTGAAGTTTCAGTATTTTATATTTTAACCCAACAAAATGTTCTCACATCATAGCAGAACTGTTCTTTTTGCCTTATTCCAGGAATCCTTGGGGCTTGAGACTGGGATTGTTGTAGCTCTGCTTTTGTGTTTCTCAGGAGTTTTAACAATTCCTCCAGGAACAAGCAGTGAGAAAATGGTTGAGGTGGCAGACATAGGGGAAGGAAAGTCAATTTAGTTTCACTGGTTACTTTCATACCCTATTAGCTTCTTCTCCCAACTGACTGCCTCAGGTATCCTCAACTCTCTTTCCCTGTCCTGCACAAAAATTCCCCTTTTAGCCTCCTCTGGGGCACTCATCCTATGGTCATTTGAATGCCATTATTTTTAAGAAAATGCTAATATTTACTGACAGTTTACTGTGTGTTAAGTACTGGCTAAAAGCTTTTATTATTAATATATTTCTTTTTTTTTTTTTTTTTTTTTTGGGAAAGAGTTAGGGAATATTTTGTTGATGAGGAAACTAAGACTTAAATTAATTAACGAAGGCATGCATTTATAAAGTGAAGGAGGCCTGTCTGACAGAAGAACCCTAATAAATCCTTGTTCACTGACTGATAAATAAAATGAAGCCGTTACCTTGTTGCCAAGTATTAGGCTGTTTTTGCACTACTATAAAGAAATACCTGAGAATGGGTAATTTTTAAGTAAAAAGATTTAATTGGCTCATGGTTCTGCAGGCTATACAGGAAGCATAATGGCATCTGCTTGTGGGGAGGCTTTGGGAAACTTCCAGTCACTGCAGAAGGCAAATGGGGAGCAGGGCATATCACATAGTGAGAATAGGAGCAAGAGTGACAGTGGTGAGGAGGTGCCACACACTTTTTAAAATGATCAGGTCTTGTATGAACTCAAAGCAAGAGCTCATTTATCACTAAGGAGATGGCCCAAGACATTCATGAGGAATCTGCCCCCATGATTCAAATACCTCCCACCAGCCCCCACCTCCAACACTGGAGATTCCAATTCCACATGAGATTTAGGTGGGGACAAATATCCAAATTATATCGCCAAGATTAACTTAAATCTTACTAATGTAAACTTTACCTTTACAATTAATTTGCTGATACATTCCATCTACATCTCTCTCTCTCTCTTTTTTGGAGACAGGGTCTTGCTCTGTTGGTCAGGCTGGAATGCAGTAGCAAAAACATGGATCATTCCAATCTCCACCTCTTAGGCTCAAGTGATCCTCTCACTTCAGGCACCCAAGTAGTTGGAACTAGAGGTGTGTGAAAACATGCCTGGTTAATTTCTGTTTTTTGTTTTGTTTTGTTTTGTTTGTAGAGACAGGGTTTCACCATGTTGCCCAGGCTTGTCTCAAACTCTTGGCTCAAGTGATCTGCCCAACTCGGCCTCCCAAAGTGCTAGGATTACAGGTGTGAGCCACCGCACGGAGCCTCATTCCATCTCTTTTACTTAAACAGTTGCCTCTTATTTCCTGCCTCAGGCCTTTTGGGGTTCCTACAGCTGATTCTGCTAATGGCTTCCATTGGCCAGTGCAGGCTTGTCTCATTTCTTCCCCCATATCTTGAGGAATTTCCTTTCTGGGGTCTGTGGCCTTGTCGTTGTCATTTTCTCAGATACTGGATACTTATGTTGGGTTCTTGTGTTTCTTTTATGTACTTATTTACGTATGCTTTCCTTGGTCTAGGCTCTGGTGCCTTTTAGGCTAATTGAAAAACAATGTATCCACAAAATAAAAATGCACTTTTCTAGTCCAGTTGATCCAAACAGAATTATACCACCAAATTAGTTTTACTAGTTTTCTGTTTTTTTCAGTGAGATGCAGGGTCCTGTCTTGAGCCTTAGCTCTTGGCGGTTCACTTACCCCATGTTATAGTTTTGTTACTGCATTATAAGTATCCCCAAATCTCAGTGGCTTAAAACAATAACCATTTTATTATATTTCATGAGTTTCTGGGTTAGGAGATTAGGTAGGGCTTGGTTGGGCAATTCTTCTCCACATGGTCTTGGCTTGGTATTTAGCTGGCAGCTGAGCTAGCCTGGAGGGTCTAAGGTTGCATGATTCAGTTGCCAGGCACATTGCCAGAGATGATTGCTTGGCTGAATGGCTGGGTTGGGCCCTTCCTTCTCCATGTCATCTATGACCTTCCCATATGGTATCCTTAGAAGAGTAGATAGATTTCCTACAGGCAGCTTGGGCTCTAAGAATAAAAGTCTTCTCAGAGTCAGGAAGTAAAAGCTACCAGTGTCTTAAGGCTGAGACCTGGAACTGAGACATCATTTGTGCTGTATCATATCAGTTAAAGTAGTCAAAGAGCCTGCCCAGATTCAAGAGGAAAAAATATAGTCCCCTCTCCGTAAAGCGAGGTATCTCAAATAATTTGTGGCCATCTTTAATACACCATATCCCAGCAAAGTTCTATTCTTTGACAGTAGGCTTTTTATGTAGCGTCACATTTTCAGCAACTATTGCTACTGCCTACCTGTCTTCTGCACATTTCCTGGTTGCCTAGATTACTATGTCACGAGGAACTGATTAGGCCCTTTGCTGCTGTGTCTTATATGGACAGCCACTATAGCTCAGTCCCATCCCTTAGCTTGTTTCTCTTCTTCCCAATCAGAAAGTTATGTTTTACACCCAAGCCAGCTTCAGTTGTGACATCACACATAAAATGTGGGTAAAATGCTTATGTCAATTGCATTGGCTCCTAGAATTCAGAAATAGCAGTGGCTTAAACAAGAGAGACATTTGTTCCTCTCTCACATAAAAGGAATTTGAAAGAACACAGTCAAGATCAGGTATGGTGACTCCATATTCAGGCAACTTCTTGTCTTTTCTATCATCCTTGAAGCATGGCTTCAATCCTTACTGTTACTTTGTGGCTGTTGACCCTCCAACTCTCACAACAGAGTTCCAGGCAGAGAGACAGGAAGAAGATAACAAGAGGGGCCAAAAATGCACAGACCATCTGTCCATTCACTGGAGGAGTCTTCCAGCCTAGTTTCACCCAGCAGCTTCTGCTTACTACTTCTTGTCCAGCTGTTACTACAAGAGAGGCTGGCAAAAGTAGGCTATCATTTGGGCATAAAAGAACTAGTGAAAAATCATGATTCTTTTACTGAGGACAAAAAGTGGAATTAATTTTAAGTTTTTTTTACAAAGATCTAAATTAGGATAAGTCTTACCTAGGGTCTAAGAAAGGAATTACTATCCCAATAACCTCAGGTTTTAAAAAGAGTTCTCCTTCCCCTATAATACTTCCCCATCTGCCTTACTGATTACTCAAATTACGTGATAAAGATTTGAAACTTTTAGCACAGACATCAGGTTTTTATCAAACCCAAGTCCTCTGGGCAGAATCAAATTGTGAATTTAATCATTATTACACCTTTTGGTGGATTAGTGAGTCAAATTATTTTTTTCCAGAGAAGTAGCTAGGAATCAAAAGGACTCTGATATTTAAAGGAAAGGGGAGAAAAGAAAGCATAATCATTATGGACACTTTTGTTTTAATTATAATTTTGCTGAAGACTGACTCTGAATCTTGAAATAACATAATGCTAAGTTGATGTAATTCTTCTGAAATGTAATCCTGTTCCTCCAATAGCTTTCAGTTTCTGTGGGGTTTCAAAACTATTAACTTACAAAACACACCTTTTATTTTCCCTGTCATAATATACCATTAATAGTGCTTTCTGAAGAACACGTGCAATATCAATGATAACCAGGCTAAAAGAGATGCATTGAAGTTTCCCAAGCTAGTCACTGTTAATCATTTATATGCACTCTTATTTCCATCCCACAATACCTTATGATATAGGAACTGGGGTCAAAAAAGTCTAGACTATTCATAAGATTGGAAAGGTCGTTAGTTGCAAAGTCACGTTTTCAAATCACAGATCTGTCTGCTGTCATGATATACATATATATATATATGATATACATATATATATATATTTGAGACAGAGTGTCACTCTGTCACCTAGGCTGAAGTGCCGTGGTGCAATCTTGGCTCACTGCAACCTCTGCCTTCTGGGTTCAAGAGATTCTCCTGCCTCAGCCTCCCAAGTAGCTGGGATTACAGGCACCCACTGTCACGCCTGGCTTATTTTTTTGTATTTTTAGTAGAGACAGGGTTTCACCATGTTGGCCAGGATGGTTTTGAGCTCCTGACCTCGTGATTCACCCGCCTTGGCCTCCCAATGTGCTGAGATTACAGGCATGAGCCGCTGCGCCCGGCTGATATATTTTCTTAATCACTAGACATAGTACAAAGAGCGAGTATAGTACCACTATAGTATATTGTTAAAATAATGATTGAATTGTAAGTAATGATTAGAACTAGTGATTACTGAGTCCTAGCACTTAACTCTGTTACCCAATTAATTTCTTACAAAACCCTATGTGATTTGTAACAGTATGATCATCTCTATTTACTGTTGCAGATAATGAAGCTCAGAGAGGATAGCCACTTCCTCAAGGACACAGAGTAAGTGATGCAAGCCTGGAGCTGAGCCCAGGCAGTCTCCATCCAGAACCCAAGCTCTTAGCCATTATACCAAACCACCTGCCTTGGGACCTGTCTTATTATGCCTAACATCTGAAAAAGGAATGAAAACCTATTTCTTGTTATAATTTTTTTCAGGCTATTAAATCTATAATAAGTGGAACCAACAAGAACTTCCAAGTGATTGCTGGTACTTATAGTTAACAATGTGTGCATCATCTTTTTTTTTTTTTTTTTTTTTTTGAGACAGAGTCTAGCTCTGTCGCCTAGGCTGGAGTGCAATGGCGCAATCTCGGCTCATGCGACCTCCTACCTCCCAGGTTCACGCGATTCTCCTGCCTCCACCTCCTGAGTAGCTGGGATTACAGGTGTGTGCCACCACGCCCAGCTAATTTTTGTATTTTTAGTAGAAATGGGGTTTCACCATGTTGGTCAGGCTGGCCTTTAACTCCTGACCTCATGATCAACCCGCCTCATCCTCCCAAAGTGCTGGGATTTAAGGCGTGAGCCAGTGTATCATCTTTTAGCTCTGCATCTGAGTGTAATCTAAAGACTCACAGTTCTGTGAGGAGGCTGAAGCTCTGCTGGTCTATGTCAGTCTTCCTTGTATTAATAGATTTAGAACCAAATAACCATGCTGGCCCAGGCCCTGGCTCTGGCCCTGCCATCATTTCCTTTGGCCCTGTTTCCTCCCTCAGGTAATATATTTAAATATTGTCTTAGCTGAGATACTTTGAGGGGTAGAATTGAGCTGAGAAAAGAACCACAGAGGATGAAGGAGAAAAGTTTCAAGTCATAGTTCATCATCAGGTTAAGTTGCTTAACTTTGTTATCAGGTTAAGTTGCAACAGAATCAGGGCCACCACTGTTGTTACTTGCCCATAAGCATCCTTGCTCAGCACCTCACCTCTGACAAGCTGTTTGCCAGGGAGCAATAGCCTAATTATATAGGATCTACAAGCACCTTCATCCCTTGATCCTTCCATCCCAAATCACACTTCTTTGATTCAGTGTTTCTCATTGAAACTTGGCCTTCTCGTGACATTTCTGGCTTTTGTGGGATTTCATCCAGCTTTAGATAGTCAGAAAGGCAGACAATGATGCTCTAAGAAGACTCAATAATTTTACTGGCATTGTTTCCTCTTTTAAATAAAAAAGGATGAGGATAACAAAATAACATTAATGATGAAAATTATATAGAGGCAAAGCATCCAACAAAGACAAAATGGATGAAAATGAAAGAAGAATGTATTCGATTAACTTTGATGGAGTGTCTACTATGAGCCAAGTGCTGGGCTAAGCTGACTTAATCCTTGGAATTTGCACTACAAGAGGATGCATGGTTGGCTTCTTCTCTCTCCCCTCATTTCATCTTCTCTTTATTCACTAACTCTGCTGTAGGTTTGCACAGGGATGGGCAGCAGGGGTTCAGAGATGAAGGAAAAAGCAGAAAAGGTCATACATGACTAGTACCATATTCATCTGTTGTCAGTGGGTGGTGGATGCTTTTGTGGGCTGCTGCTGTATCCCCATAGGAATCCTCCTGTTGTTTCTTTTGGCACAAGCCAGAAATTGTCCAGCTAGCCAATGTTAAGTGTCCCCACGGTGCTGGCCATGGGGTTTTAGGGGCCTATCCTCTGTTAGGATGGGGTTTCATTTGCCTTCGCTGGCGCTTATACCTGGTTTATTGGAAACATGACCCTCGTTCTGCTGTCTTTGGATAACAGCTTGCTCTAGTGTACCTTTTGCTCTTGGATCTTCCAGTTATGACCAACTTCTCCTTTTAGATTTCTTCCAGCAATGGTCAGACACCAGTTTCTCCAGGGTACACCAGCAAGACATTCAAATTGGTTACCTTGACACCTATTTACCTCTTTCTGTTTCTCTTGGCTTAAGGTAAAGGAGTAGCACAAGTCTTACCTTTACCCACTAAGTGGCAGGAGACTGAAAGCACGTTAGTAATTCTGTCTCCAAATAGTCTTCTCTTTCTGATCTCTGAGACTTTAAATGGTACAGTGTTCACCCTTTGTAACATCTGCAACATTGAAAATAAGCAAAGGCTGCAAAATTAGTTTTTGATAATGTTGGGTGACCATATATCCTAGTTTTGTCCAACCTTAATTTTAATAATAGAATTAAAAGTTCCCTTCTATGCCTATGTGAGCTAACACCTCACTTTAGAATGGGTGAATACTTGGCATTTCTTGTTTTGTTTTTCAGAGACAATAGGAAAAGGTACACTTGGCACCCTTTTGTACTAGGAATTGTGCCAAGACATTCCACTAAGGCATTATTTCATTTTCAAGTACATGCACGCCATATTCAATCATGAAGAATCATAGTAACTTATGAGTAACTCCTAGTAATTCCTCATCACTAACGATGTAAAGAGGAGACAACTAGAGAAATGGGCATGTTAAGGGAAAATAAAGATGAAAGGACAAGAGTATTTCGTTGTCTATTGCCTCCAAATCTCAGGGATTCACCAAGACAAAACTTGTTAAAATTAAACAAGCTAAACATAAACAACTACTTTCAAAAGTTTATTTATATTCCATAGGACAAATTGGCTTACTTTGGTGCTCCATTCCTGGAAGCTTCACTTGATAACCTGGCAATATCAGCATCATTCTTAGATTCTAAGTATGACAGCTTGTTTGAAGGTTCTAGCAAGGGAGGGGAGCTACTTGTATTCCTTGAGTGAAGACTGGCCCTCTTCTGTCAGGGATGGTCATCCTCTTCAACCAAGCATGCAGCTTTGGAAGGGATGCACATGGAGAGGTAAGGAAGGAAGGGAACGCTTGCCTAACTAGCCAGATTAGCTAGATCAACTCTGGCGATCAATGGGGTGACATGTCACTGCCAGCTCTCCCTCACATCCCTACATTCTAATGAAAGGATGTTCCAAAGTCTTCTACTTAAAAACATTATTGAGTGAGTATGCTAAAAAACAATGTAATTGTAATTTATTAAAATATTTAATAATTTAAAATTTTTACTAGTTTATACTGCTGATCTTCATTTCAAAACGGTAGCCACTGTTAGGCGATTGAATTTTTACCTTAATTATCTTGTTGTTTTATTTCTAAAACTTGCTCTTTTGAAACACTCATGGACTTAGAAATTGCAAAAAAATGAAGTATATAAAGTCCCATAGGCACATTTATTGTGAACATGATTACTGGAATAATAATATAGTAAAGATTTAATGTGATAGAGTAAATAGGTTCAATATTATATTGTCAAAGTCATCAAGATGTAAAATATTTAGAGCACTAAGGTTTATATAGTTTATACAATAAAGTCAATTTCAAATTATTCAGTTATCATTGAAGATCAGACCTTACTGCCTGTTTACCAAAAACTCATCGAGAGCATCAGGGATATTCATTGTTAAGGAGGAAAATCTTTAGGATAAAATCATTGTATTAGTCCGTTTTCACATTGCTATAAAGAAATACCCAAGACTAGGTAATTCATAAAAAAAAGAGGTTTAATTGACTCACAGTTCTGCATGGCCAGGGAGACCTCAGGAAACTTAGAATTATGGTAGAAGGTGAAGAGAAGCAAGTACCTTCTTCCCAAGGTGGCAGCAGAGAGCGTGCGCAGGGGAAACTGCCATGTATAAAATTCATTCACTATCATGAGAACAGCATGGGGGAAACCGCCCCTATGATCCAATCACCTCCTACCAGGTCCCTCCCTTGACATATGGGGATTACAGTTTGAGATGAGATTTGAGTGGTGACACAGAACCAAATCATATCAAGTATGATTCTAAGGAAATATGTGTGTAAAAAAATGTCTAAAAGTAAAACTTTACAAAATGTGTATTTTTGTAGATGATAAAATTCCCTGGTTTGAAAACTATAACATTGGTAGATTGGCAGAGACTTGTATTTGTATAATATCATAAATCTGGTTGCAATATTTGAAATGCTTTATTGTATTAATTTCCCAAAATAAGTCAACAAACTTGGAGTAGCTATTATTATACCCAGTTTTGAAATGAAATAGAGCCTTAGAGAGTGTGGGTGATTCAGTTTGGTTTATAGAGCTCTTTCCTGGCTCAGCTCAGATTACACTCTACTGTACTACCTCTACTTTTTTTTTTTTTTTTAATGTGGTACACTGTAAGAATTTGCTAAATAAGGTGGATTAGATTGGTGGCTTTTATAACTTAATGTCACTAGATTTTGTGGTTGACTTTGATAGACAACTTAATTGATAGAAATCTTGTCAAATATGACAGGGTTTCAAAATTAGCCTTGATGAATACTTCTATCTTCATATGTTAATTCCTTCTTAAAAGATTAACTCAACAAGCATTGAAAATATCATGGCAGAAAATAGTTGATTCTCAAATAGATTATTTTTAAATCCAAATGGAGTTAGGCAGACTCTTTGAGCATTTGCACATTGGCTGATTATTTCTGCAATATTGCCTGGATTCCATTAGTACAAATGGTATATAAAGATCAGTATACTGTTTTCCTGGTACAATAAGAGAATAATTACTGTACTTATGCTTCTTTTTTTTCAATGTTAACTTAGACTACGAGATATTAATTTGTAGCTACTGCTTACAAAGGTTAATGCATAGCCATTTGGAAATGATTTAATATTTGCCTTCCCTTGGCATTTCATAATCCTTTTTCTAAATAAGTGTTACAAAGAAAGCAATCTGGTGAAAAAGAACTAAGCTTCCTTCATTCTAGAATAAGTTTATCATACTTATTGAAACTGATATAAGGGTTACCTACTTTTTCCCCAAAAGTCGACCTTCAAGATTCAATTGGCCGTTTGTAGAGTCATATTGAGGATTGCTATTAGATTGCATTCAACATGTTGATGTGAATACTTGGCTGAAATATATAAATGCATATTGGTTCCACTAGAACAGCAAAGACAGTTAAGTGGCCCAATTTTGTGTCTCTCACAGCTTTCTATCCCATGGTCAATGCCATGCTAAAGAATCTGTTCCTTTGAAGAAGAAATGCAATAATAATTCTCAAATACTAAACATTCGCCTAAGGTACGTGCGTTAGTTGGAATGCTATAACCCAACTCAGGGCAAAGTGCTAAAGGGCTCTTGGCAAAGTGCTAAAGGATTGGTCACACAGTGGTCAAATTTGGGTGGCAAAAGGGAAAAGTCGTATTTCTGTTCCCTATATCATCAGCGATTACATGTTTCCTGTGATCTTGCTTACAACTGACCTCTTTTGCTCCCTAAACCACCCTGTACAATGTGTTCAAAGATACTTCCCTCAACTAGTCCTATCATTCAACGAGTACACACGGATCCCCAGTTATGGAAAAACACAGTGGGGAATACAAAGAAACACAGTACAAGCTCTCCAGTGTCCAAACATTTAGGTCGGTGTTTATGCAAAATCGGTGGCCCTCTTTAACCCTGTTCCAACATAGCATAACAAACAACTAGGACTGCCTTACAGGAGAGAGGCAATGCCACATGGACGTAATTTATAAGTTAATTAGCACAGTCTACTGGGCCAAGTAGTGACAGATGTGACACCTGCTTTCAGGGAAAAAATGAAAAAGAGGAAAGAACAGCAGAGGTAAACTCCCTCTCTAGGGAGGTTTGTGGTCACACACAGGTCACATTGGCTAGCATATAAAACAGAATTTTAATAGACCAAAGTATCTTTGAAAGGCAAGCTATAAATATGAATGCAATTAAAAAGCACACACTCAGTTCTCCAACTGAATGAATAGTTAAGTGTATGTACTAGGGGGAGGCATTTACATATCGAGGGTTGCTCAGAACAGTAAAATGCTGTATGTGTATATTTGCTTTATGTATATATATATGCTTTATGTATATATATGCTTTATGTGTGTATATATATATATTCTTAAAATCATCTATTTGCCTGAAAAATAATTTAACAGTTTGCCATCAACTTTCTTTTTTTTTGGAAAAAAACAAAACAAAACAAAAAGAACTATTAAACTGGCCAAATCATTATACAGTATGAAGATAAGGAGTGGAGGGGAGTAGTTTAGTGATATGCTAAATTTATTTATTTTGTCAGGAGATACAATATGAGGAAAAATAATGCTATCATCTATTAGGTTGGTGCAAAAGTAATTGCTGTTTTTGCCACTAATTTTAATTGCAAAACCGCAATTACTTTTGCACCAACCTAATACAGTTTTGACTTAGAGTGCTTTGACTCAAACTAGGATTATGTATGAACCTGCGTTTATATAGCATTTTACAAAAACCAATTGCCACATCTCAGAGTTGCAAGAATTTAGACTCTGTGCAACTTTTAAAACTAACCAATGAAAACACACGAAACTGACACCATCAGTTCAAATGTTGAGCAGGTTTGATTCCCCAGTTAAGAAGCTGAGGTAGATATTTGCATGCAGGGATTTTATTGAGGTGTACTCTTAGGAGTAATTCCTTCAGAGAAATGAAGGGGAGAAGGGTTGAGTAGAGGAAGAAGTTGAAAAGCAAAGCAATTTCAGCATAGGCCCTATCTATCCCCATGTTTAACTCAGATTCTGGGTCAACCTTAAGTGTACAAAATTGAGGCTGGGCCACTGGGCCTTTACCACCCACAGACTCCAATATAATCCAGCCACACGTATCTCTTTTATTCAAACTATAACCTATGAATACTTAAACTCATAAAAACACCAATATCAGACCCTTCTTTTTTTGTTTTTGTTTTAGTTTTTGTTTTTGGGGGATGGAGTCTCACTCTGTCACCAGGCTAGAGTGCAGTGGCACAATCTCGACTCATTGCAACCTCTGCCTCCTGGATTCAAGAGATTCTCCTACATCAGCCTCTGGAGTAGCTGGGACTACAGGTGCATGCCACCTCACCCAGCTAATTTTTGTATTTTTGGTAGAGACTGGTTTTCACCATGTTGGCCAGGATGGTCTCCATCTCTTGACCTTGTGATCTGCCCTCCTCAGCCTCCCAAAGTGCTATGATTACAGGCATGAGCCACTGCACCGGCCCGAGTCTTTGTTTTTTAAATTAAAAGACTTAGAACCAAATGATTAATCTAGGACAATGGTTATTAAAGAGTAGTTCTTGTACTAGCAGTATCAATATCACTGGAAACTTGCTACAAACGCAATTTCTTGGGTGCTACCCCAAAACTACTGAATCAGAAGCTCTAAGGTGGGGCCAGATAACCTGCTTTAACATATCTTTCAGTGGATTCCAATACACTCTAGAGTTTGAGAACTCCTGACCTAGTACTTTGAAAACATAATTCAATAGTTGAGGGGAAGAAAGCTATTCAAAATATTTCAGAATGATAGGACTGGGCTGGGAGTAAAAAAGAACAAATGGAATCAAACTCATGATTAGAGTTTGGTTTATGTGGATTTTCCTCCATTCTTCCTTGTCTGTCCTGGTTTCTGCTATGCATGTAGGTGATGTCTGGTGGCATTGCACCTGTGACAACAATCATATTTGTAGTTTATCCAACTGTGTCCTAAGTATATGCTGAGCAGGTGGAATGTATCATTTCACTTGGATTGATAGGAAGAAATAAGCCTTAAGAATGACAAGGATTTCCACTTTAGCAAGCCTCAACAGGATTAGGAAATAGCTTGTCTGGGTTCAATAATGATAATTCAGTCAAGATCTTCCCTGAATTTAAGATCATCCAAAGAGAATTTCAGGATGGAAATTTTTTCCTATAGGTTTCCATCCAACCCTTTTCTTCTCAAACTATTCTTGCCTGTTTGCCATTTGAAGGAGGCATCTTCTGGAATAATACAGCTGGAAGAAAGTAGGCGGGGCTTAGTCACTCATTGCTACAAGAATATAGATGTGGGAAAATAATCACTTTGCAATGTGGATACCTAGCAAACATACTTTATCCAAGTGATGAAGTTTGCCATCCTTAATGTTAAGCCATGTTTATTACACTTAACAAAGTTACCAAAGGCTTTTGTCCACATAGCTACCTCCTTTTTCTCATTCGAGATCTGCTCAAATGTGACCTCCTTACAAAATGCTTGGGGCTACCTTATCCAAAGTTATCATTTACCTAACTTTTGTACCTTCTATCCAAATGTTTGCTTTATTTTCCTCATAGGCTTCATATCTGAAACTATTCCATTATGTGTGTGTGTTTTGCTATTTGCTTATTTCTTCACTAGGTGAGGAATACCATAAGAGTAAACAAATTATTTATGTCGTTCTTCATTATCTATCAAGGATTTAGAATAGTAACTGTTCACATATTAGGCACAAAATCAATAGATTAAAAAAAAAAAAAACACTAAACTAAAACAAAACTTGTTCCGGTATCTTTGAAGCCATATATATCAAAGACCAAAGCTGAACTCTGGTTTGCTTCAATGTCCATCATTTTTTCACCCAGCTGCTATGCACATAAAGAAAATGATCTTTGTCGCAGTAAATAGCAATAACTAACACTTACTGACTTACTATGTGCCTAAGTGGTTTATGTACAGTTGAAAGCCAAGGATTTTAGTAGGAATTCAGGTATTTTCATCCCAGTTTTATAGATAAGAAAACTAAAGTTCTAAGGGAGTAATTTTCCAAATTCATGAAAAGCAAGCTGTAAAATTGTCTGAATTGGACACTCAGGTTCTTAATCATTTTGTCAGCAGTAGTTAGAATGTAGTTGCATCAGAATCTCCTGGGGTATCTTTCCAGATTCTAGATTATCAGGCCCTATTACTAGAAACTCAGATACAGGGGGCAGAGAGTGGGGTTCAATTATTGGCTGTTCACCTCACCTAGATTTCTAAAGCAGGCAGTTCAAATACAGCATTTTGCTACAGATTTTGGTAGATCAGACTACACTAATGCCATATGATAACAGTCATAGGGAGAAGGATGTAGCATTTTGGGAAAATTCCTGCTGCTAAAGTCCTGCACAAGAAAAGTGCAGTTCAGGCAATGAGTCATAAGCAACAATGACTCTTCTCCATAGTTTGTTGGTCAAGTTCAGATCAAGACTGGTTCTGACTACCCTGTACAGACAGATGAGATCAGAGTCCCCCTATGTCTGGCTTCGAGGATATTACCATATTTCTCTGATGGAATGAATGGCTCTTCACTGAGAAAGGTGATAAGAGATCTCACCTTTTCTGATGAGTGACTCTGGGCTGCAGGAATAGAGGCCAAGTTTTAATCTTAGTAGAGGAAGACTTGCCATTGACATGCCTGACTTTTGACAGGAATACTGCAGCTGCTTGTACTCAGGCCTTAAATTGGAGTGAGGGAAAGGCAGGGTCTGTCATTGGCTGATGATGGATTTTCATCAGCTCATAACAAAACGGAGTAGCTCAGACAGCCTGTTGAAATAAATTTAATGTTATTTTGAAAAAAAGAAAGAAAGAAAGAAATAGTAGATTCATTCTTGGCAGCTAAATTCAATCCTGTGTGAAAGGAAAGCTAACATAATTTGAAGTGCCACAAGAACCTTAAATCTCCCCCAGGACTTCTTTGCTTGCTTTTTCCTTTCTCTCTTCCATACCTCTCTCTCTCTTCCTTCAGGGAGCTTGGTTTCCTATTTCCTATGGCTTTAGACTCTTCCTTGAGTGTTTCCACTTTCTGTGGGCATTAATGTAAGCTTCTCAAGACTAGCATGCATTTGTGACTGCGAGGTCTTCCCTTGGGATTTCATTCTGCTGCTTGGATGAATGGTCAATTAAACACAAAGAGGGGCATTCCTTATTGGCTCAGATCTTTCTGCATCAGAATCCCTAAAATGGCAGAAAAAGAGCACAGATATGCAGTCATTCCTTTGGGCTAATATCTGATCTATCAAAATTACTTCTATTTCCTGATGAGATAGTAATTTTGATGTAAGATGCTTGTCTTTTGCTCACCTCCCTTCTAAAAGAAGCTAATAATCCAAAGGAATCCCCTGAATCCAATATTAAAAAATACCTTTGTTAACCCCAAATTTGTTATATTTATTGACATGCTAGGAAAATAGATATGAAGTCTAAAGAAAATAATAAATATAACTCATAATCCCACCACATTGGAGATGACTACTATTAACATTTTGAGATACATCTTTCTGGTTCTTTGTTCTAGTTATGTGTCTGTATTTGTACATATATGTAAACAGAAACAGATTTTTACTTCAAAGAGGTCATAGATTATATTCTGTTTTGTAAAGCATCCTATTTTGTCTTTTATTGAAATGTTATAATACTTGTTTATGATTACATGTTATTCAATCTTAGCTACCTTATTCTCTTAACAAATCCTCTATTTTTGAATGTTTATATTTCATTATTTTGTTCTACTAAAATTTATGAAGACCATTCTTCTGAAACATCCCTATATTTTTGTCAAAGTATATGATTTTTGAAAAAATATAGTTTCTCATTCTCCATGTTTTGCTTATTGGTGGCTCTCAAAGTGTGGTCCCTAGAGTAGCATCAGCATCACCTGGGTATTTTGTAACAAGACAAGTTTTCAGGTCCCACCCAGAGCTACTGAATCATAAATTCTGGTGGTGAGATCCAGAAACTTGAGTGTACACACAACTCCAGGTGATTCTGGTACATCCTAATGAGTGAGAACTATGGATCTGGGCTATTTGGTGGTTAGAGAGAACTGCCAGTATAGCAGCCTCACTGTACAATATTCGTAAGTCCTGCAGCAATGCTAGGGTATATTTCCTAGGAAAATTCAACTATTTGTCTCGTATGTCAGATTTTTTTGGCTAACTCTGAGAATACCAGTTCTGGCAAGTCTTCTGGGGTCTTTTTGCTAGAAGCAGCAAATCCTTATGGGTCTGCAGCAACTTGATTTTTGCCTCCTCAGAGGAAAGAATTCATCTGTGGAGCGTAATGCACAGCGAAAGATAGAGGCAAGTTTTAGCGAAGCAGTGAAAGTTTTTTAAAAAGTTTTAGAGCAGGAACAAAAGAAGAGAATAGGGCCAAGCAGGTGACATCAGCAATTCAAGTGCTCTGTTTGACCTTAGACTTGGGGTTTTATACATTGGCATACTTCTGGAGTTTTGCATCTCTCCTCCCTTGATTTTTCCTTGGGACAGGTTGTCCACATGTGCAGTAGCCTGCCGACACTTAAGAGGGGAGTGCATGCACGGTGTGTTTACTGAAGTAGTGTGCCTGCTCACTTAAGGTATTTTCCCCTTACCAGCTGAGTGTTCCTAGAGAAAGGTCATATACCAGTTAACCTCTGCCATTTTGCCTATTAGTGCACATGCTTGGACCCACTCACCCAAATCCTGAGATCTTATTGGGAAGCTGCTGATCACCAGCTTCAGGTGTTTTCTGTCTATTGGGAGACTGATTTTCCTTGATGCCAGTTGTGACCAATTATTTTAGGGAAACAATTTAACAACTGCCTGACCATTACCTTATAGTTGCCTTGGGATGGTATGTGTTCCCTTGACCTTGACCCCCTTTGTGGGCAGGAACTGGAGTGGCTCATTTCACTCAGCTTGTAGTCTGTGGACAGCTAAGTGTTAATAGCTCAGTGAAAGGTCAGGCTGATTGCCTCCTGCACCTGCCCTTTATGATGCCTGAGTTCTTGTTTGGTGTCCAGGAAGAATCAGGTCACAGGAACTGTTTAAAAGATGATGAATGTAGAAGATTTTATTGAGCAGTGGAAGTGGCTCTTGGTGAAAGGGGAGCTAGAAAGGGGATGGTGCCGGAAGAAGGCAATCCTTACCTGAAGCCCAGCTGTCTCTGGCTAGGCTCCCTTCTGAAACTGCACCATCTGAAGTAAGCTGTGTTATCTGTAGTCACTGACCCTCAGTTGCTTCTCTACTTACCACTCATCTGCTTGTATCCCCAGCATTTGGCAGCTTGAATCCCTGAGATTCAGCAGCTTGCATCCCTGACCACTTACATCAGTTGCTTGTGTTTTTATGGGCACAGGATAGGGGTGGGGCAGGCCAAAAGCCAATCATTTGGGTAGGAAAATAGGGTCAGATGCTTTCATTTAGGGCCGAGATCCAGGCTTGAGGATAGACTTTAGCTGGGAGCCCAGCCCTTCGGTATATGGGTCAGCAGTTCCCATAGAGCTGAGGTTCCAGGGCCAAAGCTCCAGGCTTGAGGGTGGAGTTTAGCTAAGAGCCCAACCTTTCTGTATTTGACTGATATTCCTTGGGTGGGGCCTCTCCTGCCCTGCTCACATTTGCCTACTCTAACATTTGTACCTTTACATTTGGAATAACTGTCCTTCATTACCTCTCATGTGAAGGACCACACTCATCACCTGACTTTTCTTTCTGCTTTCTTTCTTCTTCCCACAAGCACCCCCCAACACACTTTTTAAAATTAAAAGTTAAAGTTTTATTTTAGCATTTAAAGATTATATGAAACATGGTTGACTACCCATACTTAAAAAAATCATCAGTTATTTCTCCTGGTCTATTGAATAAAATTTAAACTCATTTACAAGGCATTTAAGATGTTTCACAGCCTTTCACCTAATTACTGTTTGGATTTGTAAGGGAGAAAGCAAATAATTTTTTTCCCCTCCACTCATATTTATTAGTTGGGATGAACCCCTTTAATAAAAGACAGGTTAACCACAGAAAAACAAACAAGTTTAATACATATATACCTCATGTATACATTGGTGATACCCAGAAAAGTCAGTGAATTTCAGAGAAGCAGCTTTGAACTCAGGCTTTTATTACCAT
Organism: Rhinopithecus bieti; assembly: GCF_001698545.2. Lineage (NCBI taxonomy): Eukaryota > Metazoa > Chordata > Mammalia > Primates > Cercopithecidae > Rhinopithecus > Rhinopithecus bieti. The sequence continues at coordinate 6,074,524 of NW_016805866.1, read as the reverse complement.
TGTTCCCTGAAACAAAGAAAGAAGAGTGTTGTGGGAGCCAGTGATGGGGAGATCGCCAGGAAAAGCAGGGCAAACAAGGGTAAGGTTTGTTATGCAGATTTAAGAGCTTTCGCTATTGGTAAGAGTCTCTAGTGATTTAGTCATTCTTCTTTCCTGGTACAGAGAGGAAGCCATCTTTACAAATGGAGATTTTCTTTCTAAATGTAAATTTCTTTTACCAAAGAGTAACTTCTACTCTATATTCAGAGCTTATCCTGTCTGTAGTTTCTCAAAATAATCAATTCAAAATAATCCTTATGCCAAAAAGGTATATTTTGGGGTGGCAGACTCTGATATCTTACAAATCTCACCTGCCACTCCCTACTCATTCAAGTTCCGTGGTAAACCATTATATTCACTTTGGGTGTATTATTCTCTTTCAGGAATTCATGACTTAATATCACCAATTTTAAATGTTCTTCCAAGCCTTTATAACATAGTGAAATCTTATTCTTCCTCTAGACTCAGTTCAAATATCACCTCATGAAGTCTCATGAAGACTTCTCTGTTATTTCAATCCATTATAGTAATTTAAATGTTACTTTGTTTATACCTCAATATGAATTTCTTTTGCTGTCTTGTAAATGATTTAGTACTTTTTTTTTTAACAGCTTGTCATGCATGTAGGGATAAGATATTACCTATGAATATCCCAACACAATACAACGGACTTAATAGGTATTCAGTAAGTGTTAAATGCTAAAGCATCATAAAAATACAAAATTCACAATATGTATACTATCAAACATTTAAATTCCATAAAATTAATATTATTAAAATCTAAAAGATAACAGACTAGTAGTCCAAAGAGAAAGAGAACTGATAAATTAATCACTCTAGATAACAGGAAAACATGTTTCAAATATTTTATTAACGTTCTAAAAATGGTAGAAAATAATTTGACAACTCATGGTAAATGAAACATTTTATCTTGTTTCATTGTTCTTATTTCCTCGAGGAAAACAACAACTTAACGTTATTTTGGCCTTGCTTTACTGGAAAGCAAAGTTGTGATAAATAACCTTGTCATGAAATAGAGATGATTACAATGGAACAATATTGTACTGCTGAAAATGGGTGTTTGTAAGTGTTGTTGTTTTTTACAACCTTCTATTTTCTAAAGAAGGCCTTATTAGTTGCAGAATGCTTTAAATAAAGAGATGATTTCAGCATCCTACCTAAGCCAACAGTCCTACTCCCTTCCCTTTATTGTTGTTGATCAAGCTTTTATAGCCTCAGTAAGCAATTTCAGGGAAATCAGTTATGCTATTCCACCCAGAAATGTCTATTTCATCACTTTCCTCCATGACATGGTTGAAATGACTAATTTTCTGGGGCTCGTTAAATCTCCATCTTTCATAGAAGACCACAAATTCTACCTCCCATATTACCCAGTGATTTGGGGCAATAGGCAGACATGCAGGAGTACTTGAAGCAGATTGATACTGAAAGAACTTCTAACACATCAAACAATCCTTCAAATGTCTCTTAGACAAGATTTTTCACATGAAATGCCTGTACTTAGCTCAAGAAGGAAGAATTTTATCACAACTGGAATGCCTGGCAGATTGCAATAGTGTGCCTTCGACTATGGAATAAATTGTGTTCTATCCAAATGTTTATATTGAAATCTAAACCCCAAATATGGCTATATTTAGAGACAGGGTCCATAAGGGGGTAATTAAGATGAAATGAGGTCAGCAGGGTGGTGCTTGCTTCAATTAGATTAGCCACCTCAAAGAAGAGACACCAGAGAGCTCCTTTGCTTTCTTTCCATGCATATGGAAAGGCCATGTGGGGACAAAGTGATAAGGGGATTGTCTGCAAGCCAGGAAAAAAGCCCTGGCCAGGAATCAACCTTGCTGGACCTCTTTCGAGGACTTGTAGCCTCTGGAACTATGAGTAAGTAAAGTTCTGTTGTTTAAGGCACCCAGTTGTATCTCACTGTGGCAGCCCGAGCAAACTAATACATGTTTCCACTGAGCATTATTCAAAGAGAATTAAATTAATAATTAATATTTTAATGTCAAGAAAGACACTCATCTCAGATTCACAAAAATAAGCATTCAGTATGGCCTTTGGACAGCATGAGAACTGCAGCCCTTTTCTTTTTAGAAAAGGTAAACAACCATATAAATCCCATCCCTTCAATGATTTATTTGCATGAGGATGAAATCTAGGGCCCTAGTAAAGAGTACAAATATAAATGTGCATAGTGTGTTTACCCATTAAATATGTTAGGGCCCATTATTTATTCATTTTAATTACTCATTGGGGTCTGCCATGTGCCCAGCATATCTGTGAGTGCTGGGGAAACAGTGGTGTGCAGGCCAGCAAAACTCCCAGTCAGTGTGGAGCCTGCATAACAGATAATAAACAAGTAAACATGCCATTGATATAATTTTCAGAGAGTAAAGAGCATAGAAAAAACAAAACCAGAAGATGAGATGATGAATGACTTGCTGGCAGCTATTCCAGATTTCAGCCAAGAAGGCGGAGCCTACCCTCATATAGCTTAAAATGAAATGATGGTAACACTTTAAGTAAGGAAGTGAATGTATTAAGATTGTGTGCACAGGTGGCTACTGGAACACAAAGAAAGAATGTCTTATACAATTTTGAGAGGCCAGGGAAGTCTATACCAGGGACAGTAAGAGTAATGGAGAGGAATGGCAAAATAATTCAGTATGGAAAGAGCAGATGTCTGTTGGAACTTGACTCTCCTGTGTGATGCTTGCTAGTGACTTATTCTAATTCTTTCCTGTCTTGTAAAATAGGGCTTGTAATACCGTCTCACAGGAAGGGAAGAAGGTTGGTGTTCAATATCCAGAATGAGAAATAACCTGAAATAGTCCTAGAAATAGAAGTGATTCACAGAGAATGAGGCCATAAATGAAAACCATTAAGGTCCATGCTAAGGAACTAGAAGTATATTTTGAGGCAAGGGATATATCCCTTGGCCATTTAAGGGCTTCAAGATGATTAAATTTTTAATTTATAAATTCACAGAAGATTTTAAAATTCATTTCTTTTATCTATATTTTCTAAATTTCTGACAAGGAATAGTGCTTATATAAATTTTGAATTCTTAAAGAAGTTGGGAAAAAAGCAACTCTATTGAGATAGTCAAAAAAGACAAAGGGCCCCAAATTGGCAATATTCCTGCATAAACACACACTATCAGTTTAATAACCTCCAAACAAGTGCATTGGCCTGTGGGCTTTGGTACCTCAGGTCTTTATGACATAAAAATTGATATTCCAGAGAGATGAACATCTGTTCTGTAATCTTTGTGATTATCCTCATGCACATATTTTCTTGGTAAGAGGATTGAGCAACAGAAACTTAGGCATCCTGGAAATTCTATTACATCATACAATATAGAAGTTTTCCTGGCATGAATGGTCTGTTTACAGAAGATATACTAATGCTTATCATAATCAAATTGCATAGCCCAGCAATGCCACCCCTAAGTATATGCCTATGGAAAATTTCCATAGATGCTCACTAAAAATAAATATAAATAAAGAAATAACAAGCATGAGCAGCACAAATTGCAAACTTCCCAAATGCTCATTAATAGAAATTGAGATAAGTATATTTTCGTATATTTCCCCAAAATGAAATAGGGTACAGCACTAATAATAAAATGACTGCAACAACTCACAATAGTATGGATGACTCTCACAAATATAATGTTGCGTGAAAAAGATCAAACAAAAAAGGTAGATACTGTAAGGTAGGGGTATGTATGTGTGGGTGCTATGGGTGTGTGTGTTTGTGTGTGTGTGTGTGTGTGTGTGTGATGTGTTTATGCATTACTGTAAGGGGATACAATAGGTAATTTCATATGTCAACTTGACTGGGACATGGCGTACCCATATATATGGCCCAACATTATATGGGGTATTTCTATAAGGGTGGTTATGGATGAGATTAACATTGAAATCAGTCAACTGAGTAAAGCAGATTGCCCACCCTGAAGTGGGTGAGCCTCATCCAATCAGTTGAAAGCCTAAATTAAACAAACAAACAAACAAAAAGTCTGACCCTCCTCTGAGAAATAGTGAATTGCTCCTGCCAGACTTCGTTTGAACTGGGACACCAGCTTTGTCCTACCTTGGGACTTGAAGTGAAACATCAGTTCGTCCTGCTGGCCTTTGGCCTGCAACTACACCATCAGCTGTTCTTGGTCTAAGAAGACTCAGCCTGAAGATCTGAGGACTTGTCAGACTCCATAACTGCATTAACCAGTTCCTTCAGTAAATCTCTTTATAAATGTAAAGAATGTACCCACATCCTATTGTTGCTGTTTCTCTGAAGAACCCTAACTAAAACAGGATTTCCAGGGTGCTAGTAATGCTTTATTTATCGAATTCAGGGAGCTATACACTCAACTATGGCAAAATATTAAGGTAAATTTAGGTTGGGTATAAATATTAGGAATCACTTTTTTCAACCTTTCAGAAATTTCCAGTTAAAGGCAACTTTATGACTCCTCATTGATGTTAGAGGGTATCAAAATCTTAATATCATATTAAAAAAATACTAAGAGTATGGAACATCCCATGATCATTATCCAATTGCAAATGTTACAGTCTGTTTGCCTAAACTAGGTCCAACTGTAGGTCAGAGAGTCTGGCATAAGCCACTCTGTTCCCTGGAGCCCTCCACATTTCTGAGCCTGTAAATCAAGCTTTTCTTTACCTACATTCTAGTAGAATGAAACGCTGGGATCACAGAAACTGAAACTATATTTGGCAGTTTTGATATAGAGTATATCCTGATCTGTACAAAAACCACATCTCCAGAGATTTCCAAGTTACCCTGCAATGCAAGGGTGAAGCCCTGGGTAACCTGGGTCAGATCAGTGCAAAATACTAAGAGACAGACCATTTATAAGGTTCTGTATATGACATCCTCTTAAGTGTGTTTAAAGTCAATTTTAGAGGCTCACCCCTATGGAAAAAGTGGAGCACTGAAGCTCCTGTGGGAATTTCATAGCACCTGAATAATATTGAATTAGTACTTAAAATGATAGAATTGTTCAAAAATTTTGCCGAGAGTCCTAGACCATTATCATGTGCCTTCTAAAACAACAATCTAAAACCTTTACACTAAAACCACAAATTTTGCCATAAAACGCCAGCTTTTTTGAAAAGATAAAATACTAATTATTGAATATTTTTAGTCAATAAACAAATAATAATGCTTACTTTGCATGGACAGCATACTTACTTCACCCTGCCTCCATCTAACCTGCATTTACCACAAACTCAGAAATATAAAACTATTATTGAATAGTAAGAAAAAGAACCTAAAAAGGTTTATGTATTTATTGCCAAGAATAAAAGATAATATTTTAATAGATTAACAGTTTCTTCTATTGGCAGCTGGATCCAAAGGTAGTAAACAAATTATGTTTCTTGTATAACTGGATTTTTACATTCACAAAGCTTCCTGTATTTTGCTGACACCATTATCAACCATAAAAATAAAGTAATCCACCCCCATTCCATCTGGCTAATATTTTCTTGATACCTTTGAAACTGTTAACACATTTGGTAGCTCTTGTATGTCTTAAATACAAACTTTGGCACTTTTCACTGAACGCTAACTTGGAACTTTGCTCTAAAAAGTCCCCTTTAGCAATCTGTCAAAAAACTACTCAGTCAAAAACTGAGCTCCTGAATACTCAACAGTGTTTTCTAGTTTTCTCAACCACTCTGTCCCTCTCTCAACCTGGCCACTTACCAGAAATCCTGGGACATTGAAGTCAAGCTTTCTAGTACTGGGTCATTTCCAATTCTCAGTCTACTCAATGTCAGCCAAAGCCCTAAACTCTCACAAATAGTGCTATATCTTGATTAATCATTTGTTAATTTGAAGGCAAAGTGCTATATTTCCTGGTGGAGAAGACCAAAATAATCAGATGGCTTGCTTTTTTTTTTTTTTTTTTTTCCCTCTCTCTCTGTTGGCCCAGGGTCAGTAGGTTTGAGCAAAGCAGGAGTTGACAGTTGTAGAGAAAGGCTCTGAGTCTTAGGCCTGTCTCCAGCCCGCCTGTGACACACAGAGAAGTAAAAGCTTTAAAGCAGTTTTTAAAGGAGTTTAGATAAAGAAAGATGGGAATTCCTTCTCAGACTAAAACATTTTAGACAAATATTATTAAATACTGGCAGCAAATGACATTGGGTATACAGTAAGAGGGCTCAGTCTGTTCTGTGCTTCCTCAAACTTGAATAATTTGAAATCAAATTCTAGTAGTGTGTCTGGATTCTTGTGGCTGTTTGGAAAGAACAACTTTTATTTACTAGTTCTTAAGGAAAAATTATTTTCAATGTTAATTTTTCAAATCTATGTGGAACTAATATTACTCTGATCTTTCTGTTGTGTTGGTTTATGTTGTTTTTATCTGCCTAGCATCTGCTTTCCATGAGCCATGCCATCAGTAGTCTCACAATCATAACCTCACCCCTTCCTCCTAAGCCACAGATATGAACCAATGTTATCCAATCATCCACCCAACAATAGCAGCTGATTGAAGAAGTGAGCTCAAGAACCAAGTAGGGCCTGAGGGCTTTACCTGAAGTGAAATATGAACATCCAAGGGCAAAAAGAAACACTCTCTCCACTGGATTGTTATGCCTGGGCCTGCAGCAACCAAGTTCTCTACCACATGGAGAGATCTGAGATATGGTTAGACAAAATGAGAAGAGCACAGACAAGCAGAAACAAGAGCTGGGCAGGAGTCCTGTTCAGACTAACTTACAGTCCGAACGTACATGCAAGGATCTCTGAAAAGCAGTCTTTCCAAGTGGGCCTAAAACTGTAGTCATGACAAATTGTATTTTCAGAGGCAGCACAGTGCATTTCTTATAGCTCTTGTTGTTCTTCTTTACTATTAAATAAAAACTGGTTACCTGTAACTTGTATTTTGATCAGCTCTCCACTATCATGGAATGAACATATTCTATCTATTGTTTGAGAGTCTTTTACATATTAAAAGATAATCTGTATTCCCTGAACCTCATTTTTTTTTTTTTTTTTTCCTCAAGATAAAGTATCATTTAGCTCTAGTAAGAGAAACAATGTGGACTGGGATGAAACATGAATCTGATCCAACATGATAAATCTTTTGTTCCTATGAAGATTTTCTGCCAGGTCAATGGTAATAGCTAAATAGATAACAGGATGTTAGATACAGTTTGAGTGCAGAAGTGAAGTATAAGAAAGGTAACTCGTATAAAGCATAACTTCATATGCTTTATAGAAATAAAATGATCATTTTATTTATTAGAAATAAAATGATCTGTTTTCCAGAGCAGTATTCTGCTCTCTCTCTCTCTTTTTTTTTGTTTTTTAGAAAAAGTAAATAGAACAAGACAATTGACCAAACATTTAAAATTTCAACAAAGTTCTGTCAGTGCCTAGGAACTGTTAGAAGTCAGTGGGAAAAAATTATTCAATAGCAAATTAGAAATGGAAACATGAAACACAAATTTGAGAAACAGTGGTATTTCAGGATTTTTAAGTTAATCAACCAGTTGGCAGAAAATCCAACTTGTTCTAAACAGAGTTAGGATACAGAAAAGACAATGACTACATTGAGAATATCAAGCTATGAAGATCAGTTGAAATTTTAAAAAATGTTATTTTTACTGGCAATTTAGACCAAAATGAGAAAACTGATTGATTGCAGGTGGTAGCTGGGGACAAGTTTCCTTTACATGTCACAGTTCCAAACTTCAGTGATACATGTCAGTTCTGAATGGTACCAGGATAATTCGGTGATCTCTCATAGTTGAAATGGTGGTATTAAATGATCTAAGAATTTCTAGTTTAGGTTTTAGAAAGACCATAAAGTTTATTTCAATAATCCAGTACCTGTTTAAATTTAAAAGAGAAGAAATTTAAAAGTAGAAATTCTTCTCAATTATCTGGGCCAGTAGTTTAGTCTCATAAATAAACTTCTATGTGGTAAATCTCTAAATTAACTTGATTAAATGTTACTACAGCTTTTTTTCTTGGAGCTCAGTAGATCATTTCAATATAATTCCAAACAATCTCTTCAACATGAATATCCTTGGCCCCTCACTTGTGTACTCTCACATTCCAGGAACACAAGAGGTTTTTTTTTCCAGGAACACAAGAGGTTTTTCTCTAGACTTCAGTCTGGGAGTGTGATCTCTGGTCTACTTTATATTGTTACAATGAACTCCAAGTAGTCATTTTCTTGGGAGTAAAATTTGTTTTACCACAGTGGAAGAGTGTGCAAACAGAGGAGTCACATGTCTCAGCTTTGAAGTCAGAAAAATCTTGGGTTCAACTCTGAGCTCTCTAATTCACCAAGACTTTCTGAGCCCATTTCCATATTTATAAAATCAAAACCGTAATGTCTACTTTATAGGTTTGTTATGAGGGCTTGGTTACTTTTCCAAAATCCTTCATATGTTGTAATTACTAAACTAGTAAACTGGTAGAAACTTCTTTTATAGATGTAAGAACTGGGGATGAAAGCTATCCATAGAAGGATAAATTATAATTAGTAAAGCCAAGTGGAGACACATGACAAATAGAACATAATATCTATGACTTGCCTTTGGAATTCTACCTTGCCAGCACAGGATAACTTTTTGCTTTAGAATAGTTTAAAAACATTTTGTCATGCACCATGGTTGTCCCTGGCAATAGGCAGTTGAGTAATATGAAGTCCCTATCCCTTGAAGAGGTTATGTTTGGGGACAGGTGGTCAAATAATTTCAGTTGTGTGTTGCATAATTAGCTCTATTTATAAGGTATTTCAGACCATGCAGAAAGAGTTTTAGTCTTGTGCTGGGTAAGGGAAACAACATATCTCTAAAGGCTTTCTGGAGGATGTCATACAGAGTTTAACTGTAGGAGGTACAAGCACCAAGCAAACAAAGCCATTCTAGGTAGACTAAAAGGGTTCAATAATGGTATCAAGACAGGTAAAAATGTGACCGAGGAACTGTAAACCCTTTGATAACACAAGATTAAAAGACAGTTTCAGAGAGAGGTTCTTTCAGACTTTAGTGTTACAAGGGATCCCCATGTTTGACCTTTTTTCCAGGGCAGAGAAAAAGAAAGCATTTTAATACAATTATTAAAGTCAACATACAAGATTATTTATTATTTTGAATATATAATAGCAATCCCATTAAAATCAGACAAAAAATGTTTATTGTTTTAAAATATGTTTTGGCCTGTCTAGCAGTGTAATAATCCAGGAAACTAAAATACTATTAGGGGTTAATATTAAGAAAAATGCAAAACTGTCATTACTTGTACGTGACAAGAATTTCTTTCTGGAAAATATTAAAAAATCAAGCTATTGGAACTAAGATGTAAATTCGATTTATCTATATAAATAGTAAAGGTGCAAAACTTGACAGGTGTCTTATGTCACCAACAGTTAGTGAATATAATGTTGAAAAAGAGTCCAAAAAAAAAAAAAAAAAAAAAAAAAAAAAAGAGTCCATTCATAACAGGAGCAAAAATTTAAATGCTTGGAAGTAATCTTAACAAGAAAGCTTCTAAACTGAACTCATCTGAATATTTTTGCCGAGAGATTCAAAAGAAGACTTAAAAATGGAGAGACATATCAAGTCCACAGATGGGAAAATTGAATATGATAAACCGATTCTTCCTTTTTTAGACTTTATGCAAATCTAGTAAAAATCATAGTGTATTTTTTTGAATTCACCAATATGAATTTATGACTGACTCAATTATTGAGAACTGGAAAGAAAAATTTGTAAGTATAAGAACTACTCTGTACTCAACTATACTACTTATCACCAGTTACATACATGTATAATAAAACTATAAAAATTAAAGGACTTCAGTATTGAAACAAAAATATAGAGATCTATCAAATAAAGCAGTCACAAAATAGATAACATCATGAACAAAGCAGGAGGCAGATTCTGTAGGAAAATAAGCATTATTTAAACTTAACACTCTCAAAGTTACTAACATCTTTAATTAAAGGTTCCACAAACCACATACAAATACAAACAATTATAAATAAAATACAAATCAGAACAAAATAGATGGAAATTTACTTAAATTAAGGATGAATTATGACTGCGTAAGGATATCAGAATTCACAAATAAAAATGCTATAAATTAGCCTATATACAAATTTAAGTCTGTTGTGCTTCAGAAAGGACCATAGCTGCAATTAGAAATTAAAGAAAATGTTTTGAAACAAATAAAGGATGAATAGCCTTAACATGTTTGCAGAGATTTTTTTTTTTTTTTTTTAAATGCAAGCTTGACAAGTAGAGAAGAAACAATACTTTATAGCTTATGAAATACAAACATCAGGGGATCACTGCACATTGGGCACCTGTGGGGGTGGCGCGTGGAGGAAGAGCATCAGGAAAAATAGCTAATGGATGCTGGGTTTAATTCCTGGGTGATGAGATAATCTTGTGCAGTAAACCACCATGGCACACCCTTACCTGTATAAAAAACCTGTACATCCTGCACATGTATCCCTGAACTTAAAAAGCTGAAAAAAAGAAAAAAAAAATTAAAACATACTTATATTTGCTGACCAAAAAAAATTAAAAAAAGAAACACAAATGTCTATGAACTATGTCAATAAATTGCTACCCTGACTGACATCTTTGTCATTGAAATAGAGCAAATTTTTGTTATTATTCCAAAGAAAACATGCACTGTAGCTGTGATGATGAAGATGTCCATATAACTGTATGAAAGTACAATTCTAGAAAGTACTAACTTTTGAAAAATAATTTGTTAACATGTTTCCAGAGAGGTACAATGTTCAAAGTTCCAGACCAAATGGTATTCTTTCTCGCAATTTTCATTGGAAAAATTGCTAAAAAACTTTTTTTTTTTTTTAAAGTCTTCATCGCTGGGCGCGGTGGCTTAAGCCTGTAATCCCAACACTTACAGGCCGAGACGGCCGGGAGGGGGCGGATCACGAGGTCCAGGAGATCGAGACCATGCCTGGCTAACACCAAGTGAAACCGCCGTCTCCTACCTAAAAAATACAAAAAAAAAAAAAAAAAAAAAAAAAAAAAAAAAAAAAAAAACAGCCGGTACGAGGTGGCCCCGGGCCGGCCTGTTAGTCCCCAGCTACTGGGGGGGGGAGGGGGGGGGCCTGAGGCCAGGAGAATGGCTAAACCCGGGAGGCGGAGCTTGCCAGTGAGCTGAGGATCCTGGCCATTGCAGCTCCAGCCCGGGCCCACCAGAGCGAGACTCCTTCTCAAAAAAAAAAAAAAAAAAAAAAGTCCTTCATCACATATTATATTTAAACAGGCTTTTTATTTAGGCTGGGAGAATGATTACAAAGATAGTTCCCATATATCCTGCATTCAGTTTCCATATTATTAACATCTTAAATTAGTATTGCACATTTGTCACAATGAATGGACCAATTTTGACATACTATTATAAACTAAAGTTCATACTTCATTTATTTTCCTTAGTTTTTACCTAATGTCCGTTTTTCTGTTCCAGGATTACACATTACATTTAGTTGTCATATCTCCTTGGGTTCCCGTTAGCTCTAGTGACTTCTCAGACTTACCTTGCTTTTGAATGACCTTGAATAATGTGAGAAGTACTCGTCGGGAACTTTGTAGAATGAACCTCAACTGGGATTTGCGTGATGTTTTTGTAAAGATTAGGCCAGGTTTATTGGTTTTGTGAGGAAGACCACAGAGTATCATTTTCACCACATCATATCAAATGTGAACTCTATCCAGATGAGTTATCATTCTTGCTGTCAATCTTATTACCTGGCTGAGGTAGTTTTTTTCTTCAAGTTTTTCTACTTTTTACACATTTCTCCCTCCCTTTGCATACTGTATTATTTGGCAGGAAGTCACTATGTACAGTTCATACTTAAGGAATGAGGAACATTACTTTTGAAAACAGAAACTTAGTAGCCTTAACTCAAGAAATACAGGACTGGTTAATTTTGATATTTCTGTCATAGGGTTCATTATATAACCATTACAAATAACATTTAAAAAATCTCAGTTTCATGTCAGGGAAAAATATGCGAATAGAGTAAGTGAAAGAGGTACTGCGTATGCAACATTAAACTCATTATTGCAAAAATATACATATGTAAAACAAAATAGTATGAAAATAGTGTTTATAAGGTCAATTTAAACATCCTTTTATGTTTCTGATTTTCTAAATTTGCTACTACTTCTTATTTTATAATCAGAAATGTAGTTTTCAAAAACTAACTTAAGGCACTTTTTCCACTAAAGGGATATGTTTACTAGATGGACTGGACATATTTATGTTGGCTGGACAGGGTATTCACTCCTTGTAATGGAGCTGGAAGTCCACAGACAAATTTTTCTCTATTCCTTTTGTTTTCTGTAATAAGTGACCCCCTAACACAAACATTCCCAGACTCACACCTAAGTAAACACATTCTTTCTTCAAGATTCTTTAACAGCATAGAAGTACAACTTTCGAAATACTAATGTTAACATATTACTTAAATTCTAATTGAATTTTACACTTTTGTTGATTATTCATTAATAGACTTAGATTAAATGAGGGATCTCATCAATTTAAAATTGAAAAAATTTTTTTGGTTGCTAAGAAGATTAGTATATTATCAAATTCTAGATCAACCTCTTGCGGCCACAAAATTTGATTAATCTTTCCATTTAGAGAAAAGTATCAGTCCACATGTTATTGTAAGAAATTATACAAAGAGATCCCTTATACTCTTTATGCAGTTTCGCCCAGTAGTAACATCTGGCAAGTATATAGTGTAATATCACAACCAGAATATGGACTTTAGTACAATCCACTGATCTTAGGAAAACGTTTATCAGTTTTACTTGCACTCATTTGTGTGTGTGTGTGTGTGTGTGTGTGTGTGTGTAGTTAGTTCTATGCATTTTTTTAGAGGTATAGATCTGTGTATATACCACCATAGTCAATACAGGAACAGTTCCATCACCACAAGGATATCTCATGTTGATCTTTTATTACTGTACCCACTCCCTTCTGACCACCAGGTTCCATGTCCAATCCCTAGAAACCAGTAATCTGTTCATTTCTGAATTTTGCTACTTCACAAGTGCTATATAAATAGATTAATTTGGCATGTGAGCTTTTGAGATTAGTCCCCTCCCCCGCCCACCCACTCAGACTACAGCCCATGAGATTCATCCAAATTGTTGCATGTAATGATGGTTCCTTCCTTTTTATTGCTGGGTAGTACTTCATTAGTATTTCATGGTATGGATGTTCCACTGCTTGTTTAAATATTCATCCACTGAAAAATATCTGGGTTATTTATGTTGTTTGCAGTTTTTTAGTATTATAACTAATGCTGCTATTAACATTTTATGCAGGTTGTGAGGTGAACATAATTCTTTATTTCTTCAGGATAAATGCCCAAGAATGTTTAGTTGCATGCTTTGTTTTCAAGGTTCTGCCAAATATTTACCTTTAACTGATCCTCCTACATATCCTATTAGAAAAAAACATAGCAAAATAATAACAGTAACTAAAATGCTTGCTACAAATAGCCAGAATAGATATGGATACATACATAAATACTTTTAATTTAAATTTTTTTATTATGCTTTAAGTTCTAGGGTACATGTGCACAATGTGCAGGTTTGTTACATACGTATATATATGAGCCATGTTGGTGTGCTGCACCTATTAACTCGTCGTTTACATTAGGTATATCTCCTAACGCTATGCCTCCCCCCTCCCCCCTCCCCACAATAGGACCCGGTATGTGATGTTCCCCTTCCCGAGTCCAAGTGATCTCATTGTTAAATTTCCACCTATGAGTGACAACATGCAGTATTTGGTTTTCTGTTCTTGTGATAGTTT
>NW_016805866.1:6047230-6058009 GCF_001698545.2 Rhinopithecus bieti | reverse complement strand
AAGGTCTTTAGTTTAATTAGATCCCATTTGTCAATTTTGGCTTCTGTTGCCATTGCTTTTGGTGTTTTAGACATGAAGTCCTTGCCCATGCCTGTGTCCTGAATGGTATTACTGAGGTTTTCTTCTAGGGTTTTTATGGTTTTAGGTCTAACATTTAAGTCTCTGATCCATCTTGAACTAATTTTCATATAGAGATTAAGGAAAGGATCCAGTTTCAGCTTTCTACTTTAATTTAAATTTTATGGGAGCATGGTATGCATTTTGAAACTTATATGATGATAAGTGTAGTTTAATGATTTTTCACAAAATGAGCACATCTGTGTAATAGATGCACCCAGAGCAGGTTACAGACCATTATTGGAATCTCTGAAGACTGTTTAGACCCCTGTTGGTACTCCCCATAAGGTAGACCTCTAGGATAGTCACATTCCTGATTTTTGACACTATAGAGCATTTTTGTCTACTTTTGAACTTTACATAGATTTCCATAGTCTGTACTTTTGTATCTGGCTTCTTTTGTTTAACATTGTGTTTGTGAGATTAATTCAAAATTTAGTCTTTCATGGCATGTAGTAGAGTTTATTCATTCTCATGTTGTGCAGTATTCCATTTATTAATCTATCAAGATTAAGTCATCAATTCTACTGGTAACTACATATGATTGTTTCTTGTTTTTAGATATTCTGAATAATATTGCTATAAACATTCTTGTACGTATTGCCTTGTGAACCCATTGAATCGTTTCTTTTGAGTGTTCCCTTATGAGAAGAATTGCTGACTCAGGTAGTATGCATATATTCAGCTTTAGTAGATGTGACCAAATAGTTTTCCAATGTGATTGTGCTAATTTATGCTCTCACTAGCAGTGTATGAGAGCTACCTATCCAAATATGTGTTGTAAATTTCTGGAGAAACTGAGATTGAAGACACTTAAAGTTTCTTAATGTCACACAACTGAAGAGAAAAGTTCCTGTTTTTAACCTAGGTTTCCTAAATCTAGTCATATTCATTTTCTAATTTACTATCATGTCAAATACTTGACATTTATCACTGTACCTACCTCCTACATTTTCCATAAATGAATTTCCATACATTTGTGCCTGTAATGTTCTTCTACTCAAGGACTAATCCAGGAGGATCATGGTTGCCTCCCTAACTCTGCCAACTCAGCCATCTCTTTTTACTTTTTTTTAAATTAAAACAACACACATTTATTGTCTCACACATTTCTTGTCTTAATTATCATTCTCAGTATCAAAAATATGGGAACAGTGGCTTAACTGTTCAGGAGCCCTCTAATTAGGATCTCATGAAGCCTAAAATAAGGCCTGTGTTCCCTTCTAGAGACTTGGGATGAATCTATTTCCAAGTTAATTCAGGTCATCAGCCAAGTTCAGTGTCTTGCAGCTGCAGGACAGAGGTCTCCATTTCCTTGTTGGCTGTCAACTGGGAGCCAGTCTTTGTTCCTAGAGCCTGTCTACATCCTTCCTATACTTAATGTGGTGCACCTCTGGTAATGGCAGATAGGGTATCTCTCATGCTTGGGATCCCTCTAACTTCTGCTCCATCTCTCCCCGACTATAGCCACAGAAAATTCTTTGCTTTTAAGAGTTTCTGTGATTAGACTGAATCAACCTGAAAAATCCAGAATAAACTGCAAAGACGTTTTCCAGTTTATGTGTGTAAAGGTGTTCATAGTAGCCTTGAATGATCTGTTGTATTTCTGTAGTGTTGGTTGTAATATCTCCCATTTCATTTCTTTTTATTTTTTTAAATTTTTTTTTTGAGATGAAGTTTCACTCTTGTTGCCCAGGCTGGAGTGCAATGGCGCGATCTTGGCTCATCGCAACCTCCGCCTCCCAGGTTCAAGTGATTCTCCTGCCTCAGCCTCCCTAGTAGCTGGGATTACAGGCATGTGCTACCACACCCAGCTAATTTTGTATTTTTAGTAGAGACGGGGTTTCTCCACGTTAGTCAGGCTGGTCTCAAACTCCCAACCTCAGGTAATCTGCCCACCTCGGCCTCCCAAAGTGCTGGGATTATAGGCGTGAGCCACCACGCCCGGCCCCCATTTCATTTCTTATTGAGGTTATTTGATTTTTCCCTCTTCTTTTCTTAATCTTATTAATGGTCTATCAGTTATATTTATCTTTTCAAATAACTGACTTTCTATTTCACTTATCTTTTATATTTTTTTGTTTCAATTTAATTTAGTTCTGCTCTGATCTTGTTTATTTTCTTTCTTCTGCTGGGTTTGGTTTGTTCTTGTTCCTCTAGTTCCTTAAGCTGTGATCTTAGAATATCAGTTTGTTCTCTTTTAGTCTTTTTGATGTAGGCATTTAGGGCTATGAACTTTTCTTTCAGCACCGCCTTTGCTGTATCCTAGAGGTTTTGATAGGTTGTGTCACTATTGTTGTTCAGTTTGAAGAATTTTTTAATTTCAATCTTGATTTCACTTTTGACCCAATGATCATTCAGGAGCAGGTTATTTAATTTCCAGGTATTTGCACGGTTTTGAAGGTTCCTTTTGGAGTTGATTTCCAGTTTTATTCCACTGTGGTCTGTGCTTGATATAATTTCAATTTTCGTGTATTTATTGAGGCTCGTTTTGTGGCCTATCATATGGTCTATCTTGGAGAAAGTTCCATGTGCTGTTGAATAGAATGTGTATTCTGCAGTTGTTGGGTGGAATGTTCTGTATATATCTCTTAAGTCCATTTGTTCCAAGATATAGTTTAAATCCATTGCTTCTTTGCTGAATTTCTGTCTTGATGACCTATCTAGTGCTGTCAGTGGAGTATTGGAGTCCCCCACTCTTATTATGTTGCTGTCTATCTCATTTCTTAGGTCCAGTAGTAATTGTTTTATAAATTTGGGAGCTTGAGTATTATTAGGTGCCTGTATGCTTAGGATTGTGATATTTTCCTGTTGGGCAAGGCATTGACGTTTACAAAACGTTCCTCTTTGTCTTTTTAAACTGCTGTTGCTTTGAAAGTTTGTTTTGTCTGATATAAGAATAGCTACCCTGCCTCCTTTTGTTGTCCATTTGCATGAAATGCCTTTTTCCATTCCTTTACTTTCGGTTTTTGTGAGTCCTTATGTGTTAGGTGAGTCTCTTAAAGGCAGCAGATAGTTGGTTGGTGAATTCTTATCCATTCTGCAGTTCTGTATCTTTTAGGTGGAGCATTTAGGCTATTCATATTCACTGTCACTATTGAGATATGAGGTACCATTCCATTCATCATTCTATTTGTTGCCTGTATACCCTGGTTTCTTATTTCTTGTTTTTGCATTTTAATTTATATTTTTGTTTTATAGGTCTTGTGAGATTTGTGCTTTAATGAGGTTCTGTTTTGATGTGTTTCCAGGATTTGTTTCAAGATTTAGAGCTGCTTCTAGCAATTCTTGTAGTGGTGGCTTGGTAATGGCAAATTCTCTGAGCATTTGTTTGTCTGAAAAAGACTGTATCTTGCCTTCATATATGATGTTTAGTTTCACTGGATACAATATTTTTGGCTGATAATTGTTTTATTTGAGGAGGCTGAAGATAGGGCCCAATCCCTTCTAGCTTGTAGGATTTCTTCTGAGAAATCTGCTGTTAATCTGATAGATTTTCCTTTTTAGGTTACCTGGTGCATTTGTCTCACAGCTCTTAAGATTCTTTCCTTTGTCTTAATTATAGATAACCTGATGAGGCCTGGTAGTTTAACATAATCCTAGACTTCTTGGGTACTTTGTTCATATTTTCTGATTATTTCTTCTTTGTCTTTGTTGGACTAGGTAAATTCTAAAATCTTGTTTCCAGGTTCTGAATTTCTTTCTTCTACTTGTTCAATTCTATCGATGAAACTTTCCAGAGAATTTTGCTTTCCTGTAAGTGTTATTTAGTGTTTCCTGAAGCTTTGATTGTTTTTTCTTTATCTATTTCCTTGAATATTTCTCCCTTCACTTCTTGTATCATTTTTTTTTTTTTTTATTTTTTATTTTCTTGTGTTGGGCTTCACCTTTCTCTGGTGACTCCCTGATTAGCTTAATAACTAACTTCCTGAATTCTTTTCAGGTAAATCAGGACTTCTTCTTGTTTTGGATCCATTACGGGTGAGCTAGTGTGATTCTTTTTGTGGGTATTAAAGAGAATTGTTTTGTCATATTACTAGAGTTGTTTTCTGCTTCCTTCTCATTTGGGTAGTCTCTGTCAGAGGGAAGGTGTAAGGCTGAAGGCTGTTGTTCAGATTCTTTTGTTCCATGGACTGTTCTGTCTATGTCATACTATCTCTCTTTCCCTATGGATGTGACTTCCTGAGAGCTGAGCTGTAGAGATTGTCATCTCTCTTCAGGATCTAGCCATCCAGCAAGTCTACCAAGCTCTGGACTGGCCCTGGGTGTTTGCACAGAGTCCCATGATGTGAACCATCTATGGGTCTCTCAGCCTTGGATACTAGCACCTGTTTCAGTGGAGGTGGCGGGGAGTGAAATGGAGTCTGTGAGGGTTCTTAGCTTTGGTGGTTTAATGCCCTATTTTTGTGTCCATGGCACTTTCCAGGGAGCATCAGCTATGGTAGTATGGAGAGGAACCACCATGGGTGGGGCCCTAGAACTCCCAAGAGTATATGCCCTTTGTCTTAAGCTACTAGGGTGGGTAGGGAAGGACCATTGGGTAGAGGTAGGGCTAGGTGCATCTGAGCTCAGATTCTCCTTGGGCGGGTGTCCTCTTACTTTTGATCAACTGCAATAACGTGCCACATACACCACTTCAGTGAATACCTGTGTTTCAATATTTAACTTTTAACTATTCTTAGTTTAATATTTTGTCACCTACAATCTAGGATCTTTGAGAACTAATATTTCTTTCATATCTATCCTCCTTATCAATGCAGATAAAGATCATTTAGAATTTGTTACATTTAATTGACGTCTAACTATCTTAAAGTTAAAAGGATCATCTAACATTTAAATGAGACAGTAGACCAACGTAAAGTAGAGTAAAAAAACACAGAAAGTTTTGAAGAAAATCCAGCATACCCACAGTCTGAGATAGGAGAACTTGAATCCCAAGAAATTGAGCAGAGCCTAATTTTATTTTGCTAACATTTAAAAGTTGCCAATTTCAATAAAGTGGGCCTAAGCTAAAAAAAAAAAAAACAAAAAGTGAGAAACTCAGATAATAAGATTCAAGTGAGAATGGTATTACTTAAAGGAATCGTAAATTAGAGCAAAATGTCTTGTTTAAAAGTTGACTTTATATGAGGATTTGAGAAATAGGTTGAGAATAATGAAATAAAAAATATCCTGACAATATTTATTCTTAATTATAAGGGTCAAATAATGGAAATAGTTTTTTACCTCTGGAAAGGAGAAGGTTTTGTTTAGTTTATATCTCTTTAAAGGGTACCTACTACATATATCAGAGTGTTTTAGATACTTTGATAGAAATTAACAAATGGAAGAAGGAAGACATAATCTAAAGCCATAAGAAACTCAAAGAAAAGTATGGCCAATAGTTGTGTTGAAAGTTTAAAGACAATTTGTATAAGATAGCCTTGGCTTGAGATCTTTAGGGCTTCTATTAGGTTTATAGAATGATATCTTATAAAACTGTATACAAATAGAATCTACAGTTAAAATAATTACAATATTTCACCACCAAAGCAATTCACATTTCTAATCTTATTTTATTCTATGATTATCTGCTGTATAAAAGCAATTTGTATCAAGTCCACTTTGCAATGGAGAAACTGAATTTGCACCATGAATAAGTGGTAAGATTAAACATAAAACATGTTGATCTTGGCATGGGTTATAAACAATAAATTTCTCCTTGGACTGTGACCAGTGAAAGAAAAATCACTTAAGCAGGATTTTACTATTTGACCTGAGGTCATCTTACTTGAATATTTACATTTCTTTGTAAGTAAAAATGAGGTTACTTGACTTATTTCTGTGAAACTTAATTTTGTTTAGTGAAATATTAAAGGCAAGTGGCTGAAGAAAGCAAGCAGATAATTGTATAATAAACATGAAAAGATGCTAAACTTTTGTGATCAAGGCAATCCAAATTATAATAATAAAATACAAATTACATCCATCAGACTGCCAAAATTAAAGCATTTATAAAATCCAATTTTGTGAACATGTCTTTCCATCATTGTTAGGGGGAATATAATGGCTACCAAACTTTTCAAGAGTAATCAAAACTTAAATATGCCTCTTTTCACTTAGTAATTTATTTCTAAAATTTATAAATTAAAATACTGAAGTGTTTAAGGATATGTATGTGTGTTTGTGTTGTATATGTGTATATATGTGTGTATATATGTATGTGTATATATATATGAACTATTTAGTATACATATCAGTATGATATTAAATAGAAATCAATTGGAGAAAATGTGGAAAACAGTTTTAATTTACTCTGGAATATTAAATAGTCATTAGTAATAACCACAGGGATTTATGTACTACCTTAGTGAATTCAGATTGTTAAATACAAAAGTTACACTAAATATGTGTAATATGACCTAGTTTCCTATTTTGTAAATTAATAATATAGAAAGAGTATGCTTTATATATACAAAGTGTAAAAACATGTATGTGTATATATATCACAAAAGTAAAATATATCTATATATTACAAATATATTTTATATAAATAAATAAAGATTTTAATCTTGTGATATACACACACACACACAAACTTTTTTTATACTTTATGTATATAAGGCAAACTCTCTTATATTATTAATTTACAAAATAGGAAATTAGGTCATATTATACATTTTTTGTGCAACTTACATTTTTATATTTAGCAATCTGAATTCACTAAGGTGTACAAGAAGGCCTCTGGTTATTATTAATGGCCATTACACATTTATATTTAATATTTATTTACTCTTGTTATATATATTACAAGAATAAAAATCTGGGACTGAAGGAGTGAGAGTGGTAAAAATCCACTTGGGTGAAACAGAAAAGCAGCCCTGTTGTTACATCAGGCTGGCAGGGAGGACAGGTGCATATAAAATCTGCTGCCAAGTTGCCAGGAAACATTGTTTCTCCTGAGGTCATGCAGCCTTGGCATTCATGTGGAAAATGCCACAATGACTCCTCTTTGAGTGTCCATTGATTCTTTCTCGTGATGCCCTCAGACCTGCCTGACGACCTTCTAGTGAGGAGTTCTGCTGGCAAACTCACCTTGCCTTTTGATAGCTTCTAGTAGCTGGTAAATCCCACTTCTAACCTTGTCTCAGTGACAGCAATCAGTCTAGAACTGATCCCAGCGTCCTCTAGAGCCTTCTCGGAATCCGTCAGTGGGAGCCCAAGTTGATGGCTAGAGGCTTCCCTCTCCCCTCTGGTCACGTGGCACGCCATGGCTCCTCCAGAGTGCCTGCTCTTAATGCTTTCAGTCAAGAAATTTGATTTTTCTCAGAACGCTAGTTTATTTCTGGTGATTTTTGGCCAATTTCGTTTTAACAACATGTGCATATGTGTACAGATTAGTGTGTGTAGGTATGTATGTATGTATCTATCTACTTATCTATTATCCTTAAGGTAAAGCAGAAAAAGTTCTGGAAGGCACAAATTACATTTGAGCAGTTGTTACTCTGCCATATGTGAGTAGAAAAGGAGTGATGAGAACTTTTACTGATAAATTAAATTTTCAAATTATAGTGTTTACAAGGACTATGTATTATTGGGTTTTCGTTTTTTGTTTTGTTTTGTTTTTTTTTTGCTTTTCAGAGAGTAAATAAATGAATTTTAAAAATTAATGTATCTCAGCGTCGTCTCTCTCTTTCTACACACACACACACACACACACAAACACAAATACACCACACTTACATACCCCTCTCTGGAAAACTGAGCATATTGAGTTCAGATCCTCGAAATTAGACATAGAAAGTTATTCCTTTAATTGTTTTCAATAATCCAAATCTGTATTTTAATTTAATTCAAATTTGAAATGCATTTTTTTCTCAAAGGAAAATATTAAAATGAGCAACAAAAGATTATATATTTGTAACATATAAGTAATTTTCATTGCTTTTGCATATACATATTTTGTTGATATATAATATCGTATTATATGCTTTAAATGCTTGACATCTATATTTACATCTATCTATAACCTTACTGATATCTATATTTAACAGTTGGCTGCTTAATTAAACTGGGACTGAGAATCAGAGTGAAAGTTTACTTGACCAGGATTCATTTAAACTACTTGCAAGGCATGGTTCTCCCACACATATCTGGCAACAAAGATCATGTGGATTAAAAGGAGAATGAAGCGGTGGATAGGTAATGGGCCATCTTTAGTCTTTATTAGCTTCCATTGCTGTTCCTGTTTCTTGAAAAGGGAACACAGATGGAAATGTAATTAATGCATAAACTAATTAGTGATCTCATTTGCCAATTGTACATGATGAATAAACAGATTACAGAAAATACTCAGCAGGTTGAAGCAAGGTGAGGCCAGGAGGGTGAGATGAAGAAATACTTACGGTTGGATTGGCAATAAACCATAAAACAAATTATGCATTTTCTTGCATATAATTTTATCAAGGAGGAAAAGGAAATCACAGTTGTTTTATTTTTTAAAACTAAACATGTAACCAAGGGCACTATACTACCTCATAAGTTTGATTTAGTAGAAATAATTGTTATCCCGTAATGCAATTTTAAAGGAATTCATAAATCTATCAAAATAAAACATCTACTGACTTTTTGTAGAACGGCAAATTTTCAACACTAGTAATTAATGTAAAAATTCCAGCATTTTGGGAAGGCGAGGCAGGCAAATCACCTGAGGTCAGGAGTTTGAGACTAGCCTGGCCAACATGATGAAACTCCATCTCTACTAAAAATACAAAAATTATCTGGGCATAGTGGTCTGGCTACTTGGGAGGCTGAGGCAGGAAAATTGCTTGAACCCAGGAGGTGGAGGTTTCAATGAACTGAGATCGCGCCACTATACTCCAGCCTGGGCAACAGAGCAAAAATCCTTCTAAAAAAAAAAATACAATTTTTAAAGTTATGTCCTCTCTTTGGAATCTTTTAGTCTGAATTCGTTTTTGTCAAAATAACATATACTGCATAATTATTGCATACGAGTCAGTGTTCAGCGCTGTCAACGGGATTTCCCCAAATTTCACTAACAAAATTGCGGAAAATGAAAGATATTAAAGTCAAGGTGTGGAGTAAATATCAATCATCTGCTGAAAACCACCTTCCCCTGAATATCTACTGCAGAGAGCTTAGCTCAGCAGCTAATGAGAACAGTTTAGAAACATGTGGGGGAAAAGTCAAGATAATGAATAACTGAAAGATAGTGCTTCCAATAAGGTGCACACCAGTAAACAAGGGTATTAGTGAAAGAGATGATTTCAGATATTTTGCTGTCAGTCTTCCATCTTATTTCTCAATTTAGGGATTCCTAGCAACATGAAGCCAGTAACCTGGATGCTGTATACTATTAATACTAACTAGAAGTTGGGGCCAAACCACATTGATTCCCAGGCCCATTACTTTTCCACTGACAGAAAGTATCAGAGTGAGTTCACCTGTATAATCTGCTCCAATTGTAATTTTAAATTACCCTGTTTGGTTTGTAGAGTAAATGTTACTGTACTCATTTACAAATGAGGAAACTGAGATCACAACTAAAGGTTGCTGTGGCAGATCTGGAACCGTAACTCAGCTGTTTAAACTTCTTCTTTGGATATCTAACAACATATCAGAAAAAGCGGTCATTTCGTCAGATTAAGGAAGGATTACAAACTGTAAATTAAAAATTTTCAAGTTCCACATCTGGGTCCAAGTTAAGTAATGTCATCCATTCTATTTTATAATATCAGAAACAATGGCAAACGTATGTACATGCACGCCATGTATAGAATATGCAGTTCAAAAATATACCTCATTTAGGCCTGGTGCGGTGGCTCACACCTGTAATACCAGCACTTTGGGAGGTTGAGGCGGGCAGATCATGAGGTCAAGAGATCGAGGCCAGCCTGGCCAACATGGTGAAACCCCGTTTCTACTAAAAATACAAAAATTAGCTGGACATGGTGTCACACGCCTGCAGTCCCAGCTACTGGGGAGGCTGAGGCAGGAGAATCACTTAAACATGGGATGCAGAGGCTGCAGTGAGAACATGCCACTGCAGTCTAGCCTGGCAACAGAGAGAGACTCCATCTAAAAAAAAAAAATTATATAAATATAAATATATATATATATGTATACCTCATTTAAACTTTAATAATAGAAATGTAATTAGTTAACATTTGTTAGGCTCTTAAAATGGGACAATAAATATGTGAAACATTTAGTATGCATTATAAGTTTTAATCCTGACAAAAACTGCACGGCTATTATCTTTTGTACTTCACAGGTAAGGAAACTGAAGCTCAGAAAGTTTAAATTTGTCCAAATTAATGTAATTAATAAAGAACTGCCTGTCTAATTCTGAACTAATAAAATTAACCACTATTGGCCAGGTGCTGTGGCTCACGCCTATAATCCCAGCACTTTGGGAGGCCGAGGAGGGTGGATCACCTGAGGTCAGGAGTTCGAGACCAGCCTGGCCAACATGGCAAAACTCCATCTCTACTAAAAATACAAAAATTAGCCGGGCATGGTGGTGCATAGCTGTAATACCAGCTACTCGGGAGGCTGAGGCAGGAGAATTGCTTGAACCTGGGAGGTGGAGGTTGCAGTGAGCTGAGATCCGGCCACTGCATTCCAGCCTGGGCGACAGAGCGAGACTCCATCTCAAAAAAA
>NW_016805866.1:6038948-6046048 GCF_001698545.2 Rhinopithecus bieti | reverse complement strand
AATGATTTGATATGGTTTGTCCTAAGGACTTATTTAGTCTAGCAGACTAAAAGTAGGTAATTGTAACAGGAAGTTGAAACAAGATAGTTACCTCAATTGAGCACTAAATTAGATGTACTTTTATTTATGGCAGTAACACCTGAAAGTCTTAACATTCTCTACACTGAGGGCAGGAGAAAGAAACAAAAAAGGAGCTTCCTGAGACTTTCTCACCAAAGTCCAACTTCGTTATTGTTTTGAGAAATATAGTTGAGAAACTTATGCCATTCTGTGCAATCTGATTGTGACTTAAATCAGGAAAGAAAAATGTTTTCTCCAAGCAAAAAAAATTCTGTAAGCATGTTAATACTGGAAGCAAAAATAGGAACATGATTATATTGACTTGTGACCCTACATTTTTGTCATTTGTGTGATAAGATGTAGGACTACAATTGGGTTAAACAGCAAAAGTTAGACCGGAGAGTATTTCTTTTTAAAAATTTTAAAATTTGTATTATTTTTAATTATTATGGGTACATAATAGTTGTATATACTTAGGGTGTACCTGTAATATTTTGCTACAAGTACGCAATGTGTAGGGATCAAATTAGGGTAATTGGAGTATCCATAACCTCAAGCATTTGTCATTTCTTTGTGTTAGGAACATTTCAATTTCACTGTTTGAGTTATTTTGAAATATAAAATAAACTATATTGTTATAGATCTATAGATCTATAGATAGATAGATAGGATGGATAGATAGATAGATAGATAGATAGATAGATAGATAGATAGATAGACTTAACTCTTAACCATATAGTCACTCTATCGTGCTGCAAAAAACTAGATCTTGGATCTTGTTTTTGTTTGTTTGTTTTTTAAAACAGAGTCTCACTCTTGTCACCCAGGCTGGAGTGTAGTGCACGATCTCAGTTCACTGCAACCTCCACCTCCAGGGTTCAAGCGATTCTCCTGCCTCAGCCTCTTGAGTAGCTGGGATTACAGGTGCCCACCACCACACCCGGCTAATTTTTTTTTTTTTTTTTTTTTTTTTCTTTTAGTAGAGACTGAGTTTTGCCATGCTGGCCAGGCTGATCTTGAACACCTGACCTCAGGTGATCTGCCTGCCTCGCCCTCTCAAAGTGCTGAGATTACAGGTGTGAGCCACTGTGCCTGGACAAGATTTCATTCTTTTTTTGTGGCTGAATAATGTTCCATTGTATATATATATCATGTTTTATTTATCCATCTATCTAGGTGCTGCAATCAACATGGAAGTGCATGTGTCTCTTTGATATCCTGATTTTCTTTCTTCTGTGTGTATACCCAGATGTAGAATTGCTGGATCATTTGGTAGTTCTATTTTTAGTTATTTTAAGGAACCTCTATATTTTTCTCCATAGTGGCTGTTCTAATTCATATTCTCAACAACAGGGTATGAGGGTTCCCCTTTCTCCACATCTTTGCCAACGTCCATTATTACATCTCTTGGATAAAATCCATCTTAAATGGGGTGAGATGATATCTCGTTATGGCTTTGATTTGCATTTCTTTGATAATTAGTGATGTTAAACATTTTTTTCATATACCTGTTGGACATCTTTTGAGGAGCACCTCTGGATATGCCAAACCAGAAGTAGTAAAATGTCTTTTACCCAGTGTTAAAACATTGCCTTAGAAATTGCATTTGCCTAAGAAATACACTGCTTTACCTCAATTGTTTATTACACATCAATATGCTGAGCAAGATTTATAAAGACACTTTTTTTTAGTTTTTGACTAATGTTGAGAAAGAAAACATTTTCCATATTAAGAACTATCATCATAATTTTTTTATGGAATTGGTTTTCTGGGGGGAAGATAGAGGTTCTTGCAGGGGGAGTAGGAGGTAAAGATACGCCCTGTCCACCCCTTGTGACATCATCTCCTTTAGGTCATTCTCTTGATAGATAAAGAGAAGTATTTCAATCCTTCACAGTAGACACTTCCTTGGCATTGAATTCTACACACTGGACATTAACTAAAGGTACTTCTAGAGACATAATAGAAAATGTCTTCAACAGAGATTTTGCAGAAGACATAGATGTATTTTTCGTATGGTTGCTTTTGTGTTTTGGGGAGCCTCAAAAAGTGCTAAAGCTGAGATAGCAAATTGCAGTTCAGCTAAAGATTATCTGTGCATTGCTTTTAAGTCTGGAAGAAAGTTCAGAAAGCCCAGATAAATGATTCCTATTAAGTCCAATAATTTGTATGAATATATTCGGTCAATTTTTTTAATTGTAAAAGAAAGAAAAATACAGATTTTGTGAGCAGAGTACTGCTAGGTATCCTGGATAATGGGTAAGACATTTTCTAATCCATCTTATTTGATGTCATTTCAACAACAGATCAATCTGAGGAAAGTTCCACACTTTTCTTCTTTCAGATACAGTTACAGGTTCAGAGAAAATAAGTGACTCAGCCAAGATCATATCATGTATAATACCTATGTCAGAGTTTGAACTCAAACCCACATGGCTTTAAAATCCAGATACTTCCTGCTACAGAGTGTTGATTTCATGATGACAAAGTTTTGTTGTTTTTTTAATTTCAGCTCTCCTATAATATCTGCCTTTAGACAAAATACAGGTTATATTATTTTACTCCCTCATCATAAATCGTAATCCCCTTTGAGAATAGATTGTATGTTATTCTCGTGTTTCCTTCCTTTACAATTTCTGCCCCAGTAATGTGCATATATAATAAAGCCCCTCTTCATTTGAAGAATTTGCCTTCTTTGCCAACTTAGGAAAATCTAGATGTGGTTTTTCCAAGACAGACTTGTTAACATTTATTTGTTGGAAGCAATTTTACACAGAAATTGTACAGGAGCAATTATAAATCAATGTGTCAACCAGTTTAAATTTAAAGCAGTTGAAATTAGTTACTTTAGTGCTGAAGGAAGGACTTCGTGAAATAAATACAGTACATGGCAGGTTTTGGATAAGTAGATGAGAATGGATTGCTGGGGAATGTGGGAATTCAATGTGTTTACTTCAGATTCAGCTCTGAAATTATGGGAGGACTGATTTATGTTTTTTTAAAAAAGCAGGAACCATCTACAAAGCTTACTTTGACAATTAGGAGAGATGTACCACTATTAAAGATGGTAACAACAGTTACTACTTACTGAATAGAATACCTGCTGTGTTTCAGAGGCTATGGTGTGCCCTTTGAAAATCCATTTTCACTTATCCCTCAAGACAACACAAGAGGTTGATACTTCGTCCTCATTTACAGAAAAAAATTAGGGTTAAAGGTTACGTTTTTTCTGTCAAGAGTGTACTCATTAATAAATGGCAGAACATAATTTAAAACTAGGTCTGTGTGACTTCAAGCTTTTATCTTAGAAGGCAATGAACGCTGTGAATGAGAATCCTGGTTCTGTAGCAGAGTGCCTGGATTTGAAATTCAGCACCATTTGTACAAGAGATGTGACCTTGTCCAAGTTACTCCAACTGTCCAAGTTTTAGTTTTCTTGTTTTGGGAAGATAAAATGTGATTTAATGTACGTTACATGCTACTTAACACAAATTAAGTGATCAATAAATACCACCTGTTTTAACAATGATGTTGACAATAAAATTGACGATGATTGTGGTGAATTTATAAGCTATATATTTGTATTTATTTTCCTAGCATAAAGTTCCCTTTGCATAGAACAAGGTTAAGTGCACAGTGTATACTCAATAGATGTTTTGCTAAATGAGTGCTGAGAAGGTTTAAGAAAGTTATGAATCTTATTTGTATTTTATTCTCACCTCTCTAGACAATCATGCCTGTAATCTGCTTATAAACTAATTTTGGGTAGAAGTACCATAAATGCTATTGTCTATGTTTTGAAGGAAACATATCCAGATAGTGTAAAATTTGGACAATTTCAAATCTTGAATATGGTGCCACACTTTAGCCGGGAGCACAGAATTTTCTTTAATTTATATAAGAAAAAAATGAAAGTAGTTTATTAGGTTTTATGGATAAACTTTTCCTTCAGATGTTTAGTTGGAAAGAAGAGAAGGGTACTGGGGAGGTGAGATACAGAGAAAAGTGAAATCATTTATAGAATTTTTTCAGAAAGTTAATTTGGCACATCCATACAGAAGAAATGTTGTCTTTTTTATTCATTCTTGAGCATTGGTAATAAGTTTCCTTAATTCATGTACCTTCATTAAAAACACCAGCTTCATAATTCTTTTCAGTAGACCTTGAATTTTGTTTTGACAATAAAAGCAATGAAGAAGTTCAAGGTAAAGTCAGAGCGTTTTTGCCAAGTACACTTACATGTTTAAGATTAAACATTCTCCTAATGCTGAAGGGATTTTAAAAGGACCCCACAGACTGACCCTTGACTAATTGCAGTGCTAACAGGGAACTCTTATAAAGTAGATAACAAATGGCTGTTTGCTGGGAATAAGGACAGTTTTTTAAATATGTGGGTTGCTCTTGGTATCATTCCTTGTTTCCCTGAAGAGTTCTCCAGATGTCTACATGCTGTGTAAATTTGCTTAATGACAATTTTAGTAGACAAACCTATGTTTTTCTTATTTCCTTCTTTTCTTCCCCTATTATCTCCTCCCACTTTCTCATCTTACCCCTCCCATCTATCTCCCTTCTTCCCTCTTTCTAAAAATAATAAACACTAATGAGTCCTTACTTTTCCAAGACATCACAGGTTTTGAGTAAATGAAGATGAAGATCGTGTCGTGCTGTTCTCATTGCCTTTATTCCCTGGACAAGAAGGCAGACAATTAAGCAAGAGGAAGAAAGGAAATACTCTTCTCTCCCTAAAAGAAGAGGAAAAAAAAAGGTGATTCTAGAGGAAAACAGCATTCCAGGGAGAGACAGGAGACAAGAAAAATCAGCTTACCTGTTGACAGAAATGCAAGACACTTTGCCATGAGAAATTGCAGAAACCTGAAAAGTCAAGCAAAATTACTATTTCTTTACATTGTGTTTTATAGTTTTACCTTGTTTCTGTGATCATGTAGTGACTCAAGTGGTACATCACACAATTGCAGTATGTTCTCATTTTTAACCTCTGTCCTCCTAGTATTCTAGTATTTAACCTCTCCATGTTTTTTTGACATAGAGATCACCACCTCCTTTAAATACTTTCAAAATTGACTTACAGGGCAACACACTCTCCTGTTTCCATGCTACCTTACTGTGTTCATCGAGGTTCTCCAGGGAAACAAAACTAATATAGATTTATTCTAGGAATTGTTTCTGACAATTATGGAAACTGAGAAGTTATGTGATGTGCCATCCACAAGCTGGAGAACCAGAAAAAGTTCAGTGGTATAAATTCAATCCAAGTTAGAAAACTTGAGATACTGGGGTGAGGTGTGATATAAGTCCTGGTCCATGTCCAGAGTCCAGATACCTGAGAATCACAGGCATTGAGGTGTGAAGGCAGGAGAAGATGGATGTCCCACTCAAACAGAGATAGGAAATTCACTCTTTCTTCATCATTTTGTTAAAATAGGGTCCTCAACACATACAATGATAATCACCCACATTGGAGAGGGTTCATCTTCTTTACTCAGTCTACTGATACAAATGCTAATCTCTTCCAAAGACACCCTCACAACGGCAACCAGAACGTTTCACCAGCTATCTGGGCACCCCTTAGCCCAGTCAACTTGACACGAAAATTCAACCATCACTCTTACTCTTTTCCAATCTCTTTTGCTGGATCTTCCTTATGAATTTTACGTTTTAAATTTTTAAAACCCTACAGATCATTTTTCAGGCCTTTTTGTCTATCTACCTTCCATTGCTTCTACACTTTCTTGGTGGTCTTATCCAGATTCAAGTTTCAAGATACTCTGATTGGTATACCCAGTACAGACTTTTTATTAAAATCTCTCATACCTGTTTCATTTTTTCCACTAAACTTAATACTTTATAATACACTATAGAATAATTACTTTATTTCAATCTTTTCTTATTAAATGTAAAATTTATAGAAGTAATTATTTATGGCAATTGCTCCCTGCTCATCCTAAGGCTTGGAATATTGCTTGTTCAGGGCAGACACTCAATAAAGGTTTGGTTTTGTTTTCAGCAGCATGGGAAGAGTCAGGACTCTGTAAAACACACAAAGACAATTTCATCATAGTCTCAGAAGTCCAAGAGTTATTCAAATACATTTCAAGGGCAGTCAGTGTAATTCATATTCACAACTGCCACTAAGTCCACGATAAACTTGAAAGTCAATGACTTCCTTTCTTAGATTTTTTAAAATGACTGTATTGTCTAATTCAAAGTTGCTTTTGGGAGGGCTCCCTGTGCTTTTACAAGCATCTGCTAGAATTGAGAAACTGGTCCTCCATTTCCTTTTTGCATGTTCATTTATTTCACATTTAGGAGTCACCATATGTTTAATCCACGATAACATTCTAGAATGTGAACTAAGACAGCAGATGTGTAGGCACCTCGGAGTGGCAAAGCTTTATGATTTTATCCTTTACGTTGCTCGGCTACTGTCATTGTATATGATGTATAAGGTGGCAATTTATATACAGACTCAGGATGGTATGTGTGAACATGAGTAATGCCCTCTCTAATTGATGTAGAATCCTTTCATTTGCTTTTGCTTTAAGGAGTGTTGTTAACTGGGAGGGGGCCCATTGTGTCCACAGTGAGTAGAGCAGACCTGCCTCTAGGAGTTCAGAGTTTAGCCAGTAGGATTCCAGACTATTGATTCTCAACCAGTAGTCAAACGAGGCAGAGTAGCTCTGTAGGACCAGATGTGTGAGCTGTGCTTGTCTTCCTGCTTATTTTTTTTTTCTTTCTCTTCCTTTTTACATGTATTGCTATCATGAGTCATTCACCTAAAGTCTAGAGAGAATTAGCAACCAGTTCTTATACTCAATAATAACAATAAGAAAATAAGACTGGTAAAGTGGTTCAAATACTCATACCCAAAATGCTTGGGTTTAAACTGTCACCTGAATACCCACCCCTCCCCACCACTACCAAAAGCAAAAGCAGAAGAAACAAGAAAATAAATGGATAACTTAAGTGAATAAAGAGGTACATTACTTTTGTGGTGTTTTAAATTCTTTTTTTTTTTTTTT
>NW_016805866.1:6036666-6038065 GCF_001698545.2 Rhinopithecus bieti | reverse complement strand
CTTCATTTTCTATGGTCACTTTCTCTAGAGCAGTTAGGAATAACCAAAACTCCATTACACTCCTTATTTTGACTAAAATGTTCTCAAGTGATTCATGCTTAGACATCTTGAATCTCACCTTCTACAGGTATTGAATTATAGTATCCAAAGGTGATAATTTGAGCAACTCTTTCACCACATCATGCCATGGACTACCAATGTCTTGTAAACCACTAGAAACAGGCTTATTAGTGCCTTAAGTTTTATCAGATTAGAAAACAATTCCAGAAAATCAGAACCAATTCAGAGAACTCATCCTTAATATCTGTGCCTCCAGATCCACTTTTGATACAAAATCTGTGTCAGAGTCTAACCAGACAAGCAGAACCAGTAGGAGATACCTATCTAATCTATGCATATATGCATGAATATACACATACATATAACAAGGAATTGGCTTACGCAGTTTCGGAGACTGGATAGGAAAATCCAGAGTCCGTCGAGCGGAGAAGATCACAAGAAGGCTGAAGCCTCACAGACACTGGCTGAAGCTGTTGTCCACAGGTTTAACTCTTTTCCAGGAGAGGTCGACATTATCGTTTAAGCACTTTCAGCTGAGTAAATGAGGCCCACTCAGGATAATCTTCTTGACTGATTAGGTACTTTAATTCTTCACAGCAGCAGCTAATTAGTGTTTGATTCCATAATTAGGAGAAGGTGTGTATAGATCACAAAACTGCTGGTGCTCTCTTTTATCTTCCAAATCTTGATAGAACGTATCTTATAGCTCACTTATCCAGAAACTTACTGAAATTCCAGAAAGTAGAAAACATTTCTGAGGTAAGCAATCCATCACTGGATATTTTCTTCTCTGCGGATATTTGTCTTATTACAGATGGATGGGAACAAAGGAATGAGCTTGGTCCACAAAGAGTGACTTTTCTTCTGAAGCCTACTTCTGTCAATTTGTCAAACTCATTCTCCATCCAGTTTTGTTCCTTTGCTGGTGAGGAGTTGTGATTCTTTGGAGGAGAGGAGGCATTCTGGTTTTAGGAATTTTCAGCCTGTTTTCACTGGTTTGTCCTCATCTTCATGGATTCATCTACCTTTGGACTTTGATGTTGGTGAGCTTTGGATGGGGTTTTTGTGTGGACTTCTTTTTTTGTTGTTGATGTTGATGCTATTTCTTTCTGTTCGTTAGTTTTCCTTCTAACAGTCAGGCCCCTCTGCTGCAGGTCTGCTGGAGTTTGCTGGAGGTCCACTCCAGACCCTGTTTTCCTGGGTATCACCAGCAGAGGCTGCAGAACAGCAAAGAATGCTGCCTGATCCTTCCTCTGCAAGCTTCATCCTAGAGGGGCACCCGCCAGATGCCAGCCAGAGCTGCCCTGTATGAGGTGTCTGTCGACCCCTGCTGGGAGAC